>NC_090021.1:335612342-335964842 GCF_037176765.1 Anolis sagrei
CTTTTTTCTCTCCTCCTTCCTGTTCCCTTTGGTTTTTCCTTCTCTCCTTTCTTCCTGCTTCTTTAAATTCCTCTTCTCCTTCATCATTTTCCCTTCGTCCTCTCCTTCCTCATTCTTGTCCTCCTCAGGATGCTTGCCATAGATGCAGGTGAAACGTCAGGAGAGAATGCCTCTAGAACATGGCCATATAGCCCCCCCAAAAAACCTACAACAACTCAATAATGGCCATAATTCAGAAGCATTCTCTCCTGATGTTTCGCCTGCATCTATGGCAGGCATCCTTAAGGGTTGTGACCTCTGTTGGAAACTAAGAAAATGGGATTTATATATCTGTGGAATAATGTCCAGGGTGGGAGAAAGAACTCTTGTCTGTTGGAGGTAGGTGTAAATGTTCCAATTGGCCACCTTGATTAGCATTTAATGGCCTAGCAGTTTCAAGATATGGCTTCTTACTGCCTGGGGAATCCTTTGTTGGGAGGTGATTAGCTGGCCCTGATTGTTTCTTGTCTGGATTCCCCTGTTTTTGAGTGTTCACTGTTATGATTTTAGACACTCTCTGGTGTCTCTTAAGGGACTCTATACCTTACAAGAACCAGCTCCTATCTGATCTTAGAACAGGCATGGGCAAACTTGGGCTCTCCTGGTTTTTTGGACTTCAACTCCCACGATCTGTTAGGAATTGAAGCCCAAAACACCTGGAGGGCCCAAGTTTGTCCATGCCTACTTTAGAAGCTAAGCAGGTCTATAGACTATATTTCAGAGGATGCAACTCTGAGTACTTTTTGACTAAAGAAACCCTAAGAAATCCTCTGAGGATGCTTGCCATAGATGCAGGCTAAACGTCAGGAGAGAATGCCTTTAGAACATGGCCATATAGCCCGAAAAAACCTACAACAACCCACAAATCCATAGGATGGCCATAAAGCAACCTGAAGACCCATCCAAGCTTTGGTAACTCTCTGGTGGGTTGTTGTGAGTTTTCCAGGCTGTCTGGCCATGTTCCAGAAGCATTCTCTCCTGATGTTTCACCTGCATCTATGGCAGGCATCCTCAGAGGTAGTGATCTTTATTCAGTAGGGATCCCATAATCCCTACATATATCCCATAATCACCAGATCCTAGCTGATGTTAGAACAGGCATGGCAAACTTGGGCCCTTCAAGTGTTTTGGACTTCAGCTTCCACAATCTGTATAGGAATGGTGGGAGTTGAAGTCCAGAACACCTGGAAGGCTCAGGTTTGCCCATGCTTGTCTTAGAAGCTATTCCAGAGGATGCAACTCTGAGTACCCTTTGACTAAGGAAAGCCTAAGACATCCATAGCCATAAAGCGACTTGAAGACCCAACCAAGCTTTGGTAACTCTGGTGGGTTGCTGTAAGTTTTCTGGGCTGTCCAGCCATGCTCCAGAAGCATTCTCTCCTGATGTTTCACCTGCATCTATGGCAGGCATCCTCAAGGGATCCTCACAACCTCACAACTCTGAGTGCTCTTTGACTAAGGAAACCCTAAGACATCCATAGGATGGCCATAAAGCAACTTGAAGACCCAACCAAGCTTTGGTAACTCTGATGGATTGCTGTAAGTTTTCTGGGCTGTCTAGCCATGCTCCAGAAGCATTCTCTCCTGATGTTTCACCTGCATCTATGGCAGGCATCCTCAAGGGATCCTCACAACCTCACAACACTGAGTGCTCTTTGACTAAGGAAACCCCAAGACATCCATAGGATGGCCGTAAAGAAACTTGAAGACCCAACCAAGCTTTGATAACTCTGATGGGTTGTTGTAAGTTTTCTGGGCTGTCTGGCCATGCTCCAGAAGCATTCTCTCCTGATGTTTCACCTGCATCTATGGCAGGCATCCTCAAGGGTTGCTATGTCAGACCTCACAACCTCTGAGGATGCTTGCCATAGATGCAGGCGAAAAGTCAGGAGAGAATGCTTCTAGAACATGGCCATACAGTCCGAAAAACCCAGTTGTGAGGTCTGTTGGAAACTAAGAAAATGGGGTTTATATATCTGTGGAATAATGTCCAGGGTGGGAGAAAGAACTCTTGTCTGTTGGAGGTAGGTATGAATATTCCAACTGGCCACCTTGATTAGCATTTAACAGCCTAGCAGTTTCAAGGTCTGGCTTCTTACTGCCTGGAGGAATCCTTTGTTGGGAGGTGATTAGCTGGCCCTGATTGTTTTTTTGTCTGGAATCCCCCTGTTTTTGAGTGTTGTTCTTTATTTACTGTTATGATTTTAGGTACTCTCTGGTGTCTCTTAAGAGATGCTAGAACAGGGTTTGTTCCAGAAGGATTCTCTCCTGATGTTTCACCTACATCTATGGCAGGCATCCTTAAGGGTCCTGAGGTCTGTTGGAAACTAACCAAATGGGGTTTATTATATATCTGTGGAATAATGTCCAGGGTGGGAGAAAGAACTCTTGTCTGTTCGAGGTAGGTGTGAATGTTCCAATTGGCCACCTTGATTAGCATTTAATGGCCTAGCAGTTTCAAGGTCTGGCTTCTTACTGCCTGGAGGAATCCTTTGTTGGGAGGTGATTAACTGAAGAACTCTTGTCTGTTGGAGGTAGGTGTGAATGTTCCAATCGGCCACCTTGATTAGCATTTAATGGCCTAGTAGTTTCAAGGTCTCGCTTCTTACTGCCTGGGGGAATCCTTTGTTGGGAGGTGATTAACTGAAGAACTCTTGTGTGTTGGAGGTAGGTGTGAATGTTCCAATTGGCCACCTTGATTAGCATTTAATGGCCTAGCAGTTTCAAGGTCTGGCTTCTTACTGCCTGGAGGAATCCTTTGTTGGGAGGTGATTAACTGAAGAACTCTTGTCTGTTGGAGGGAGGTGTGAATGTTCCAATTGGCCACCTTAATTAGCATTTAATGGTCTAGCAGTTTCAAGGTCTTGCTTCTTACTGCCTGGGGGAATCCTTTGTTGGGAGGTGATTAGCTGGTCCTGATTGTTTTTTTGTCTGGAATTCCCCTGTTTTTGAGTGTTGTTCTTTATTTACTGTTATGATTTTAGGTACTCTCTGGTGTCTCTTAAGAGATGCTAGAACAGGGTTTGTTCCAGAAGCATTCTCTCCTGACGTTTCACCTACATCTATGGCAGGCATCCTCAAGGGTCCTGAGGTCTGTTGGAAACTAACCAAATGGGGTTTATTATATATCTGTGCAATAATGTCCAGGGTGGGAGAAAGAACTCTTGTCTGCTTGAGTTAGATGTCAATGTTGCAATTGGCCACATTGATTAGCATTTAATGGCCTAGCGGTTTCAAGGTCTGGCTTCTTACTGCCTGGAGGAATCCTTTGTTGGGAGGTGATTAACTGAAGAACTCTTGTCTGTTGGAGGTAGGTGTGAATGTTCCAATTGGCCACCTTGATTAGCATTTAATGGCCTAGCAGTTTCAAGGTCTGGCTTCTTACTGCCTGGAGGAATCCTTTGTTGGGAGGTGATTAACTGAAGAACTCTTGTCTGTTGGAGGGAGGTGTGAATGTTCCAACTGGCCACCTTGATTAGCATTTAATGGCCTAGCAGTTTCAAGGTCTGGCTTCTTACTGCCTGGAGGAATCCTTTGTTGGGAGGTGATTAACTGAAGAACTCTTGTCTGTTGGAGGGAGGTGTGAATGTTCCAACTGGCCACCTTGATTAGCATTTAATGGCCTAGCAGTTTCAAGGTCTGGCTTCTTACTGCCTGGAGGAATCCTTTGTTGGGAGGTGATTAACTGAAGAACTCTTGTGTGTTGGAGGTAGGTGTGAATGTTCCAATTGGCCACCTTGATTAGCATTTAATGGCCTAGCGGTTTCAAGGTCTGGTTTCTTACTGCCTGGGGGAATCCTTTGTTGGGAGGTGATTAGCTGGTCTTACTGCCTGGAGGAATCCTTTGTTGGGAGGTGATTAACTGAAGAACTCTTGTGTGTTGGAGGTAGGTGTGAATGTTCCAATTGGCCACCTTGATTAGCATTTAATGGCCTAGCGGTTTCAAGGTCTGGTTTCTTACTGCCTGGGGGAATCCTTTGTTGGGAGGTGATTAGCTGGCCCTGATTGTTTTTTTGTCTGGAATTCCCTTGTTTTGGAGTGTTGTTCTTTATTTACTGTTATGACTTTAGATGCTCTCTGGTGTGTCTTAAGAGTGGGGGGGGGGAGCATTGTTTGCCTGTGGATTATTGGGGGTCTTTCTCTTTTCAGGGTAAGCCTTCCCCTCTCCCCACCTCCCTCCCTCTCTCCCAAAAAACCCAGTCCTCCCATAAAATAACCATTAGAAGACAATGTCTTTGCGCGTGTTGGCCAAACTTGGGAGGAGGGAGAGGGGGGAAAGGGGGGAGAAGGCCAGAGAGGGGGGGAAAAAGGAGAAGAAGAAGGGGGAAAGCCTTGAGCAAACCCCCAAATCGGGGCCGGAGGTGGTGAGAATAGAAGAAAAGGGCTCTCCCGGTGTGTCTTTGACAATCCCTCTCTTAAGCTTTTCCTTGGTAACTTTCCTCCCCGACTTTTCCCTTTTCTCTGTTCAGGAAAGTCGTTTGAGATCAGGAAGAAAACTTTCTCTCTCTCTCATTCCTCCTTTCCTAAAATCACAATAATAACAATTACCACCACAAGATAATAATAATAATAATAATAATAATAATAATAATAATAATAATAATAATAATATAAAATAAAAATATAATAAAATATAATAATAACATACAATAATAATAAATATTCTACAACAATAATAATATAAAATAAAAATAATAAAATGTAAAAATAGTGATATAAAAATAATAAAATATAAAAATAAAAATATAAAACATAATACTAAAAACATATAACAATTAAAAATACAATAACATATTAAATAAAATAATAAAATATAATAGAATAGTATAAATATAGAAAAAAATTTATATATAAATATAGAAAAAAATAATATAGAAAAAAATATAGAAAAAAATATAGAAAAATATAGAAAAAATATAGAAAAAAATAATATAATATAGAAAAAAATAAATATAGAAAAAAATAATGCAACGTATAATAATTAAAATACAATAATCATATAAAAATAAAGAATAAAGTATAATAGAATAATATAAATATAAAGCATAACAATGCAATATATAATAATTAAAATACAATAATAAAACAAAACAAAACAATAAAATATAAAAATAATAATATATAATAATAAAAATAATGATAATTAAAATATTATACAATAATATAAAAATATATAATAATATATAAAATAATAAAATATAATAATAAAATATAATTATAATAAAATGTAATTATAATGATAATAAAATAATAATATAATCCGAATCTTCTCTCCTTGCTTGCTTATGGTTGCATTGCCTCCATCGAATGGCCTGGAGACTGGACAGTGTCTAAATCCGGCTTGAAGGCTTCTTCATTCTCCAAGAAAATACAATTAACGGCTCACATCTCCTGGAAACAGAAAACCAGGATTTGGAGAAAGTAAGCGCATTCACACGTACACGTGTTTTCTCCTTTTCCAACTCCCCAAGGAACGGATCCTTTCAATGATCATTTGCAATTTCTCCAATTCTTCGTTTATCTCTCCTTTCATTATGTGAATATTGCCTTTTTTTCTGTCGAAAATGCTCTCTTTTGTTCACAATTGGGATTTATTGGTGAGAACCCCCAAAAAGATGCAAGGCGGAAGGAAAGAGGGAAGAAAAGAAGAGAAAATGGAGGAGTCTGGTGGGACGCTTTGCAGACTTGCAGGGATTTGCTGGCATTTAGGAATTCGTTTTCTTCTCGGATACAGGAAAGAAAGAAAGAGAGAAAGAGAGAAAGAGAGAAAGAGAGAGAGAGAGAGAGAGAGAGAGAGAGAGAGAAAGAGAGAAAGAGAGAAAGAGAGAGAAAGAGAGAAAGAGAGAAAGAGAGAAAGAGAGAAAGAGAGAAAGAGAGAAAGAGAGAAAGAGAGAAAGAGAGAAAGAGAGAAAGGGAAAGAAAGGGAGGGAGGGCTGTTTTGGAAAGGTCTGTCTAGATTTCTTTCAGTTTTCTGCAGGAATTTCTCGACCTGTAAAGAAACATTTGTGGAAAGAAAGAAAAAGAAGAAAGAGATGCAGGATGGAAAGAAAGAGGGAAAGAAAGAAAGACGGAAAGAAAGAAAGAAAGAAGGAAAGACGTTTGGAGGGCTGTTTTAGAAAGTTCTTTCTAGATTTTTTTTCGGTTTCCTGCAATAATGTCTTAGCGTTCAAAGAAACCTTTTTGGAAGGGAGGAAAGAAGGCTAGAAGGAAGGAGAAGAAATGGAGGACTGTTTTGGGAAAGTCTGTAAACTTTTCACTTCCTTCACAATTTTTTTTAAATATTTAGGGGTTCATTTTTTTCTCAGATAGGGGATTGAAAGAAAGAAGGAAAAAAAGGAAGGATGGAAGGAAGGAAGGAAAGAAGGAAGGAAAGAAGGAAGGAAGGAAGGAAAGAAGGAAGGAAGGAAGGAAAGAAGGAAGGAAGGAAAGAAGGAAGGAAGGAAAGAAGGAAGGAAGGAAAGAAGGAAAGAAGGAAGGAAGGAAAGAAGGAAGGAAGGAAAGAAGGAAGGAAGGAAGGAAAGAAGGAAGGAAGGAAGGAAAGAAGGAAGGAAAGAAAGAAGGAAAGAAGGAAGGAAGGAAAGAAGGAAGGAAGGAAGGAAGGAAAGAAGGAAGGAAGGAAAGAAGGAAGGAAGGAAGGAAAGAAGGAAGGAAGGAAGGAAAGAAGGAAGGAAAGAAAGAAGGAAAGAAAGAAGGAAGGAAAGAAGGAGGGAAAGAAAGAAGGAAGGAAAGAAGGAAGGAAGGAAGGAAGGAAGGAAAGAAGGAAGGAAGGAAGGAAAGAAGGAAGGAAGGAAAGAAGGAAGGAAAGAAGGAAGGAAGGAAGGAAGGAAGGAAAGAAGGAAGGAAGGAAGGAAGGAAGGAAGGAAGGAAAGAAGGAAGGAAGGAAGGAAGGAAGGAAGGAAAGAAGGAAAGAAGGAAGGAAGGAAAGAAGGAAGGAAGGAAAGAAGGAAGGAAGGAAGGAAGGAAAGAAGGAAGGAAGGAAGGAAAGAAGGAAGGAAGGAAGGAAAGAAGGAAGGAAGGAAAGAAGGAAAGAAGGAAGGAAGGAAAGAAGGAAGGAAGGAAAGAAGGAAAGAAGGAAGGAAGGAAAGAAGGAAGGAAGGAAAGAAGGAAGGAAGGAAAGAAGGAAGGAAGGAAGGAAAGAAGGAAGGAAGGAAGGAAAGAAGGAAGGAAGGAAGGAAGGAAAGAAGGAAGGAAGGAAGGAAAGAAGGAAGGAAAGAAAGAAGGAAGGAAAGAAGGAGGGAAAGAAGGAAGGAAAGAAGGAGGGAAAGAAAGAAAGAAGGCAAGAAAGAAAGAAGGCAAGAAGGAAGGAGATGAAATGGAGGACTGTTTTGGGAAAGTGTAAACTTTCCACTTCCTTCACAATTTTTAAAAAAATATTTAGGGGTTCATTTTCTTCTCAGATAGGGGATTGAAAGAAAGAGGAAGGAAAGGAAGGAAGGAAGAAGGAAAGAAAGAAAGAAGGAAGGAAAGGAAGGAAGGAAGGAAGGAAGGAAGGAAGGAAGGAAGGAAGGAAGGAAAGGAAGAAGGAAAGAAGGGGAGAAGGAAATAAAGAAAGAGGATTGTTTTGGGAAGTTTTGTAGACTTCTTTCAGTTTCCTGCAGGAATTTCTTGACATTTCTTGCCTGGTTTAATCCCTTTCTTCCAAACCCGAGGGAAGGGTTTTTCTCAGCCGAGGAGAGGAAAGTGTAGTCCGAAGTCTGTTTACTCAGAAATAAATCCTTCCAAATTCAGGAAGACACTATTCTCTCCTAAGTGCTGAAAAGGTTTCAGCCTAAACTGGTGAAAACGAAGCTTTCCGACACATAGGACCGGTTTAAATAAGAAGAATAATAGTAAGAAGAAGCAGAACCGGTTTAAATAATAATAATAACAACAACAACAATAATAATAACAACAACAACAACCACCAGTTTAAATAAGAAGGAGAAGGTGAAGGAGAAGGAGGACCAGTTTAAATAATAATAATAATAATAATAATAATAGCGGTTTAAATAATAATAACAACAATAATAAGGATCTGTTTTAATAATAATAATAAAGACCAGTTTAAATAATAATAATAATAACCAGTTTAAATAAGAAGTAGAAGGAGAAGGAGGACTGGTTTAAATAATAATAATAATAATAATAATAATAATAATAATAGCGGTTTAAATAACAACTACAACAATAATAAGGATCTGTTTAAATAATAATAATAAAGTCCAGTTTAAATAATAATAATAATAATAATAATAATAATAATAATAATAACAATAACCAGTTTAAATAAGAAGAAGGAGAAGGAGGACTGGTTTAAATAATAATAATAATAATAATAATAATAATAATAGCGGTTTAAATAATAATAACAACAATAATAAGGATCTGTTTTAATAATAATAATAAAGACCAGTTTAAATAATAATAATAATAAGGAGGAGGGAGAGGAGGAGGACCGGTTTAAATAATAATAATAATAATAATAATAATAATAATAATAGCGGTTTAAATAATAATAATAATAATACAGACCAGTTTAAATAATAGCAATAATGAGGAAGAGGAGGAGGCTGAGAGAGTGTGACTCGCCTTGGGATTCGAACCATGGTCTCCAGAGTCATAGGTCCCTTCCACACTGCCATACAAAATTCAGATTATTTGCTTTGAAATGGATTATATGGCAGTGTAGACTCATTCGTGTAATAAGGATCAATAATAATAAGGATCTATTTAAATAATAATATTAATAATAAAGACCCGTTATAATAATAATAATAATAATAATAATAATAAGGACCAGTTTAAACAACAGCAATACTCATAGAAGCATAGAATCATAGAGTTGGAAGAGACCTCATGGGCCATCCAGTCCAACCCCATTCTGCCAAGAAGCAGGAATATTGCATTCAAAGCACCCCCGACAGATGGCCATCCATACTAATAATGATAATGATAATAATAATAATAATAATAATAATAATAACCAGTTTAAATAATAATAGTAATAATAATAAATACCGATTTAAATAATAATAATCATAATAATATAAAAATAAAATCAGGACTGTTTTAAATGAGGAGGAGGAGAAGGAAGAGGTGGAGGACTGGTTTAAATAATAATAATAATAATAATAATAATAATAATAATAATAATAATGTGGGAAGTGTTAGACTTGTGATTTTTTTTCTAAACCCAGCACATAAATCTCGTTTGCTGTGCTTTTGTGTCAGTAAAATAATAATAATAATAATAATAATAATAATAATAAAGACCTGCTAAAATAACAATAACAACAACAACAATAATAGAGACCAATATTCCTGCTTCTTGGCAGAATGGGGTTGGACTGGATGGCCCACGAGGTCTCTTCCAACTCTTTGATTCTATGATTCTATGAATAATAATAATTATAATTCTTTGAAGACAGACTTGTGTGTCCCTTTCCTAACTTCTCCAATGGTTTTTATTTTCTCCTGACTCCCCCTTGGTTCCTTTTGCCTCCAAAAGCTGAGCCTGATCCCAAAGTGAGAGACCCGTTAAAAAGGGTTTAATATAGTCAAACCCAAAAAAGAGGGGAGGAAAAAAAGAAAAGAAGGGAATGGGGTGGAAGGTTTGGAAGAGGGAAAGGGGAAAAAACCTACCTAAAGTTATTTTCCAAAAATATCATAGCAATCATTAAAATGTAAATAATGTTTAATGACTCTCCTTCCCTCCCTCCCACCAACTCATCCTTTATTTTGGAAGGTCAAGAAGGTGGGTTAGAAATGTGAAAATACATCTCAGAGCAAGCCCTTGTGTATATAGTATTGCTATAGAGAGGATATCTAGGGAGCATTCTGTGTGATAGATCCCCCCCTCCCCACTTCCCACCCCCCCTTCCCACCCCCAGGCCCTTTTGGGGCTTATTGTCGGCAATTTCAATTTATTTAAAAGCGTGGTGGTTTAATAACACACAACAAGGGCCTGGTATTTAGTTCAGAGGAAACCCTCCAACCCTGGATTGATTCTCCCCCTTTTCCACATCCCTTCCCTCTTTCTCTCCCCCCTCCCTCCCTCTTTTCGCCTTAATCGGGTCTAATGAAAACGTAGGATTTCCTATTATTTTGGAGGAGAGGGGCAATGGGAAGGGAGGAGGGAGAGGAAGAGAGAGAGAGAGAGGGAAAAATATAATTTATATTGTCATTAGGAGAATTGAAAAGGCCGGGTTGAGGGGCTGCCCTTAATTGAAAAAGGCACCCAGTTTTAATGGGGCGGTTGAGGAGCAGATTAGAGAGTTTATCCAAACAAGGAGTCAATTAATGGGGGGAGAGGCTGGGGCTATTAACCCTAATGCATTTGCATCCCTCTTTCGCTGGGGAGCAAGGCAGGGAGGGGGCAGATCAAGTCAGATTGTCTTCAGCAAGGAATGGCTACAAGGCATGCCTATCCGATGTAAGGATGGCCCACAATTGGGGGGACCTTGTGAAACTACAACTCCCAGTACCTCATAACACTAAACCCCTGGCAGTTCAGGGAGGGGGCAGATCAAGTCAGATTGTCTTCATCAAGGATGGCTACAAGCATTTACAGAGGCGCCTTTGCACCCCTGGCAAAAAGAGTGTACAGCAACTGCTTACTTTGCGTAATGGACGAGCCGCCCCTGGCTACAAGGCATGCTTATCCTATGTGGGGATGGCCCCCAATTGGGAGGGACCTTGTGAAACTACAACTCCCAGTATCCCATAACACTAAACCCCTGGCAGTTCAGAGAGGGGGCAGATCAAGTCAGATTGTCTTCATCAAGGAATGGCTACAAGGCATGCCTATCCGATGTAGGGATGGCCCCCAATTGGGAGGGACCTTGTGAAACTACAGCTCCCAGTATCCCATAACATTAAATCCCTGGCAGTTCAGGGAGGAGGTAGATCAAGTCAGATTGTCTTCATCAAGGAATGGTTACAAGCATTTACAGAGGCGCCTCTGCACCCCTGGCAAAAAAAGTGTACCGCAACCGCTTACTTTGTGTAATGGACGAGCCGCCCCTGGCTACAAGGCATGCTTATCCTATGTGGGGATGGCCCCCAATTGGGAGGGACCTTGTGAAACTACAACTCCCGGTATCCCATAACACTAAACCCCTGGCAGTTCAGGGAGGGGGCAGATCAAGTCAGATTGTCTTCATCAAGGAATGGCTACAAGGCATGACTATCCAATGTAAGGATGGCCCCCCAATTGGGAGGGACCTTGTGAAACTACAACTCCCAGTATCCCATAACACTAAATCCCTGGCAGTTCAGGGAGGGGGTAGATCAAGTCAGATTGTCTTCATCAAGGATGGCTACAAGCATTTACAGAAGCGCCTTTGCACCCCTGGCAAAAAAAGTGTACTGCAACTGCTTACTTTGTGTAATGGACGAGCCGCCCCTGGCTACAAGGCATGCTTATCCTATGTGGGGATGGCCCCCAATTGGGAGGGACCTTGTGAAACTACAACTCCCAGTATCCCATAACACTAAACCCTTGACAGTTCAGAGAAGGGGCAGATCAAGTCAGATTGCGCTCCTCAAGTGCTGGTCGAGGGGCATTTACAGAGGCGACTCTGCACCTCTGACAAAAAAAGTGTATCGCAACTGCTTACTTTGCGTAATGGACGAGCCGCCCCTGGCTACAAGGCATGCTTATCTGATGTGGGGATGCCCCCCCCCCAATTGTGAGGGACCTTGTTAAACTACAACTCCCAGTATCCCATAACACTAAACCCCTGGCAGTTCAGAGAGGGGGCAGATCAAGTCAGATTGTCTTCATCAAGGATGGCTACAAGCATTTACAGAGGCGCCTTTGCACCCCTGGCAAAAAGAGTGTACAGCAACTGCTTACTTTGCGTAATGGACGAGCCGCCCCTGGCTACAAGGCATGCTTATCTGATGTGGGGATGCCCCCCCCCCCAATTGTGAGGGACCTTGTTAAACTACAACTCCCAGTATCCCATAACACTAAACCCCTGGCAGTTCAGAGAGGGGGCAGATCAAGTCAGATTGTCTTCATCAAGGAATGGCTACAAGGCATGCCTATCCGATGTAGGGATGGCCCCCAATTGGGAGGGACCTTGTGAAACTACAGCTCCCAGTATCCCATAACATTAAATCCCTGGCAGTTCAGGGAGGAGGTAGATCAAGTCAGATTGTCTTCATCAAGGAATGGTTACAAGCATTTACAGAGGCGCCTCTGCACCCCTGGCAAAAAAAGTGTACCGCAACCGCTTACTTTGTGTAATGGACGAGCCGCCCCTGGCTACAAGGCATGCTTATCCTATGTGGGGATGGCCCCCAATTGGGAGGGACCTTGTGAAACTACAACTCCCGGTATCCCATAACACTAAACCCCTGGCAGTTCAGGGAGGGGGCAGATCAAGTCAGATTGTCTTCATCAAGGAATGGCTACAAGGCATGACTATCCAATGTAAGGATGGCCCCCCAATTGGGAGGGACCTTGTGAAACTACAACTCCCAGTATCCCATAACACTAAATCCCTGGCAGTTCAGGGAGGGGGTAGATCAAGTCAGATTGTCTTCATCAAGGATGGCTACAAGCATTTACAGAAGCGCCTTTGCACCCCTGGCAAAAAAAGTGTACTGCAACTGCTTACTTTGTGTAATGGACGAGCCGCCCCTGGCTACAAGGCATGCTTATCCTATGTGGGGATGGCCCCCAATTGGGAGGGACCTTGTGAAACTACAACTCCCAGTATCCCATAACACTAAACCCTTGACAGTTCAGAGAAGGGGCAGATCAAGTCAGATTGCGCTCCTCAAGTGCTGGTCGAGGGGCATTTACAGAGGCGACTCTGCACCTCTGACAAAAAAAGTGTATCGCAACTGCTTACTTTGCGTAATGGACGAGCCGCCCCTGGCTACAAGGCATGCTTATCTGATGTGGGGATGCCCCCCCCCCCAATTGTGAGGGACCTTGTTAAACTACAACTCCCAGTATCCCATAACACTAAATCCCTGGCAGTTCAGGGAGGGGGCAGATCAAGTCAGATTGTCTTCATCAAGGAATGGTTACAAGGCATGCCTATCCAATGTGGGGATGGCCCCCAATTGGGAGGGACCTTGTGAAACTACAACTCCCCTATCCCACAAGACTAAACCCCTGGCAGTTCAGGGAGGGGGCAGATCAAGTCAGATTGTCTTCATCAAGGATGGCTACAAGCATTTACAGAGGTGCCTCTGCACCCCTGGCAAAAAAAGTGTACCGCAACCGCTTACTTTGCGTAACGGACGAGCCGCCCCTGGCTACAAGGCATGCTTATCTGATGTGGGGATGCCCCCCCCCCCAATTGTGAGGGACCTTGTTAAACTACAACTCCCAGTATCCCATAACACTAAATCCCTGGCAGTTCAGGGAGGGGGCAGATCAAGTCAGATTGTCTTCATCAAGGAATGGTTACAAGGCATGCCTATCCAATGTGGGGATGGCCCCCAATTGGGAGGGACCTTGTGAAACTACAACTCCCCTATCCCACAAGACTAAACCCCTGGCAGTTCAGGGAGGGGGCAGATCAAGTCAGATTGTCTTCATCAAGGATGGCTACAAGCATTTACAGAGGTGCCTCTGCACCCCTGGCAAAAAAAGTGTACCGCAACCGCTTACTTTGCGTAATGGACGAGCCGCCCCTGGCTACAAGGCATGCTTATCTGATGTGGGGATGCCCCCCCCCCCCCAATTGTGAGGGACCTTGTTAAACTACAACTCCCAGTATCCCATAACACTAAATCCCTGGCAGTTCAGGGAGGGGGCAGATCAAGTCAGATTGTCTTCATCAAGGAATGGTTACAAGGCATGCCTATCCAATGTGGGGATGGCCCCCAATTGGGAGGGACCTTGTGAAACTACAACTCCCCTATCCCACAAGACTAAACCCCTGGCAGTTCAGGGAGGGGGCAGATCAAGTCAGATTGTCTTCATCAAGGATGGCTACAAGCATTTACAGAGGTGCCTCTGCACCCCTGGCAAAAAAAGTGTACCGCAACCACTTACTTTGCGTAATGCCGAGCCGCCCCTGGCTACAAGGCATGCTTATCTGATGTGGGGATGGCCCCCAATTGGGAGGGACCTTGTGAAACTACAACTTCCAGTATTCCCATAACACTAAACCCCTGGCAGTTCAGGGAGGGGGCAGATCAAGTCAGATTGTCTTCATCAAGGAATGGCTACAAGGCATGCCTATCCAATGTAGGGATGGCCCCCAATTGGGAGGGACCTTGTGAAACTACAACTCCCAGTATCCCATAACACTAAACCCCTGGCAGTTCAGGGAGGGAGCAGATCTTCATCAAGGAATGGCTACAAGGCATGCCTATCTGATGTGGGGATGGCCCCCAATTGGGAGGGACCTTGTGAAACTACAACTCCCAGTATCCCATAATAACACTAAACCCCTGGCAGTTCAGGGAGGGAGCAGATCTTCATCAAGGAATGGCTACAAGGCATGCCTATCCGATGTGGGGATGACCCCCAATTGGGAGGGACCTTGTGAAGCTACAACTCCCAGTATCCCATAACACTAAACCCCTGGCAGTTCAGGGAGGGGGCAGATCAAGTCAGATTGTCTTCATCAAGGATGGCT
Organism: Anolis sagrei; assembly: GCF_037176765.1. Taxonomy (NCBI): domain Eukaryota; kingdom Metazoa; phylum Chordata; class Lepidosauria; order Squamata; family Anolidae; genus Anolis; species Anolis sagrei. The sequence continues at coordinate 335,626,970 of NC_090021.1, forward strand.
ACAAGCATTTACAGGAGCGCCTTTGCACCCCTGGCAAAAAAGGTGTACCGCAACTGCTTACTTTGCGTAATGGACGAGCCGCCCCTGGCTACAAGGCATGCTTATCTGATGTGGGGGTGGCCCTCAATTGGGAGGGACCTTGTGAAACTACAACTCCTGGTAGCCCATAACACCAAACCCCTGGAAGTTCAGGGAGGGGGCAGATCAAGTCAGATTGTCTTCATCAAGGAATGGCTACAAGGCATGCCAATCCGATGTGGAGATGGCCCCCAATTGGGAGGGACCTTGTGAAACTACAACTCCCAGTATCCCATAACAAAAACCCCTGGCAGTTCAGGGAGGGGGCAGATCAAGTCAGATTGTTTTCATCAAGGAATGGCTAGAAGGCATGCCTATCCGATATAGGGATAGCTCCCAATTGGGAGGGACCTTGTGAAACTACAACTCCCAGTATCCCATAACACTAAATCCCTGGCAGTTCAGGGAGGGGGCAGATCAAGTCAGATTGTCTTCATGAAGGAATGGCTACAAGGCATGCCTATCCGATGTGGGGATGGCCCCCCAATTGGGAGGGACCTTGTGAAACTACAACTCCCAGTACCCCATAACACCCAACCCCTGGCAGTTCAGGGAGGGGGCAGATCAAGTCAGATTGTCTTCATCAAGGAATGGCTACAAGGCATGCCTATCCGATGTAAGGATGACCCCCCCAATTTGGTGGGACCTTGTGAAACTACAACTCCCAGTATTCCCATAACACTAAACCCCTGGCAGTTCAGGGAGGGGGCAGATCAAGTCAGATTGTCTTCATCAAGGATGGCTACAAGCATTTACAGAGGCGCCTCTGCACCCCTGGCAAAAAAAGTGTACCGCAACCGCTTACTTTGCGTAATGGACGAGCCGCCCCTGGCTACAAGGCATGCTTATCCGATGTGGGGGTGGCCCTCAATTGAGAGGGACCTTGTGAAACTACAACTCCCGGTAGCCCATAACACCAAACCCCTGGCAGTTCAGGGACGGGGTAGATCAAGTCAGATTGTCTTCATCAAGGAATGGCTACAAGGCATGCCTATCCGATGTAGGGATGGCCCCCAATTGGGAGGGACCTTGTGAAACTACAACTCCCAGTAGCCCACTAACACAGGGAGGGGGCAGATCAAGTCAGATTGTCTTCATCAAGGAATGGCTACAAGGCATGCCTTTCCAATGTGGAAATGACCCCCCCCCCCCAATTGGGAGGAACTTTGTGAAAATACAACTCCCAGTATCCCATAACACTGTGCCCATGGCAGTTCAAGCTGCGTGGAACTATATTCCTTTTCCAGTGTTTATCTCTGTCCAGGGATTTGTAGTTTTACAAGGTCTTTAGCTGCATCACCAAACTACAAATTCCATTATTCCATAGCCTGGAGACATGGCATTGGAAATGGAGTCAAAAGCCCCTTCTACACTGCCATATAATCCAGATTATCAATTTATTGTCTCTGAACTGGATTATATGAATGGCTCTACACTGCCATATAATCCAGATGATCAAAGCAAAACATCCACATATTCTGCTTTGAACTGGATTATATGAATGGCTCTACACTGCCATATAATCCAGATGATCAAAGCAAAACATCCACATATTCTGCTTTGAACTGGATTATATGAATGAGTCTACACTGCCATATAATCCAGATGATCAAAGCAAAACATCCACATATTCTGCTTTGAACTGGATTATATGAATGAGTCTACACTGCCATATAATCCAGTTCAAAGCAGATACTCTGGATTTTGTAAGGCAGTGTAGAAGGGGCCTAAGACTCTGGAGGCCATGGTTTGAATCCCTCACCCAAGGCGAGCCGCACTCTCTCAGCCTCAAAGGAAGGAAATGGCAAATCATCTCTGAAGGAATCCCAACAAGAGAATTCCTGTCCCCTTCTACCATATAATCCAGATTATATAATACAGCCATATAATCCAGATTATCAAAGCAGAAAATCCACATGATCTGCTTTGAACTGGATTACACATGTCTACACTGCCATATAATATAGTTCAAAGCAGATAATCTGGATTTTATATGGCAATGTAGAAGGGTCCTGCAAGAATGTTGCCCAGGGGACATTGCCCGGATGTGTTACCATCTTGTGAGAGGCTTCTCTCATGTTCCCACAGGAGAAGCTGGAGCTGACAGATGGGAGCTCACCCCACTCCTCGGATTTGAACCGCTGACATTTTGGTCAGCAGTCATGCTGGCACAAAGACTTAATCCAGAATGATATACTTTATTTATAGTCTGAGGAGACTCAACAGAACTCTCCTTGCTGTTACGGACAGGTTATTTTTGCATGATTGTGGGCTACATTCTGCTTCATTTTGTCTCCCATTGTATATACAAATGTTTTTTTTTCTATTAAGTCAGGGTGCGCTAATACTGAGATACTAATAAGGAAGCACCTTCTTTCAAAAATAAATAAAACTACATTCACCCTGGGAAACAGCCACTTGCCCTCCACCGGTTCTGTCCATGCACTAATTCCTTTCCCATCATGTTTAGATGGAATCTCTTTCCCTGCAGATTGAATCCATCGCTCTGTTTCCTAGTCTCTGGAGCATCATCAAACAAGCCTGCCCTTCCTCAACATGACATCCTTTCAAGTATTCAAACATTGCTATCATGTCCTCTCTTAACCTTTTCTTCCCCAGGCTGAACATATTATCCACCTCCCCCAAAAGTCCAGTTTGTCTGTATAAAGCCTCAGATGTAAAAGGCAAAATAATAATAATAATAATAATAATAATAATAATATTGAAGCAATTTAAAGCCCAAATAATCACACTGCAAACAAGCAAATCATTCCTGACAATCAGGGCCCCTACAAGGCTAGTATGATTTTTTTTGTCTATGTAGACAGGCCCTCTGAGTAGTAAATTATTTAACATGCAACAAACTGGCTTAATTTACCCCATTAAGAGGGAAGGGATGGGGATAACACACAGTGGGAGAGACAGCCGGCTGCAGGTGGCGGGAGATGCAGGCGGGCAGCTGTGCTTCCCCTTCCCTCTTTGCTCTGCTCTGGTCAGGAAAGTATTCATAGAATCATAAGGATTGGAAGAAAGTACAAGGACCATCCAGTCGGACCCCATTATGCCATGCAGAAAACACCACACAAACCCTCCTGATTGATGGACATCCAGCCTCTGCTGAAAACCCTCCAAAGAAAGAGCTTGCACCACTAGGTTCTTGTGGGTTTTTTTGGGCTATAGGGCCATGTTCTAGAGGCATTTCTCCTGACGTTTCGCCTGCATCTATGGCAAGCATCCTCAGAGGTAGTGAGGTCTGTTGGAAATAGGAAAATGGGTTTATATATCTGTGGAATGGCTGGGGTGGGGCAAAGAGCTCTTCTCTGCTGGAGCTAGGTGTGAATGTTTCAACTGACCACCTTCATTAGCATTTGAAGGCCTGGCTGAGACTGGGAAAATCCCCTGTTGAGAGGTGTTAAGCTGTGCCTGGTTGTTTCCTCTCTGCTGTTTTGCTGTTGTAATTTTAGAGTTTTTTAATACTGGTAGCCAGATCTTGTTCATTTTCATGGTTTCCTCCTTTCTGTTGAAATTGTCCACATGCTTGTGTATTTCAATGGCTTCTCTGTGTAGTCTGACATGGTGGTTGTGAGAGTGGTCCAGCATTTTTGTGTTCTCAAATAATATGCTGTGTCCAGGCTGGTTCATCAGGTGCTCTGCTATGGCTGACTTCTCTGGTTGAAGTAGTTCCTTGATTCGTGTTTGGGCAATGCTGCTGCGTTTGGTGGTCCCTCTGTAGACTTGTCCACAGCTGCATTGTACACGGTAGACTCCTGCAGAGGTGAGAGGATCCCTCTTGTCCTTTGCTGAACGTAGCATTTGTTGGATTTTCTTGGTGGGTCTGTAGATTGTTTGTATGTTGTGTTTCCTCATCAGCTTCCCTCTGCGGTCAGTGGTTCCCTTGATGTATGGCAGGAACACTTTTCCTCTGGGTGGATCTTCATCTTTACTCCCGTGGTTTGTTCTTGGTCTTGCAGCTCTTCTGATGTCTGAGGTGGAGTCTCCATTGGCCTGGAGAGCCCAGTTGAGCTTGCACCACTCTTCCAAGCAGCAGAGGTCCACTGTTGATCACATCTTATCATGAGGAAGTTCTTCCTAACGTTTAAGTGTTGTTGTTTATTTGTTCAGCCGCTTCTGACTCTTTGTGACCTCATGAACTCCCTATCGGCCGTCACCACCCCTAGCTCCTTCAGAGTCAAGCCAGTCACTTCAAGGATGCCATCCATCCATCTTGCCCTCCTCCTTTTTCCTTCCATTTTCCCCAACATCATTGTCTTCTCTACGCTTTCCTTTCTTCTCATGATGTGGCCAAAGTACTTCATCTTTGCCTCTACTATTCTTCCCTCCAATGAGCAGTCAGGCTTCTTGAAGTATGGACTGGTTGGATCTTCTGGTGGTCCAAGGCACTCTCAGCACTTTCCTCCAACACCACAGTTCAAAAGCATCTCCCAGTAGAAGTTGAACCTTTGAGCTGTCCTATTATCATTATCATTATATTTATTTATACCCCGCTTTATTTCCCCAGAGGGGAATCAAAACAACTTGACATGAAAGCATTAGTATACAATTTAAAATATATGAATACACAAACATTAAAACAGAATTAAACACAAACAGAAGTAGAAAAAATGCAGTTAAAAAACTATCAAAACACACTCAAAGTTAAAAAGGATGAGGAAAACACCAAATGGCAATTCAAAAACAAAATATTATTGATTTATTATTTACAGTATTTATATTTCGCTCTTCTCACCCTGAAGGGGACACAGGATGGATCACAGAACACATATATGGCAAACGTTCAATGCCGATTATACAATGACAAGACAGACAACACATAGAAGTATATATATATATATAGGCTTTTCCCATAAAAAGCATACTCTACCAAGCTCTTAATTAGACTGGGGCCTCTAAGGATGCATTTTCACTATAGGATGAATCTATATATGTGGGCTGTAAATGGTTTAATCTGTGGATAAGGAATCTGTAGATACAGAGGGCTGACTGTACAGAGTAACAGAGCCATTGGCTTGAAAAAAGACCTCAAATATCACTTTCTCTGACATCGTTGATGTAGGAAACCCTCAGCTACAGCGCTTCTGACAGATGGCCATCAGTCTCTGCTTCTAAACCTCCAGCGAAGGAGAGCCCACCACCTTCCGAGGCAGGCTGTTCATCTGTCAAATGGCTTTTACCCTCAAGAAGGTTTAGGTGGAATCTCCTTGCTGGTCATTTCAACCTGCTGGTTTAGATCCCAGGTTTCTTACGAGCAGGAGGAGCAACCACCATAAAGTATTTCATTGTCTGCAGCCCTTCAAATGCTTGAAAATGGCTATCATGGCCTATGAGAGTGAGTGTGGTTTGGCAGTTTGAGGAATAACCTTCAATTACCATGTTCAAATCTCCATTTAGCCATGGAAGCCCTTGGACTAGTCAGGGCACTACATCCTAACTAAATCCTCTTTGGCACTACATCCCAAAGAGGGATGTAGTGCCAAACCTATGAGAGCATTGTAATAGGTCAGTGCCAACATGAAGTATATAACCAAAATGTGTAGGAGAGGCTAAGTGGAACTATAATTTGGACTTTGGACTAGGACTTCAGAAGATCAGGATTTGAATCCCTGCTCAGCCACTGAAACTCACTGGGTGACCTTTAGCATGTCCCACTCTCTCTGTTCTGTCGCACGCTGGGCCTGAAATAGCTGTACTTTTCTATAGGACGTATACTTTAAGCCCAGCGGGAAGCCAGGGCGCCTTAAAGAGAGGTTCTCAGGGATTTTTCCTGAATATATGGCCTTTAGAGTCTTTAATGATGCAACAAAGTCTTTATTATGGAACAAACAACAAATCTTCAATGGTTCAAACAACACTTCAAGGCTGTCTTAGTCTAGTCCTCAATGGACTGGCACATGACTCTGATTAACTAAACTTTCTCTGTAGGAAAAACCCTTTTTAAGCCCTCCCAGGCTGCTTTCTATCTATGCCTCATTGGTGTGGAACCTACTACCAATTCCAAATGCATCTGGGTATCGAGTAGACCTACCAGCTGAGGCTTGAAGATATTTCAGCTGGAGTTCTGTGGATCTGTAATGCTGTTCTCCCTTCGAGAATTCTTAGAAACTTCAGGGCTGTTCCCTCTGATGATGTGAGGCTGTGAGCTCTCAGCCAAAGCTTTTGGGACCTTTCTCCTGAAATTTCTGCTTCTGTATCCCCGGATGTTATTTTTCCCTGGATGCTACTGAGAAAGGAAGCTTTTCTACGGGACGAGCTGGTCTATGTCCTATAGCTTAGCTACCTTGTGTGAGACTGCCCAAAAAATGGCTCCTTTCCCTCCCAGAGCCCAGAACAAGGGGTGGAACCAAAGTTTAATTATGAGGGACAGGAGGCCTGTCCTATGACTGCAAAACAGATAACAGAAAGAAAATAAAGTTGGAGCTCCTGGTACAGCCATACTAGCACACTCTCAGTCTCAGATGAAAAGCAAATCCAATTCCAAGAAACCCCGTGATATGATCACCGTAGGTCAGGATTGACCTGAAAGCACAGCATAGTAACATACATCCCAAGCCAAAGTAGACTCATGGACTCAGTTGTTGAATGGTGATTCAACACATAGGTCAAGTGAATGGATCTGATCCAACTGGAGCCCCCCATAGGACTGAGACTGCAATCATCTTGCTTCTTATCTAAACCTCTCCAATCTATTAAGGATAGTCAGTGGATTAGCTCGTGTTATATCTGCTCCAATGTACTGTTCCAAGCTGTATGGGGTCTCTCCCAGTGCTGAATCTCTGTTGAAAACAGGATTCTGATGGTCCAAGTTGGACTTGTAGAACTTTGACCACTCACAGCAAGGGTGGCCATAAAACGAAAAGTGAATTATCTGATCCTGTAGCAATGGATCCACAAGCCACCCCCGTGGTTCATCCAATGTTCCTTCAAGGAATGTCTCAAGTCCCACCTTGACTACCTTTCTTTGGGCACAGTCTGGTTGGAATCCTGTTAGGGACACATGTGTTCTACTTTGTGCTTCTGTGCTCCACTTTCCTTTCTTGCTGCTCCAGCTCCAGCATCTGAGAAGTGCCTTGCAAAGACTTTTTTTTGTCAAAGACTCTTGTTTCATATTAATGTAAGACTTTTGCTTTGCTTTTGGGATTTACCTTCTGTTCCTTTGCTGCTATTGTTACATTATTATCATTTTGATGAAGTACAGCTTTTTAGTTTCTTTATGCCTCTCTGCTGTCTTGGTTTGGAAACCATGAATCTCTATGAAGAGCTGCTTCGCTTAGAGAACTGGAAATGTTCCAAAATCCAACAAAAGAGATTCCACCAAAACATTAGGAAGAATATCCTATGGTAAGAGGCAGAGGTAGCCCTAGGCAATTTTCGACGGTAAGGAAACAGTATTTTGGCGCCCCCCCCTCCCCCAACCAATCACTGATATATATTTTCTGTTCGTCGTGGGAGTTCTGAGTGCCATATTTGGTTCAATTCCATCATTGGTGGAGTTCAGAATGCTCTTTGATTGTAGGTGAACTATACATCCCTGTAACTACAGCTCACATATGTCAAGGTCTATATCCCCCAAGAGCACCTCAAGAGCACCCCTGGGCAAAATCAACTATACTGCAAATGTTTACTTTGCATAATGGGTTGAGCCACCGCTGGTAAGAGGTGTATGACAATGGAATATGCTGCCTCGGAGTGTGGTGGAGTCTCCTTCCCTAGTGATTTTGAAATAGAGACTGGATGGCCATCTGTTGGGAAGACTTGGATTGCATTTTTCTGCATGGTCAAAGAAGATTGGACTGGATGGCCCTTGCGGTTTCATCAAATCTATGATTCAATTTATTCTGAAAGATTGGGAAGAACATCCTGATGGTAAGAGCTGTACGACAATGGACTATGCTGCCTCAACGTGTGGTGGAGTCTCCTTCTCTAGAGGTTTTGAAACAGAGGCTGGATGGCCATCTGTTGGGAAGGCTTGGATTGCATTTTCCTGTATGGTCAAAAAGGATTGGACTAGATGGCCCTTGCAGTTTCATCAACTCTATAATTCTATTTCTTCTGAAATATAAGGAAGAACATCCTGATGGTAAGAGCTGTATGGCAATGGAATATGCTGCCTCGGAGTGTGGTGGAGATTCCTCCTCTAGAGGTTTGGAAATAGAGACTGGATGGCTATGTGTTGGGAAGAGTTGGATTGCATTTTCTTGCGTGGTCAAGGAAGATTGGACTGGTTGGTCCTTGCAGTTTCATCAACTCTATAATTCTATTTCTTCTGAAATATAAGGAGGAACATCCTGATGGTAAGAGCTGTATGACAATGGAATATGCTGCCTCAACGTGTGGTGGAGTCTCCTTCTCTAGAGGTTTTGAAACAGAGGCTGGATGGCCATCTGTTGGGAAGAGTTGGATTGCATTTTCTTGCATGGTCAAAGAAGATTGGACTGGAAGGCCCTTGTGGTTTCATCAGCGGTGGTGGAGTCTCCTTCTCTAGAAGTTTCAAAACAGAGGCTGGATGGCCATCATTTGGACTGCATTTTCCTGTGTGGTCAAAGAAGACTGGACTGGATAGTCCTTGTTGTCTCATCAACTCTATGATTCTATTTCTTCTGAAATACAGCCCATGGCACTTGGTATTCATTGTTGGTTCTTATCCAAGGATTAACCAGCGCTGTCTCTGCTTAGTTTGCAAGATCAGATGGGATCAGATGACTTGTGGATATGTAGATGAATCCAAATGTATTCAGGGACTGTGCATTGATGCAGAGGAAGAGAGGGCTGCTAAATCTTGAAGGATCTGGGTCAGGGGCATAAGGGACAGGAAGGCCACACCTGGCCCTCTGATCCCCAGGGTGGGTGGGGTGGGGGTGAGGTGGGGATTTCCCCTCCAGACCGCCTGCTGGCCTGAGGACCCATCTGGTCCGGCTCCCCGAAGCCTCCAGGCCTAGCCCATCCCTGGGATCCCCCCTGTCAGCTTGTCAACGTTGCAAAGAGAGGGAGAGAGAGAAGACCATGTGGCAAGTCTGGGGCCCCGACAATGCCCGGCTCCGGAGCTTTTCTTCCTGTGGTTTGCAACACAAAGGCGGACTGCGGTGGCCTCCCTCCCTGCCTTTGCCAAGACAGATTCCAGCCAGGCTAATCTCCGAGGGGGAGGCAGGAGCACAGAGACCTCTGCCCGGCCCCCCTTCTTTCTCCCTCCCCGATTGCCTCCTCAGATCCAATCTATGCCCAGCAATCTGGGCAGCCAGCCCTGAAGTCATAAGCTGAGCTCGGTCCTGGCAGATCTGGTTGCCAGGCCTTGCCAGGGCTTGCACCTCTTCCTGAACCCTCGGGCAGAGATGGCCCTCCAGCAAAAGCCAGAAGACGGACCCTCTCCCAGACAGAAGGAGAAGGCCTGAACCCCTTCTGCTTTACAGGGAATGAGACACACAACAGAGAAAAGGATGACTGAAGGCCTAAGCCAGTGTGTGTCTCTGTGTGTCCAGTTTTCTCAACAACAGCAGCTTTTATTACAGTCAGCAGACCATTTAGGTGACACATAAGATGCATAAACAGCACAGTAAAGAAGTCTCCAACATTCATATCTTTGCTCTCTCTCCTCTTTTTGGCTCAGCAGCTTTTATGGTGGGATGACAGGCTCATTTACATATCAAAACTCTTCTAACCCACCGTTTTAACACAGGATGGTGTATGGCAGAAACAACGTTAAACATTTCTAGAGTGGAAAAAGTAAATCATAGAATCATAGAGTTGGAAGAGACCTCATGGGCCATCCAGTCCAACCCCATTCTGCCAAGAAGCAGGAATATTGCATTCAAATCACCCCTGACAGGTGGCCATCCAGCCTCTGTTTAAAAGCTTCCAAAGAAGGAGCCTCCAGCACACTCCGGGGCAGAGAGTTCCACTGCTGAACGGCTCTCACAGTCAGGAAGTTCTTCCTCATGTTCAGATGGAATATAATTGGAGCAAGAGAACAGTAGGTTAGACCACTGTACCATTAAAACTATTTTGGAAACAACATTTAAAACAACAATTACAATATAAAGCCATGGACGTTAATAATAATAATCTGCAAAAGGGCACTGTACTTGGATCTGCATGCATTATTTACCAATACATCACACAGTCCTAGACACTTGGGACGTGTCCGACGTGTAATCAAATCCAAAAGCCAGCATGGTGATCTTGTTTGCTGTGTACTAATCTTGTTATGTATCTAATAATAATAATAATAATAATAAGTTACAGAAAAACGGATGAGGATTGGAATGAGAGGATATAGCTCTTTTTAAATTGTTATTGCACTGTCTTTTTGGTCTAAATGCACTTAATTGTTTTGCTGTTGTATTGTAATGATGGCATTGAATTGTGCCAATATGTAGCACCCTGAGTCGCCTGCGGGCTGATATGGGCGGGATATAAGTGATGTAAATAAATAAATAAATAAACAAACATGTCAAACTACTCTGGGACTTCTGAATTCGGACAGACAAAGTTTTGGAGCACAATACTCCTGACCTCACGATCGTGTTAAAAAACAAAATATGGATCATTGATGTTGCAATCCCAGGCAACAGCAGGATTGAAGAGAAACAACTGGGAAAGCTGAAATGATATGAGGATTTAAAGATCTAACCGCAAAGACTCTGGCACAAGCCAGTCAAGGTGGTCCCAGTGGTGACTGGCACACTGGGTGCAGTGCCCAAAGACCTTGGCCTGCACTTAAACACAATTGGCGCTGACAAAATTACCATCTGCCAACTGCATAAGGCCACCTTACTGGGATTTGCACGCCAATACATCACACAGTCCTAGACACTTGGGAAGTGTCTGACGTGTGATCCAATACAACAGCCAGCAGAGTGATCTTGTTTGCCATGGACGCATCTTGTTATGTTTCTAATAATAATAATAATAATAATAATAATAATAATAATAATACTTTGAGTATTGGACTATGCGTGCAGTTGACATCACCTTAACTGCTATGGAATTGATTTTGTCATTTGGGAGTTGTAGTTGCTGGGATTTATAGTTCACCTACAATCAAAGAGCATTCTGAACTCCACAAACGATGGAATTGAACCAAACTCGGCACACTGAACTCCCATGACCAACAGAAAATACTGGAAGGGTTTGGGGGTAATTGACCTTGAGTTTTGGAGTTGTAGTTCGCCTACACCCAGAGAGCACTGTGGAATCAAAAAATGATGGATCTGGACCAAGGTTTGCATGACTACTCAATATGCCCAAATGTGAACACTGGCAGAGTTTGGGAAAAATAGACTTGACATTTGGGAGTGGTATTTGCTGGGATTTATAGTTCACCTCCAATCAAAGAGAATTTTGAACTCCGCAACAATAGAATTGGGCCAAACTTTCCACACAGAACCCCCCATACCTAACAGAAAATACTGGTTTTTTCCTGATGGTCTTTTGACACCCCCTAATGACCCCCACCAGGGGTCCTGACCCTTATGTTGAGAAATGCTGTTCTATAGCATTAAGCCTTCACAATTAAAGTGGTGCCAAACTGCATTAATTCTATAGTGTAGGTGCACACTATGACTCTGGAGACTAAGGTGTGCTTGGCCATGGAATCACACTAGATGATCTTAGGCAAGAACACATTCTTAGCACCAGAAAACGCCACAATGAGTTCACCTAACAGTCACCATAAGTTGGAAACAATGGGAAGCTTCACTACAACTAATATGAGATAAGTCAATCCCCAAAGGCCATTTTTAGCCAGTGCAAAGAAGGCATCAACCCTGGTGTGAGTCGGACTTCCAGGAAAGAAGGGCATCCCACAATTGGGTGCCACAGTTAACCTTCTTCCATGTCCTTACATTTTGTATTGCCACCAGATAGAGATTCAGCAAGAGTTTCCCAAAAACATCCCACCTCTGTGTCTGGGGAAAGCTTCACCAACAGAATCTTTGCCTATGTCCTATTTGTGGAGGGCAATACAAAGTGGAAGAACATGGGAAAAGACGGCCTTCTCAGCTATGGAGCCTTATTGTGAGATTCCCCATTGCTGGTGCCAAAGTAGATATGCCTTTTTGGCACCCAACTAAAATCTGTGGCACTCTGGCAAGTGAATGCCAGAGCCTGATAATGGTTGGAGCCAAAGAAAACACCCTGCAGCCAGGCCACCGGCAGAAAGGAATAGGCAAGCAAGCAGATGTATTGTCCCCATTAATACCTCCCTTCTCTGAAAGACAAGCTACAAGCCATCTGCTCCTCAGAGTGATAGAGAGAGCAGAGAGAGAGAGAAGCTAAGCTGGGTTGCAGCTCGCAGATGGATAGACAGACTGACAACTGCCCTATTATCAGCTTCTTTTCATGTACAGAGAGACAATTGCTAAGGCACTCAAGAGATAGAGAGACCATGTTCAACTCCACATCCACCAGCTTGAACTGAATATAGATGGGTTGTTGTAGGTTTTTCGGGCTATATGGCCATGCTCTAGAAGCATTCTCTCCTGATGTTTTGCCTGCATCTATGGCAAGCATCCTCTTAGGTTGTGAGGATGCCTGCCATAGATTAAGACAAGAGAAGCTGAGACACTTAGATATGTCACGTTAAAGAGGTCCCATAGTGCTGCCAATAAATAATTAAAGGGCAGAATCTTGTTGGGGACTTAATGTCTTTGTAAATGAACATACGTCTACAAGAATTAGAACTGGGCAATTTCATAATGTCTGTATCCAACAGAATACCCCACCTTTGGAACGCCCTTCCCAGGGAGCTAAGACTAGCCCCATCACTAGCCCCTTTTCACAAAGACCCGAAAACCTGGTGTTTAGGTTCTTGTGGGTTTTTTCGGGCTATAGGGCCATGTTCTAGAGGCATTTCTCCTGACGTTTCGCCTGCATCTGTGGCAAGCATCCTCAGAGGTAGTGAGGTCTGTTGGAAATAGGACAATGGATTTATATGTGGAATGGCTGGGGTGGGGCAAAGAGCTCTTCTCTGCTGGAGCTAGGTGTGAATATTTCAACTGACCACCTTCATTAGCATTTGAAGGTCTGCCTGAGCCTGGGAAAATCTTTTGTTGAGAGGTGTTAAGAGGTGCCTGATTGTTTCCTCTCTGCTGTTTTGCTGTTGTAATTTTAGAGTTTTTTTTAATACTGGTAGCCAGATTTTGTTCATTTTCATGGTCTCTTCCTTTCTGTTGAAATTGTCCACATGCTTGTGGATTTCAATGGCTTCTCTGTGTAGTCTGACATGGTGGTTGATGGTGTGGTCCAGCATTTCTGTGTTCTCAAATAATATGCTGTGTCCAGGTGTTTCCAACAGGCTTTTGGTAATGGTTAGCTCCAGGTCCCACCATGGTCATTGGTTAGATCCTTGTACTGTGCCCTACCCACTCCCCAGCCTCCCCTGTTACCTACTGTACTAGCCCTGGTAATGGCTGGTAATGAATAGTACTAGCTGGTAATGAATAGTAAGGACCATTAGTCAGGGCCCTGGTAGTAGCTGGTAATGAATGGTAAGGACCATTAGCCAGGGCCCTGTTCCTGCACTTTACCCATTGGCCCAGTCCCTCTACAGCTGTGTAGCAGCCCTTGGAAATACACCAGGTCCTACCCTGATCATCAGGCAGGACCATGCTTGCATCTTACCCATTTCCCCAGGCCCTAGGTTACTCCGCTTTGCAAGCCCAACTCTCTTATAGTTAACCAAGCCCACTCTGGAACTCTGGTCACTGACAACTGGACTTGCCTGACGGAAAGTAGTGTGGAACTGGCTTTTTACATATGTACAGCTATTATATTATATGATGTTTTGTGTCTTAATGATTTTTTAAATAAATATTTGGGATGTCTATATGTAAGCATAATGTTTTATCATGTTGGAAACCACCCTGAGTCTCTTCGGAAAGATAGAGCAGTATACAAATAAAGTATTATTTATTTATTTATTTATTTATTTGAAACACAACAAGAGTAGTACACAGCAAACAAGATCACTATGCTGGTTGTTGTATTGGATCAACAAGCCACAGGGAGGAGGGAGCAAGCTTGTTTTCTGCTTCCTTGGAGACTAGGACGCGGAACAATGGCTTCAAACTACAAGAGAGGAGATTCCATCTGAACATGAGGAAGAACTTCCTGACTGTGAGAGCCGTTTAGCAGCGGAACTCTCTGCCCTGGAGTGTGGTGGAGGCTCCTTCTTTGGAAGCTTTTAAACAGGGGCTGGATGGTCATCTGTCAGGGGTGATTTGAATGCAATATTCCTGCTTCTTGACAGGGGGTTGGACTGGATGGCCCATGAGGTCTCTTCCAACTCTATGATTCTATGATTCTATGATTCTATCACACTTCGGACACTTCCCAAGTGTCTAGGACTGTGTGATGTATCGGCGAATAATGCGTGCAGATCCCAGTAGGGTGGCCTTTTGCAGCTGACAGATGGTAATTTTGTCAGTGCCGATTCTGTTTAAGTGCAACCCAAGGTCTTTAGGCACTGCACCCAGTGTGCCGACCACCATACTTTGTTTTTTAACATGATCGTGAGGTCAGGAGTATTGTGCTCCAAACTTCTGTCAGTCTGAATTCAGAAGTCTCAAGAGTAATTTGACGTGTTCATTTTCTGTAACTTTTTCAGGCTTGTGATCCCACCAGTTCTTTATTGCAGGCAGATGGTATTTGTGGCACAAGTTCCAATGGATCATCTGAGCAATGGTGTTGTGCCTCTGCTTGTTTGATGTTTTATACCATGCTTGTGGGAGGCTTCTCTCATGTCCTTACATGGGGAGCTGGAGCTGACAGAGGGAGCTCAACCCGCTCCCGGATTCGAACCTCTGACCTGTCGATCAGCAGTTCTGCCTGCACAAGGGTTTAACCCATTGCGCCACCAAGGCTCCATAAGTGGATATATGTTTTGATTCATTTGATATTTGCTTGTTTTCTTTGTTGATGTTTCTGCTTCCATAAGATGCCTCGGGTTCCATGAATGGAAAAGTAAGGCAGGATATTATAAATAGAGATGATGATGATGAAGAGGACAAGGATGGTGGTGATGATAGAGGTTGCTTCTGTCAAGAGTGACAGTAACAATGGAAGTGGTCTGGCTTGAGCATTCCTCATATATGCACTCTACTAATTTAACTAGCTAGCTAACTAATGAAGTAATTGAGATTCCAGGTGGATAATCTATGTAGGAGATGTTTGAACAGCCTCCTTCAATGTGATGCCCTCCAGATGTTTTGGACAACAATCCCTATGATCCCTAACATGATGAACTTTGGATGAAAGTAGTCTGGCATCCTGTTAGTGGTATACACTTGTGTCCCTTTTTACATGTAGTTGTAGTCTTCTAGTCATGGACAATGCTTGTTTTCTATGGGTCTTTGTAGACCATAAGCCAAACATGAGTCAATAATGTGATGCAGCAGACCCGAAATGCCAGTACATTTCTGGTTGCAACTTGCATCAAATGGAGTGCAGTGATCAGGTCAAGGGAAGCCATTGTGTTTTGATCAGAACTCAACTAGAACGCTGCATTTAGTTCTGGGAATCACAATTCAAGAAGGATATTGACAAGCTGGAATGTGTCCATGGGTGTGATCTAGTTGTAAGGCATTGAATCTTTGCCATTATCTGTGTGTAAACCGCTTTGAGTACCCCTAGGGGTGAGAAAAGTGGTATATAAATGCTGTAAATAATAATAATAATAATAATAATAATAATAATAATAATGACAAAAGTTCTAGAAACCAAGTCCTTATGAGAAACAACAGGGAGCTGGGCGTATTTACCTTGAAGAAGAGAAGACTGAGAGGTGATGGTGTGTGTGCGTGTGTGCACCTTCATGTTGAATATTGACTTAGCAACCCCATGAATTTCTAGTTTTCTTAGGTACTTTTGCCAGTTTATTGTCTAAAATATAGCCTCCACCAACTGGTATTTATTATTGCTGGTGTCTCAACCAAGTCCTAACCAAGTCCTAACCAAGAGATATTGACAAGCTGGAATGTGTCCAGAGGAGAGCGACTAAAATGATAAAAGGTCTGGAGAACAAGCCCTATGAGGAGCGGCTTAAGGAGCTGGGCATGTTTAGCCTGAAGAAGAGAAGGCTGAGAGGGGATATGATAGCCATGTATAAATATGTGAGAGGGAGCCACAGGGAGGAGAAGGGAGCAAGCTTGTTTTCTGCTTCCCTGGAGACTAGGACGCGGAACAATGGCTTCAAACTACAAGAGAGGAGATTCCATCTGAACATGAGGAAGAACTTCCTGACTGTGAGAGCCGTTCAGCAGTGGAACTCTCTGCCCCGGAGTGTGGTGGAGGCTCCTTCTTTGGAAGCTTTTAAACACAGGCTGGATGGCCATCTGTCAGGGGTGATTTGAATGCAATATTCCTGCTTCTTGGCAGGGGGTTGGACTGGATGGCCCATGAGGTCTCTTCCAACTCTTTGATTCTATAAGAACTGACCCTGCTTAGTTTCCAAGATCAGAACTTCTAGGCTAATTAGACTCCGGTCTTATGATAACTGTCTTTCAATACCTGAAGGGATGTTATGTACAAGATGTTGCATAAAACAGGAATGACGAATTCAGCTACTTTGTTGTAATTAGCCTGATTAAATCCATAGTGGATATTTCTACCATGACCTGCCAGTATTGTTTTGCTGAACTATGCCTAGTCTGCACTGGTAGAAATTCTATAACTGCAATATTATGTGCCCGGTATTCTACGTTATGCTACGGTATTCTACGTTATTCAGTGCTAGAACATTCTCTTAAACAACAAACAATCTCGGAATACCCTTTGTATAGATGTCATATCTTTAGATAAGGACTTCCACATATGCATTAGATATTGCTCATGTACACTGTGCATTTTCTTCATAGTTTTGAAGTTCTATCAAATCCTGATGCTTGATCTATCTCAGGCAGTCCTTAGAAGGTTGTACTGAAAGCACTTCTGGGCTTTGTAGTGTTTGCTTTCCTTCTCAGTTTCATGGCTCATCCTAGTTTTGTGTCCCATTTGGAAGGATATAGTAAGACTGATATTTCTGCTCCTCCGGGGATTTTGAAACCAAACCAATGGTTCCAGCCCAGTTTACCTGTCTGAACGTGTCTCCCTCAATGAACCATCAAGTATCATAGAATCATAGAATCAAAGAGTTGGAAGAGATCTCAAGGGCCATCCAGTCCAACCCCATTCTGCCAAGAAGCAGGAATATTGCATTCAAATCACCCCTGACAGATGGCCATCCAGCCTCTGCTTAAAAGCTTCCAAAGAAGGAGCCTCCACCACACTCTGGGGCAGAGAGTTGAATGGCTGAACGGTTCTCACAGTCAGGAAGTTCTTCCTAATGTTCAGATGGAATCTCCTCTCTTGTAGTTTGAAGTGATTGTTCCGCGTCCTAGTCTCCAGGGAAGCAGAAAACAAGCTTGCTCCCTCCTCCCTGTGGCTTCCTCTCACATATTTATACATGGCTATCATATCCCCTCTCTGCCTTCTCTTCTTCAGGCTAAACATGTCCAGCTCTTTAAGCCGCTCCTCATAGGGCTTGTTCTCCAGACCCTTGATCATTTTAGTCACCCACCTCTGGACACATTCCAGCTTGTCAATATCTCTCTTGAATTGTGGTGCCCAGCATTGGACACAATATTCCAGGTGTGGTCTAACCAAGGCAGAATAGAGGGGTATAGATAATCCGGGGAGGCCCTGCTCTCGTTCCCACCACCATCGCAGTTGTGTTTGGAGGGGATGAGGGACAGGGCCTTCTCCATGGTGGCCCCTCAGCTGTGGAACTCTCTCCTTAAGGTGGTTAGTTATGCCCACTCCCTCCTGACCTTCCAGAAGAAACTTAAATCCTGGTTATGGGAGCAAGTGTTTGCAAATTAGACTGATTTTACTGGCAAATATGAGACTTAGTTGATTGATTTGGATGACGTTTTTAACCTGGAGAACTGTTTTAATGTATATTTATATTGTTTTAAGGTATTTGATTGTGTTTTATTATGTGTATATACAGTGTTCCCTCACTTATTGCTGGGGTTATGTTCCAGGACGTCCCGCAAAAAGTGAAAAATCGCGATGTATGGACACTACATTTATTTTAATATTTATACATTATTTTAGTAGTTATACGACGTTCCATGCAGTCATGCCGGCCACATAACCTTGGCGGTGTCTATGGACAACGCCGGCTCTTTGGCTTAGAAATGGAGATGAGCACCACAGCCCAGAGTTGGACATGACTGGACTTAATGTCAGGGGAAAACCTTTACCTTTACCTTTTTACACTATTTTAAGTCTTTGTAAATTTAAAATAAAGTGAAGGAAAGGCCCTTCAAAGCTGGAGAGAGGGAGGGAGGAATGAGGAGGGAAAGCACCTCGGAGAGCAGCAGTGGCAAAAACTCGCGAAACAGCAAAAAATACCGCGATATATATTTTAAATTAATATTTTTTTGAAAACCGTGAAGCAGCGTGTCTGCTAAAAGTGAACCACAAAGTAGTGAGGGAACAATGTATTGTGTTGGCATTGAATTGTTGCCTTTTAGTAGCCATCCTGAGTCCCTCTTCAGAGGTTGGGAATGGACGGGGTATAAATGTTCTTAATAAATTAATAAAATAAATTTCAAATGGAAAAAGAGAGAGATTCCACTTAAAGATCAGGAAGAAAAAATACTTGACAATTGAATTGATTCCCTTAGAGAGTGATGTAGTCTCCATCTTTGGAATTCCTTAAGCAGAAGTGGTAATAATGATAATAAACTTTGTATTGTCGAAGGCTTTCATGGCTGGAATCACTAGGTTCTTGTGGGTTTTTTCGGGCTATAGGGCCATGTCTAGAGGCATTTCTCCTGACGTTTCGCCTGCATCTATGGCAAGCATCCTCAGAGGTAGTGAGGTCTGTTGGAATTAGGACAATGGGTTTATATATCTGTGGAATGGCTGGGGTGGGCAAAGAGCTCTTCTCTGCTAGAGCTAGGTGTGAATGTTTCAACTGACCACCTTCATTAGCATTTGAAGGCCTGCCTGAGCCTGGGAAAATCTTTTGTTGAGAGGTGTTAAGATGTGCCTGGTTGTTTCCTCTCTGCTGTTTTGCTGTTGTAATTTTAGAGTTTTTTTAATACTGGTAGCCAGATTTTGTTCATTTTCACCGTTTCCTCCTTTCTGTTGAAATTGTCCACATGCTTGTGGATTTCAATGGCTTCTCTGTGTAGTCTGACATGGTGGTTGTTGGTGTGGTCCAGCATTTCTGTGTTCTCAAATAATATGCTGTGTCCAGGCTGGTTCATCAGGTTCTCTGCTATGGCTGACTTCTCTGGTTGACGTAGTCTGCAGTGCCTTTCATGTTCCTTGATTCGTGTTTGGGCAATACTTCTGCGTTTGGTGGTCCCTATGTAGACTTGTCCACAGCTGCATGGTATACAGTAGATTCCTCCTATTTATATTCCACCCTATCTCCCCAAGGAGACTCAGGGAAGATTACAGAACACATATAAGGCAAACATTCAATGGTATGATGATCTTTCAAGAGTGCTTTAGTTGTATATTCCTGCATGGCACAGGGTTGGACTCAATGATGTTTGGAAGCTACTACAACTCTAAGAATATATGTTTCTATGGTATTCAGCTGAAGCTTGCTGAAGCAGAGTTGGACTTGTGCTTCCATTACCCGTGGAGTAGCATTGTACATTGCAGAAGCAGACATTCACTGTATGTTACAATAATGCTCAGCACATGTGTTTGAACTTCCTGTACTGCATTCCCCTAATGCACAATAATTACATAACCCCATAATTGTAAAGCTACACTCCATCAACTTGATGAAGGATCTTGGTTGGTAATCTGAAACATTCATGGGTCACCTTGTTGGCTAAAGACGCTTGAAATGATATGTCAGAGGCGTGTTCATGAAGAAGGCAGGAATCCAGAACTCATGGCTGCCTTCCCAATATGCAAGGGAAAAGTATAGTTTTCCAAGCCAGACAAGGAGTCCCGAGGAAGTTGGGCTGGCTGCCAAAGGTCAATGAGTGTGGGCACCACAGGTCATGAGAACCTGCCCTCACCAACAGATAGACTCAGCACATTCACTTTTTCACACACAGTGAAATGTCATCCTAGAGATTTTTAATAAATCCTCGTGCTTTCGAGCTGCATGCCATAGCTTAGTGGTGGGGGTTTGTACATGGCGAATCAGTATAAAGGAAGGTCGAGCTCAGGATTTGGCTAGATCTTGAACTAAATCGAGCGAGTTCAGAGAGATCTGGGGAATGTCCTAGCCAAAGTGGGGCTCTTCTAAAGCAGAATGGATTCAAATCTCAAGGAATGTTAGCTATTTGAATTTGGAGGCTACAAAGAACCAAACCAAGTACAGCAAGCTCTTGATATTAGCTGGGGTTTGTTTCCAGGAGCCCTCGTGGACACCAAAATCCATGGATCCTCAAGTCCCATGATATACAATGGTGTAGAACAGTGGTTCTCAACCTTCCTAATGCCGCGACCCCTTAGTACAGGTCCTCATGTTGTGGTGACCCCCAACCATAACGTTATTTTCGTTGCTACTGTAATTTTGCTCCTGTTATGAGTTGTAATGTAAATATCTGATATGCAGGATGTATTTTCAGTCACTTGACCAAATTTGGCACAAATACCCGATACGCCCAAAATTTGAATTCTGGTGGGGTTGGGGGTGATTGATTTTGTCATTTGGTAATCCTGGAGTTGCTGGGATTTGTAGTTCACCTACAATCAAAGAGCCTTCTGAACTTCATCAATGATGGAATTGAATCAAACATGGCACACAGAATTCCCAAGACCAACAGAAAATACTGGGAAGGTCTGGTGGACATTGGCCCTGAGTTTTTGGAGTTGTAGTTCACCTATATCCAGACTGTGGACTCAAGCAATGATGGATCTGGATCAAACTTGGCACAAATACTCAATATGCCCAAATGTGAACACTGGTAGAGTTTGGAGAAAATAGACCTTGCCATTTGGGAGTTGTAGTTGTTGGGATTTATAGTTCACACACAATGAAATAGCATTCCAAACCTCACCAATGATAGAATTGGACCAAACTTCCTACACAGAACCCTCATGACCAACAGAAAATACTATGTTTTTTGATGGTCTTTGGCGACCCCTCTGACACCCCCTCATGACCCCCACAGGGGTCACGACCCCCAGGTTGAGAAACACTGGTGTAGAATAACCTTATGCAAAATGGTACAATTAAGGTTTGGTGGGTTTTGTTTTTAATATTTTCAAGCCATGTTTGTGAATCCATGGATATGAAGAGCCAGCTCTATCTATCTATCTATCTATATCTATCTATTCCAGTGTTTCCTATTAGGCCTGGGTAACAACGGAAAAATTTGTTTCTAAAATCGATTTGTATTTGGGGGGTTTTTTTGTTTCGATATTTAAAATAATTACAAAATTTTCCTTTTAAAAAGTTCGATATTTACGAAATTTCGTAAATGGTAAAAAATTAACGAATCGATTTCCGAAACACTAACGAATCGATTCGTTAATGGCGGACGCGACCGCGAAATACGCTAAAAAACCTCCAAAACCTTCTGAAGCTTCCCTCTCCCTCTGTTGTTGACTGTTGGTGTGATATTATAATTTTTTTTCACTAATTAAACCATAAAACTGGCCCAGACATGCGGAAATAATAACGAAACGACCCCAAAACAATAACGAAACGAATACAATATCGAAATACGAAGCATTTACAAAACGTTTTTGAAAATTCGTTTTTTTTAATAATTGCTCCAGAATGGTTCGTTATTTTTTGTAATTGAAAAAATTAATGAATTATTAACGAATTACGAATTAACGAAACGAAACCGCCCAGCCCTATTTCCTATATAAGGCAAGATCTTCAAAGAAAAGAGGAGCAGCTTCATTTGTGATTGACACTTACAGTTTCTAAACACAGTACATGGTTTTATCAGTGCGTCTTAGGCTTTATGTACACTGCCATATAGTACAGTTGGAAACTCCATTATATGGTCAGTGTAGACTCATATAATGCAGTTTGAAACTGCATTATCTGGCAATGTAGATGGGGCCTTAAATTTAAAGATTTGAGACACAACCTGAAGCCCGCACTTTCCCCAAAACCTTCTCCTGAAATTGTCCAGGGACATCTCTGTTATGTATGTATGTTCTTGTGTGGAGTTCCCCTGTGTTTGAGTTTTGGTTTTTTTTTAATTTATTGTTATAAATCCAGAGGTTTTTGTTAGTAATGGTAGCCAGATTTTGTTCATTTTCATGGTTTCTTCCTTTCTGTTGAAATTGTCCAAAGCGCCCAAACACAAATCAAGGAACACGAAAGGCACTGCTGACTAACTCAACCAGAGAAGTCAGCCATAGCAGAGCACCTGATGAACCAGCCTGGACACAGCATATTATTTGAGAACACAGAAGTGCTGGACCAATCGCACAACCACCATGTCAGACTACACAGAGAAGCCATTGAAATCCACAAGCATGCGGACAATTTCAACACAAAGGAAGAAACCATGAAAATGAAGAAAATCTGGCTACCAGTACTTAAAAAACTCTAAAATTGTAACAGTAAATAAAAAACAACACTCAAACACAGCGGAACTCCAGACAAGAAACAAGCAGGGACACTCAGTTCTTGTGGATTTTTTCGGGCTATATGGCCATGTTCTAGAGGCATTTCTCCTGACTTTTCACCTGCATCTATGGCAAGCATCCTCAGAGGTGAGGTCTGCTGGAACTGGGAAAAAAGGGGTTTATACTATCTGTGGAATGACCAGGGTGAGACAAAGGGCTTTTGTAAATTGGGCTAGGTGTGAATCTTTCAACTGACCACCTTGATTAGCATACAATGGGCTGACTGTGCCTGGAGCAAACTCTTCTTGAAAGGTGATTAGATGTCCCTGCCTGTTTTTCTCTCTGCTGTTTTTGCTGTTGCAATTTTAGAATTTTTTAATACTGGTAGCCAGATTTTGTTCATTTTCATGGTCTCTTCCTTTCTGTTGAAATCGTCCACATGCTTGTGGATTTCAATGGCTTCTCTGTGTAGTCTGACATGGTGGTTGTTGGAGTGATCCAGCATTTCTGTGTTCTCAAATAATATGCTGTGTCCAGGCCGGTTCATCAGGTGCTCTGCTATGGCTGACTTCTCTGGTTGAAGTAGTCTGCAGTGCCTTTCATGTTCCTTGATTCGTGTGTTGGGCAATGCTGCTGCGTTTGGTGGTCCCTCTGTAGACTTGTCCACAGCTGCATGGTATACGGTAGACTCCTGCAGAGGTGAGAGGATCCCTCTTGTCCTTTGCTGAACGTAGCATTTGTTGGATTTTCTTGGTTGGTCTGTAGATTGTTTGTATGTTGTGTTTCCTCATCAGCTTCCCTCTGCGGTCAGTGGTTCCCTTGATGTATGGCAGGAACACTTTTCCTCTGGGTGGATCTTCATCTTTACTCTCGTGGCTTGTTCTTGGTCTTGCAGCTCTTCTGATGTCTGAGGTGGAGTCTCCATTGGCCTGGAGAGCCCAGTTGAAGATCCAGCCATGAAAGCAGGGACAGATAATCACCTCTCAACAAAGGATTCCCCCAGGCAGTAACAAGCCACACCAATAAACTGTCAGACCATCAAATGCTAATCAAAGTGGCCAAATGAAACATTTGTACCTACTTCCAACAGACAAGAGTTCTTTCTCCCACCCTGGACTTTCCACAAATATATAAACTCAGTTTTCCTAGTTTCCAACAGTCCTCACAACCTTTGAGGATGCCTGACATAGATGCAGGCGAAACGTCAGGAGAGAATGCCTCTAGAACATGGCCATATAGCCCTAAAAACCTACTACAAACCATTCTTAAATATATCCATTCTTAAAGGCACAGAAGCAGGGCCACTCTAAATGACCTTAAGTAGAAAATGAAATTTTCATCCACTAACTCTGGGGTAAAAATGCACACTTATTTTGACACCCCTAGAGTAACAGTAGGATTTGGGATGCCAGGAGAGAAAGAACCGAAAGTATTAATTCTTTTTAGCCAAGGCAGGCAGGCTGCAGACAGCAGAACAGCCGTCAAATGACACGGCAAACCCAAGTGTGACTCCAAAAAATTGCTGCCACCAGCTCTAGCTCCAGCTCCAACTCCTGGTAGGGTTTGCCAACAGGCCAGATGCTGTGGGTTGCTGGGGAAGACACATCCACAGCTTGATGTCCCCGCTTTTGTGAGGTCTTTCCAAAAAAGCAGCGGTGCAGCTTGCTGAGATGAAGGGGATGCCAACACCCCATTACAGCGATCCCCTCCTCCTGATAAAGTTTCAGCTCCGGGGAGAATAAAGGTGGTTGAAAAGGGTTCTCTTTCATTTCATCTTTCAGGCTGTAATAAAAGGCAGAGACACCCTTTATAATGAAGTCGGAGTGTTTCTGAGCATTGCTTCCACTCTTCCAGTGGATCAGAAGTGAGTATCTAATAATTATTAATTTAATATATTGCATGTATATATATCTTGTAAGTCGCTCTGAGTCCCCTTTAGGGCGAGAAGGGCAGTATATTAATGTCGTAAACAAACAAACAAACAAACAAATATCTCTGGTTACACTTAGGGAACATATTATGATAGAATCATAGAATCAAAGAGTTGGAAGAGACCTCATGGGCCATCCAGTCCAACCCCCAGCCAAGAAGCAGGAATGTTGCATTCAAATCACCCCTGACAGATGGCCATCCAGTCTCTGTTTAAAAGCTTCCAAAGAAGGAGCCTCCACCACACTCCCTCTGGGGCAGAGAGTTCCACTGCTGAACGGCTCTCACAGTCAGGAAGTTCTTCCTCGTGTTCAGATGGAATCTCCTCTCTTGTAGTTTGAAGCCATTGTTCCGTGTCCTAGTCTCCAAGGAAGCAGAAAACAAGCTTGCTCCCTCCTCCCTGTGTTTTCCTCTCACATATTTATACATGGCTATCATATCCCCTCTCAGCCTTCTCTTCTTCAGGCTAAACATGCCCAGCTCCTTAAGCCGCTCCTCATAGGGCTTGTTCTCCAGACCCTTGATCATTTTAGTCGCCCTCCTCTGGACACATTCCAGCTTGTCAATATCTCTCTTGAATTGTGGTGCCCAGAATTGGACACAATATTCCAGGTGTGGTCTAACCAAAGCATTTGTTACAAGAATGCACTGTCACTTTCGTTGCTGTTGTTTGTTTTTTTAAACCATCAAAGATTTTGTCCAATTTTCTAGTATTGTAATTATGATATTGGGGTATGGTTTCATACAGGAGGATATTATCGAAGGGAGTCACACCATGAGTTATGGCACCAGGTGACACCAACCCTAAGGGTGCCGCTCCTCTGGATGCTTCTTTGTTGTGATTTTGTTGTTTTCCACTCTTCCCGTCCATCTCAAATTCAGGACAAGCATTCTCCTGGAAAAGAGGAGGGGAAAAAAAGGAACAGTCACTGCAAGATGGGGGAGGGCATGAAAAGCATGTGTGTGTGTGTGTGTGTTTCAGAGCCAGAGCGAATGCCTGCAAAGCTTTCCCTTTGAACAAGGCCGCGATTAATTCCATTTAAAACAACATGGTGTAGAAAGTACAACACAAGAGCAAATTACAGCGCTTAATAGAGGCGGCAATGGTTGGGCTGCTCCCTACCCACACAGGGTCCAGCTGCTTTCTGAGTAATCAAGTGTTGCCATGTTGACTTGTTTGCAAGAAGAAAGGAACGCAGAGATAGTCCTTGTTCATTACGGCTGGTGGATTTGTTATTGTTAAGACCCAATGGGGTTTTGGAAAGACCCAGACCTGGACTGAAGCCACCAGCCTTCCTAAAACGGATCTCTAGTACTTTTGATACCGGAGCACAGTGGTTCTGTTGCTCATAGAGCTCATCCGGGAAAGAAGGTTTGGTGTGGTCCTTGGAAGAAGAGCCCTTTCCAGGAAAAGACTGTGTTTGTTTCCTTCTCTTTCTCATGATGGAGAAGACTGAGACCTCTCCCAGTTTGCGTGTTTTTCCTCATCAGTTAAATCCACCTCTACAAGGTGATGGCATTGTGTTACACAATTCCATTGTAGGAATTCTGTAACACAAGTGGATTGTTACTCTACCTGTGGTTATTTATGCAATGATGCAGCCATGTAGCATCTTGGCCTATGTGAGTATCTGGGTAATGTCTTGGTGTAAGTGTAGTAGTAGTAGTCATCATAGAATCATAGAATCAAAGATTTGGAAGAGACCTCATGGGCCATCCAGTCCAACCCCATTCTGCCAAGAAGCAGGAATATTGCATTCAAATCACCCCTGACAGATGGCCATCCAGCCTCTGTTTAAAAGCTTCCAAAGAAGGAGCCTCCACCACACTCCGGGGCAGAGAGTTCCACTGCTGAACGGCTCTCACAGTCAGGAAGTTCTTCCTCATGTTCAGATGGAATCTCCTCTCTTGTAGTTTGAATCTTCCAGCTGGAACTGTGGTCCAAAAAGCAACATTTTCATATTTTGGATGCAACCTCTGAAACTTAAGGTCAAACCCTTCTTCTGTCAATTTCATATAAGTTGCCCATTTCATAGAATCATAGAATCAAAGAGTTGGAAGAGACCTCATGGGCCATCCAGTCTAACCCCATTCTGCCAAGAAGCAGGGATATTGCATTCAAATCACCCCTGACAGATGGCCATCCAGCCCCTGTTTAAAAGCTTCCAAAGAAGGAGCCTCCACCACACTCCGGGGCAGAGAGTTCCACTGCTGAATGGCTCTCACAGTCAGGAAGTTCTTCCTCATGTTCAGATGGAATTTCCTTTCTTGTAGTTTGAAGCCATTGTTCCATTGCGTCCTAGTCTCCAGGGAAGCAGAAAACGAGCTTGCTCCCTCCTCCCTGTGGCTTCCTCTCACATATTTATACATGGCTATCATATCTCCTCTCAGCATTCTCTTCTTCAGGCTAAACATGCCCAGCTCCTTAAGCCGCTCTTCATAGGGCTTGTTCTCCAGACCCTTGATGATGATGAGGATGATCATCATCATCATCTATATAAATAAAAACACAATGTTCATTTGTGGGATTAACGGAACTCAAAAACCACTGAATGAATTGACACCAAATTTGGACACAAGACACCTAACAACCCAATGTATGTTCTTCACTCAAAAAAAATGATTTTGTCATTTGGGAGTTGTAGTTGTTGGGATTTATAGTACAATCAAAGAGCACCAACGATGGAATTGAACCAAACTTGGCACACAGTTCTCCCATGACTAACAGAAAATACTGGAAGGGTTTGGTGAGCAGTGTCCTTTGGTTTTGGAGTTGTAGTTCACCTGCATCCAGAGATCACTGTGGACTCAAACAATGATGAATCTGGAACAAACTCTACATGAAGACTCAATATGCCCAAATGTGAACACTGGTGGAGTTTGGGGAAAATAGAATCTTGACATTTGGGAGTTGTAGTTGCTGGGATTTATAGTTCATCTCCAATCAAAGAGCATTATGAACCCCACCAACAATAGAATTGGGCCAAACCTCCCACACAGAACCTCCATGAGGGCCACAGAAACACGTGGCAGGGGACGGCTAGTAATAATATAAATAAATAATACATCACACAGTCGTAGATGCTTGGGAAGTGTTTGACTTGCAATTTTGTGTTACGAAATCCAGCATATAGATTTCAGTTGCTTTGACACACTGTGTTTTTGTGTCAGTAAAATAATAATAATAATAGAAATAACAACAACAACAACAACAACAACATTACCATCTGTCATCTGCAAAAGGCCACCCTACTCGGATCTTTATGCATTATTTGTCGATAAATCGCACAGTTCTAGACACTTGGGATGTGTCCGAAGATAAGAAACAATACAACAGTCAGCATAGTGATCTTGTTTGTTGTGTATTCATCTTGTGTTTCAAACAACAACAATAACAACAACAATTTTATTTCTTGCCCGCCTCTCCCCACGGCTTGAGGCAGATCACAGCATAATCAAAAACACACAATTCCTATAAATTTTTTGCAAACATACATATTAAAATGCAGTTCCATAAAAGATATGCAACAAAACATTTCTGTAAAATACACATTAATCAGTGTAGGAGTTAATACAGCCACGGAAGCAATAAATAAATAAATAGCCACTTCCCCATGTACGATTCCTTTGTTTTGTTTTTTGTTTTTGTTTTTTAATATAATTTTTATTGCATTATAATGTGAATACATTGAAAGTGGGGGAATAATTGTGGAGGAGATAGGAAAGTAGGAAATAATAATAAGGAAGAGATGGTCAGTGAAGGGGAAAGGGAGAGAAAGAGAAAAAAGAAAAAATATCCAGAAAAAATCAAAGAGTCCAGTCAAAAATAAAAAAATAAAAAAAATAAAAAATCAAAAATCAAATATCAAAATAATAGTGAAAGTAAAAATAAAAATAAAAAATATGGGTGGACTTCCATCTGTTCTTTGAAGATCTTCTATGTTTGTTTAAAAAACAAGGTGTAAAGTTAAAAAAGAGATAGTGAGAGCCGGGTAAAAGAAAACAGGCTTTCATTCTCAATATTTCAGACTGCATTCCTGTGACACAGTTATTTATCTTCTGACTTGTTACGTATCAAGAAATGACTTCTATTTTTTGTTGTTTAAGATAATTTTTCACTGAGTCCCAGTTTGTTTGTTTTTTCGGTTTTCCTTCGTTCGGCGTTAGCCAGTATGTTAACTCATCCATATTCATTATTTCAAGTATCTTGCTTTGCCATTCTTCTATTTGTGGTATTTTTTTCTACCTCCAGTTCTTGGCATAGACAATTCTGGCTGCAGTGATTAGGTAATTGAAAATAATGTCTTTATTTTTGTCTCCTATAATATCAAACATTCCCAGCAAGAAGAACTCTGGTTCCTTTCTCATTTTTATGTCAAGTATCTTTTGAATATCAGTATGTATTATTTTCCAATATTTCTTAGCTTTTGGGCAAGACCACCACATGTGAAAGAAGGATCCTGTGTGCTGTTCGCATTTCCAACATCTGTCCGATGAATTTTTGTGGAATTTTGAAATCTTTTGTGGCGTAATATACCATCTATGTATCATTTTTAGTTGGTTTTCTTTCAAGTTATAGGAGTAGGTGTATTTCATTTTCTGATTCCATACCCTCTCCCATTGATCTTAGCGAATTGGATGTCCTATGTTTTGTGCCCATTTAATCATAGTTTCTTTTATTTGCTCAGTTTCTGTTGTCCACTCTAATAATTTTTTATAAATTTTTGTAATTATTTTATTATTTGTCATCATAATAGTGTCCCAGAAACCTTCTTTAGCCCCAAAGTTTAATTCTTTGTCAGTCTTATAGCAGTCCCGGATTTGCCTATAATTTAGCCATGATAGGGTAGTAAAAATTTCTTTAATCTCGTTTTCGTCTTTCAATTCATATTTCCCATTCTCTTTCCTCAATAAATCCTCATATGTTGGCCAGGTCTCCCAGCCTAGCTCTCTCCTGTGAAAAGTCTCCAGAGGTGACAGCCAAAGTGGTGTGTTATTGTAAAATCTTCTTTTATATTTTTCCCATATTTTAATTAGTCCCGCTCTAATATAGTGGTTGGTGAAGTTTTTTTCAATTTTAATTTTATCATACCACACCCATGTACGATTCTTTTGGAGGGTGCATCTACACTATAGAGGTAATGCAATTCAGCACCACTTTAATTGCTGTGTCTTGGTGCTATTGAATCAGGGGAGTTGTCATTTTGAGAGGTCTTGAGC
Source organism: Anolis sagrei (assembly GCF_037176765.1). NCBI lineage: Eukaryota > Metazoa > Chordata > Lepidosauria > Squamata > Anolidae > Anolis > Anolis sagrei. The sequence continues at coordinate 335,656,763 of NC_090021.1, forward strand.
CTTCTCTGACAAAGAGTGCTGGTGCCTTGACAACCTACAACTTCTAGGATTCCCTTGCAGTGAGTGATGGCAATTAAGGTGGAATTAAACTGCAATAATTCTAGCCTGGGATACACGTGGGTGTGAGTGTAGAAGCTGCTGACACAACCATGGAAGCAAAAGAAAGCCAGTACAATCATTTTAAAGGGTGCATCTAGACAGTAGTTCTCAACCTGTGGTTCCCCAGATGTTTTGGCCTTCAACTCCCAGAAATCCTAACAGCTCGTAAACTGGCTGGGATTTCGGGGATTTGTAGACCAAAACACCCAGGGACCCACAGGTTGAGAACCACTGATCTAGACTGTAGAGTTAATGTAGTTTGACACCACTTTAACTGCCATAATCCAGTGCCATGGAATCCCAGAACCTGTAGTTTCACAACGACTTGAGCCTTCTCTGCCAAAGAGTGCTGGTGTCTCACCAAACTACAACTCCCATGATTCCATAGTGTTGAGCCATGGTAGTTCAAATAGTATCAAACTGCGTTAATGCTACAGCAGTGGTTCTCAACCTTCCTAATGCCGTGACCCCTTAGTACAGGTTCTCACCTTGTGGTGACCCCCAACCATAACGTTATTTTCGTTGCTACTTCTTTAATTTTGCTACTGTTATGAATAGTAATGTAAATATCTGATATGCAAGATGCATTTTCATTCACTGGACCAAATTTGGCACAAATACCCGATATGCCCAAATTTGAACACTGGTGGGGTTTGGGGGGGGGGGGGATTGATTTTGTCATTTGGGAATGTTGGAGTTACTGGGATTTATAGTTCACCTAAAATCAAAGAGCCTTTCGAACTCCACCAATGATGGAATTGAATCAAACTTGGCACACAGAATTCCCATGACCAAGAGAAATACTGGGAGAGTCTGGTGGACACTGAACTTGAGTTTTTGGAGTTGTAGTTCACCTACATCCATAGAACACTGTGGACTCAAACAGTGATGGATCTGGATCAAACTTGGCGCAGATAATCAATATGCCCAAATGTGAACACTGGTAGAGTTTGGAGAAAATAGACCTTGCCATTTGGAACTTGTAGTTGCTGGGATTCATAGTTCACCCACATTGAAATAGCATTCTGAACCCCACCAATGATAGAATTGGACCAAACTTTCCACGCAGAACACCCATGACAAAGAGAACATACTATGTTTTCTGATGGTCTTTGGTGACCCCTCTGACACCCCCTCGCGACCCCCACAGGGGTCCCGACCCCCAGGTTGAGAACCATTGTGCTACAGTGTAGATGCACTCAGAGAATGTCTTGACCACACTCTGGTATTGCTTGGCTCATGTGTCCTAGGTTCACCTCTGAAATGTTGGAGGAAATGAACTAAACTAGACGCATTTCAGCACAACTTTGGCTTTTCCTTTTTCTCCTGGAAACCCTTGAAAAGGAGAACAAGCAGAGTTGGACAAAATTACATTTTAAGATGACTATTCCTGGAATCTTCCAGCTGGAACTGTGGTCCAAAAAGCAACATTTTCATATTTTGGATGCAACCTCTGAAACTTAAGGTCAAACCCTTAACCATGAGAATTTCCCCTTCGTACCTTCGTTCCTTCCTTCGTTCCTTCCTTCGTTCTTTCCTTCCTTCACCAGAATTACATCGGGCAAAAGAGTCCTGCTGGCCTGACCAGCTTCCCCCCAGCTATCGTATTAACACTCCTCTATTCCCAAGTTACTTTTGTTTCTTCTAAGTGTGTCACGGCTTTGCAATATACACGGAGCTTGATGATAAAATCTCATCAAGGCCTGCTAAAAGATCTCCTTTATCTGTTTCGATTGCCTTGATTAGACTGATTAGGGAAACACTGGAGAATTGCATGTGATGGGGATTAAATAATGCAATTAGCTTTAATAATTTCACTAAAAAAGTGGAATTACCCTGGAACAAAGGGAAGAAAGGAGGTGGGGGGACGTGCTCTCTGCATACTGCTTTGGAGATAAGTCACAATTCCTTCTCCTTTCCCTTCCCCCTTCCCTTCCCTACTCCCTCTTCCTTTGCAAGCTTGGCATTTTAGTAGCTTGTTGACAATACATAAAGAACAAATGATCTACAAAGTTTGGTATAATTGGGTGTTCCAGTTGAATGCGATATTGGTAACATTTAACCAGAGGCAGACCTTGGTGAGAGAACCAGGGTGCACCATACTGAATAACTGATGCACTTTGATACCTCTTTAACTGCCAAGGCTTGTTGTTGTTGTTGTTGTTGTTTTTATTCCCCTCCACCTCTTTCTCCTACTGCTCATCCTCTTCCTCCTCTTTTTCCTCAGTTTCTCCTCCTCTTCTTATTCCTCCTCTTTTTTCTTCTTCCTCCTCTCCTCTTCCTCCTCCTCCTCCTCATTTTACATAGGCAGAATTTTCTATTAGAGTCTATATTTGCATCTACACTGTAGAATGATTGCAGTTAGATAACACTTTAATTGCATGGCTCAATGCTGTGGAACTATGTGTTGTGTTGTTCATTCGTTCAGTTGTCTCCGACTCTTTGTGACCTCATGGACCAGCTCACGCCAGAGCTCCCTGTCGGCCATCACCACCCCCAGCTCCTTCAAGTTCAGTCCAGTCACTTCAAAGATGCCATATATCCCTCTTGCCCTTGGTCGGCCCCTCTTCCTTTTGCCTTTCACTTTCCCCAGCATCATTGTCTTCTCTAGGCTTTGCTGTCTCCTCATGATGTGGCCAAAGTACTTCAACTTTGTCTCTAGTATCTTTCCCTCCAGTGAGCAGCCGGGCTTTATTTCCTGGAGGATGGACTGGTTGGATCTTCTCGCAGTCCAGGGCACTCTCAGAACTTTCCTCCAGCACCACAGCTCAAAAGCATCGATCTTCCTTCGCTCAGCCTTCCCTAAGGTCCAGCTCTCACATCCGTAGGTGACTACAGGGAATACCATGGCTTTGACTAGGCAATGGATCTTTGTTGCCAGTCTGATGTCTCTACTCTTTACTATTTTATCGAGACTGGACATTGCTCTCCTCCCAAGAAGGAAGCGTCTCCTGATTTCCTGGCCGCAGTCTGCATCTGCAGTCATCTTTGCGCCTAGAAATACAAAGTCTGTCACGGCCTCTACATTTTCTCCCTCTATTTTCCAATTGTCAAAAACTGTGGAACTATAACTTTTTAAAAATTTTAATTGAAAACAAAATAACATATTTGAACAGATAATAAATATCTATAGTAAGCTTGCATGACGATAACATATTTCTATATTACGTATTCACATTCTTTACAGATTCGTTCGTATTACATTTTTTATTCCCCCCCCTTCTCCCACCATCCTTTCCTATCCCTCCCACAACTTTTCTCTATATATCTTTATTTTTAACCATGAACACAACTTTTTTAATCTTTGTACAATATCAATGCTGGCTTCCCCTTCTTCTATCAATTTCATATAAGTTGTCCATTTCATAGAATCATAGAATCAAAGAGTTGGAAGAGACCTCCTGGGCCATCCAGTCCAACCCCATTCTGCCAAGAAGCAGGAATATTGCATTCAAATCACCCCTGACAGATGGCCATCCAGCCTCTGCTTAAAAGCTTCCAAAGAAGGAGCCTCCACCACACTCTGGGGCAGAGAGTTCCACTGCTGAACGGCTCTCACAGTCAGGAAGTTCTTCCTCATGTTCAGATGGAATCTCCTCTCTTGTAGTTTGAAGCCATTGTTCCGCGTCCTAGTCTCCAGGGAAGCAGAAAACAAGCTTGCTCCCTCCTCCCTGTGGCTTCCTCTCACATATTTATACATGGCTATCATATCTCCTCTCAGCCTTCTCTTCTTCAGGCTAAACATGCCCAGCTCCTTAAGCCGCTCCTTGTAGGGCTTTCTCTTTAATTTCTTCTGTTTTGTCCTCCTGTGAACCTTCTTGGGTTATACTTGCAATAATATCTAATTGGACTTGCTGTGGAACTATAAAAGTTATAGTTTTGCAAGGTATTTAATCTTTTCTGCCAAAGAGTGTTGGTGCCTCCCCAAACTATACCCATAATTGCCACAGCCATTCAAGTGGTGCCAAACTACATTAACTTTACACCGTAGATGTGTTCTCAGAGTGACATGGTGGTTAGAGCATTGGATGATGACTCTGAAGACCATCCATGAAAAGTTCCAGGGTGAGTCACACACTCTCAGCCCACGAAAACATTGTGATAGGCTTACCTGAAAGTTGCCATAAATTGGAAATGACTTAAGGCTTGGTTATCTCTTTGGACTCCAGATTTCACAGTGTGGTCAAGATGTAATGCTAATGAGAACATTAAAACTAGCATATGTTAGAGCAGTTTGTTTTGTTCTTGAACCTTCTGATACATCATTTCCTCACCTTATTGCTGAATTAAATGAGCATATGCTTCTTTTCCACTTTGAACTCACTTTGCAACAACTGAACACAGCTGAGGATGAAAGAGGAAATGGGAGGAGAAAGGAACCAGGACATTTTAAATGCAGCCAAAACAAGTGGGACAGCAGAGAATGTACTCGGGTTGCCTACCAAATCAGGACAGTTTGATGATCCATGACTCTGGTGCATGAAATAGTCATGCTACTCGGAGTATTCCGGCTGTTATCATTCAAAAATGGCATTCCCAAGATGTCTGTAACATAGTAATCTGCTTCACTTGCTTGTCCTTAGAAAACCTTAATCATAAAGTGGAATACAGTGGTCCCTTGGTATTTCCTGGGATGTGGTTCCAGGATCCTGGTGGATACCAAACTTCATGGATTCTCAAGCCTTGTTATATCCATTGACATAGTAACATGGCAAAATCAAGGTTTGCTTTTGGGGTATGTTTTTGAAAAATTTTCAAGCCGTGGATGCTTGAATAGCTGGATTATTTTATTTATCGTGTCATCCGCAACCATACCATTGTATTACATTTCTAACAGATCAAAACAAACAAACAGATAAGAAAAACCCCCACAAATTTTGCAAACTTGGTAGCTGATTAAATGTCCTTTGACCAGTATCTGGCCACTTGGAGTGGCTCTGGTGTTGCCGCAAGGAGGTCCTCCATTGTGCATGTGGCAGGGCTCAGGTTGCATTGCAGCAAGTGGTCAGTGGTTTGCTCTTCTCCGCACTCGCATGTTGTGGATTCCACTTTGTAGCCCCATTTCTTAAGATTGGCTCTGCATATCGTGGTGCCAGAGCGCAGTCTGTTCAGCACCTTCCAAGTCGCCCAGTCTTCTGTGTGCCCAGGGGGGAGTCTCTCATCTGGTATCACACACGGATTGAGGTGCTGGGTTTGAGTCTGCCACTTTTGAACTCTCGCTTGCTGAGGTGTTCCAGCGAGTGTCTCTGTAGATCTTAGAAAACTATTTCTAGATTTAAGTCACTGACGTACTGGCTGATACCCAAACAGAGGATGAGCTGGAGATGTCTCCGCCTTGGTCCTTTCACTATTGGCTGCAACTTCCCAGCGGATGTCAGGTGGTGTAATACCGGCTAAGCAGTGTAATTTCTCCAGTGGTGTAGGGCGCAGGCACCCTGTGATAATGTGGCATGTCTCATTAAGAGTCACATCCACTATTTTAGAGTGTGGTGAAATGTGTTCCACACTGGGCATGCATACTCAGCAGCAGAGTAGCATAGCGCAAGGGCAGATGTCTTCACTGTATCTGGTTGTGATCCCCAGGTTGTGCCAGTCAGCTTTTGTATGATATTGTTTCTAGCACCCACTTTTTGTTTGATGTTCAGGGAGTGCTTCTTGTAGGTCAGAGAACAATCCAGAGTGACTCCCAGGTATTTGGGTGCGCTGCAATGCGCCAGTGGGATTCCTTCCCAGGTAATCCTCAGAGCTCGGGATGCTTGTCTATTCAGAGCTCGGGATGCCTGTCTGAATAGCTGGATACCAAGGGCCAACCTTTTATCCTAGGAACACAATTGCTACAAGCAGGTGGATAACATTTTGGAGTGCGAACAAATCTGATTTGACTTATTACCCTCATTCCATCCATCCAACCTACATGTCTGCGTTTATTCATTTGAGTGCTTTCCTCAACTCTGGTAAGAAGGGCCCATTTTTGAGTGGGAAATGTTTCCTTGAAGATCAAACCTTCTAGGACAATAGCTACAATGGCAACTAAAGAGGAAGTCGTATTATAGTTTGGAAGCAAAGGGCGCTGTGTTATTGTTCCATTTCTCCGAGGAGCCCAAACTGGCTGGTATATACATTCCTCTTCTGATCTGGGCATATCTCAAGATCTTGTTTACTATAGCGAAGTGCTAATTGGGTGACTTCAAAGCCTTTTAGCTGAAAAATCATTATCAGCAAATAGCATTAACCATTTCACAAAGTGCCTTGTTTTTCTCCACCTGGAATATCATATTTGTCGGGAGAGATGGAGGGGAAAAGGCATAACCGATCGGAACAATTTCAATCCAGGCCCACACTTTAGAAGTACAGCGTAACTCTGATTTAATATCATTACTCAAAGCTGTTTATAGTGTCTGAAACAATAGTGGGAGATGGATTTCTGTTCCTTTACTGGTTGTATTAACTCTTATCCCCAAATGTAACCCACACACTCAGAGAGGCCAAAATCCTACATAAATAGCTGCAAGGGAAGTTACTATTCTGTTTGCATTACACAATTCCTATACTGGACAGCACTGTGACCCACAGATACCACTGTGTGCTAAGTGTCACATCTTTTAACAGGCCAAAAACTTTAACACAGGAAAAGGTTAGAGAGCCGGGCCAAAGATAGCAAAATTAATTTCAGCAAGGAGAATGGATGGTACAACACTTAGGAAATAAAAATGAAATGTAATACAATATACTACTACTACTACTACTAATAATAATAATAATAATAATAATAAAATGATATTATAATTATATATTTTATGGGTTGTAGGTTTTTTTGGGCTATATGGCCATGGTCTAGAGGCATTTTCTCCTGACATTTTGCCTGCATCTATGGCAAGCATCCTCAGAGGTAGTGAGGTCACCTCACTACCTCTAAGGATGCTTGCCATAGATGCAGGCGAAACGTCAGGAGAAAATGCCTCTAGACCATGGCTATATAGCCCGAAAAAACCTACAACAACCCAGTGATTCCGACCATGAAAGCCTTCGACAATACATATATATTTTATATTACATGTAATATTACTAATAATATTACAATATAATGGTATAGTACAATATAGTAATATATAATACTGATATTGTACTATGCTTATAATACAAGGTGAGACAGCATAACTTCCTTTTTAAAAATGCGCGCCATTCAATCGGTTGAAGACGTAGCGGAGCGCTAGTGGTCTCATTCGAGAAGAGTGAGTATAAAGTTTTGGGTTGTTGTAGGTTTTTTCGGGCTATATGGCCATGTTCTAGAGGCATTGCTCCTGACGTTTCACCTGCATCTATGGCAAGCATCCTCAGAGGTAGTGAGGTCTGTTGGAACTAGGAAAAAGGGTTTATATATCTGTGGAATGACCAGGGTGAGACAAAGGACTTTTGTCTGCTGGAGCTAAGTGTGAATGTTTCAACTGATCACCTTGATTAGCATTTGATTGTCTGGCAGTACCTGGAGCAATCTTTGTTGAGAGGTGATTAGATGTCCTTGTTTGGCCGGATTATAATATGAAAAAAAACATGAATGAATTCTTATGCACACTGCACATAAAGTTTTGTCCTGACACAGTTCAGTCGCCATCATGTGTTGGAACAGTGAGGAGCGTGCTTTTGCCGTTGAGGTTTACTTTTCGAGCGGATTTGGAGTGGTCGGCCCACTCTCCAGATTTGGCTCCTTGTGATTTTTTTCTATGGGTTTTTTTGAAATCTCGTATTTATGTGAACTGTCCAAGGACCCTACAAGATTTGAAGACCAACGTCCAGGAAGAAATTTCCAACATAATGCCTGCTATGCTGGCAAGAGTCATAACAAACGCCAGAAATTGGTTTACTCAGTGTATGGAGAATGGAGAATGGGGGACGTCACCTACCTCACCTTATCTTCAAAACTACGTAAAACAAAACATTAGGTATGCACCTACATTATGTATAAAAAATTCTAATTCATTCAATGGGTTTGATTAGGTTTTGAAAAAAGGAAGTTATGCTGCCTCACCCTGTATAATATATTATATATCTTGTAAGCCGCTCCGAGTCCCCTTTGAGGTGAGAAAGGTGGCATATAAATGTGACAAACAAACAAACAAACAAACAAACAAATAAATAAATATGCACAGATATACAAGAGTTATCCAGAAAGTAAGGTTACAAGGCATGTAGCTCTCACGGGGAATTTTTTTTTTTTGGGAGGGGTTGAAAATGTTTTGGGGGGGGGTTGAAACCTGCCTCCTAGCTCATGCTGAGGCAAAGAGCACAGCAGGGGGCAGAGCAGCCTTCAATAGCCTGCAGCTCCGCCCTTGTCAACCACCTCCACCAAGTCTGGCCTCCTTAATGAGAGCATTCAGCACACACCCCAACTTGGTTGCTTCACTACATTGGCTATTGCTGCAAGTGACAGTGTGAATAAATTGTCGATATTTACTTGAGATAGTGCTTGCAGTTCTGGAGGGACTCTTAATTTTTTAGCATGGGGATTTGGTTAACCAGTTAAAATTCATGCGTAAACCAGGTTTTTTTTAATCTGAAAATTTTCGGGAGAACAACCCCCCCCCCCCCCACCGGCTATAGGCCCGATCACTGCCATGTAGTGGGAAGCCAGTAGAAGTGAACGAGCAATGCCAGTCATCAGTAGCTCATTGACTGGTATTGTGGTGAATGTTAGAGATGAGCGTCCTCATTCTGTTTCCCCCCAAGTGCGAAGTGCACACTGTAATACGCTACCTAAATACTAAGGGCATGAACCCTGCTGCGATTCATTGCGAAATCATTTCTGTTTATGGAGACGACGTAATGTCAAGACAGCATGTAACAAAATGGGTATGAAATATATTATGAGACCACGAAGAAACTTCACAAAGTCATCCAAAACAAACATTGTGCGATGCTGACGGCAGGAGTCTGTCTCCTTCATGACAATGAGCATCTGCACACCACTCATGCAACACAAGAGTTGTTGACTTCATTTGCTTGTGATGTTTTAAGCTACCCTTCTCACAGCCCCGATCTCACACCCAGTGGCTATCATCTGTTCACTAAGCCATTGATTGAGGTTTTGGGTTTTAGCCTGCCACTTTTGGACTCTTGCTTGCTGAAGTGTTCCAGCACGTGTCTACAGTACAACCCATGCATTCATGGGACCGGTACCGGCAGTTTCACCTACCTTCATCTGATAAAATATGTAATTTCTAGGAATTTTTAGGTCCTCCAGGATATTCAAAGTATTCTTTCATCAAAAGTTTCACCTCCAGAACTGGAGGACCTACAAACATCTAGCAAAGTTCATTCATTACAATAGGGTTTCCTATTATCACGTTTTCTGTTCCCATGGTAAGTTCAGGAAGGTATCATCCATGGCTATGGGGAATGGACTATATAGATCAGGCACGGAAAAACTTTGGCCATTCAGGTATTTTGGACTTCCACTTCCACCATTCCTAACAGCCTCAGGCCCTTTCCTTTTCCCCCTCAGCCATTTAAGCAGCTGAGGGGGAAAAGGAAAGGGCCTGAGGCTGTTAGGAATTGTGGGAGTTGAAGCCCAAAACACCTGAAGGGCCAAAGTTTGCCCATACCTGGTATAGATTAACAGCCCTGAGCAGGTCCAGAGCAGGAAACCAGAGCAGGTCCTTCTCAGTTTTGGCCCCAAGACTTTTGTATTCACTGGCCAAAGAAACTGATGGAAGCTCACCCTTACAGAGTCAGTTCTTTTAAAAACAAAGGCTGTTAGAAAACCATATACCCAAGCTTTTTTTAAATAATGAGAACATCTTTTAAACATCTCTCAATAATCCCATTTTAAATGGTATTTAACGAGGCTTCCCTACTGTGACTGTGTCGGCATTACGAGGAGTGGTTGTAGTTACTAATGTAATTGCTTTCGTTCAGAGCTCATTAAGAATATTTTTACATACATGAAACCTACAGGGCTTGGCCAGATGGAGACGAAATCAATTACAGAAGTGATAATGATATTTATTTCGTCTTCTAAAAAATGTTTCTGGATATCTAGGTTTAAAAATAGTTCCTGTTTTGCAGTTGCGAGGGTCCATATTTTGCATGCAGGAGACACGATGTCTCAATGGCTTTAAGCACAGGAACTAAATGGAACACTTACGTTCAGGAGCAGAACAACCAATTCAATTAGGAGCTGTTCTTACTCGTATTGAGGTGGAATCTCTTGTCTTGTAGTCTGAATCAATTGCTCTGAGTCTCCGGAGCAGCAGAAAACAAGCTTCTCAATGTGACATCTTTTCAAATATTCAAACATTGGCTATATTATCCTCTCTTCACGTTCTCTTCTCCAAGCTTCTCCAAGTACACAACTCCCTAAGCTTTTCCTCATAGGGATCCATGGCTTCCAGGCCTTTCACTATTTTGCTTTCCCCTCTCATTGTGATGAGGTGGTAGCATCCTTCTTGAATTGTAGTGCTCAGAACTGGACACAATATTATTTCAGGTGAAGTGTCCCCAAAGCAAAAGAGAGTGTTCTGTTGCGCACTGGGTCTGAACAAATTGTCTTTATTCTATAGGACATAAACTTTAAACCCAGTGGGAAGCCAGGGTGCCTCGAAGAGAGGTTCTTAGGGAATTCCTGAAGTAATGGTCTTTGGAGTCTTTAATGGTACAACAAAGTCTTTATTAAGGAACAAATAACGAATCTTCAAACAACACTTCAAGGTTTTCTTATTCTAGCCTTTAAGAGACTGGCACTGACTTGGATTAACTGTACTTTCTCAGCATGAGGAAGAACCCTTTATAATCTCTCCCAGGCTGTCTGTTATCTGGGCCTCGCTGGTCTGGGTCTTACTACCGATCCCAAATGCATCTGGACATCGAGTAAACCTACCAGCCAAGGCTTGATGATACTTCAGCTGGAATTCAGTGGTTCTGTAATGCTGTCCCAGGGCTGTTTTCCCCTCTGGTGCTGTGAGGCTGAGCTCTCAGCCAGAGCCTTTGGGATCTTTTCCTTCTGTTCCTATTTCCCTGGATGATCCCCGGATGATCCCCGGATGATTCCTGGATGATCCCCGGATGATTCTGAGGAACGAGCTGTCTGCGTCCTATACATCCTACGGGATGAGCTGTCTGCGTCCTATAGACTAGCTTCTTTGTGTGTGACTGACTAAAAATGGTTCCCTTCTCTTCTGAAAACCCAAAAAGGGGTGGAACTAAGGAACCTAATGATGATGGACAGGTGGCCTGCCCTATAAGTGCAAACTTTAACAGGAAGCCACCCTTCTGCAAAATCCCAAGCCTTGGGCTGTAAACAAACACTTAATACAAAGCAAATAAAATGGGAGCTTCTGGTACAGCTGTACCTGCACAGAGAGTAATACTATTATTTTCCTTGATACAGACATCTGACAGAGGCTGGACGACCATCTGTTTGGAGTGCCTGGATTGTGTCTTTCTATGACAGAACTGCTGTCCTATCTGTTGTTGTATGTCAGCCTGGTCAGCCTGTGATTGTATGTGATGTTCATGTTGAGTGTTCCTGAAGATGGGCCTGGAGATGATGGTTTGCTTTGGCCTGAGTTAAGTTCAGAAGAGATGCCTGAGCTGTTTCAGGAATATTCCCAAGGCCACATTCCTGGGAGAGACCTTTCACTGCTTTTCTCAGAGCAACTGCCTGAAAATGATCCTGAGATTGATTTGCCAGGTGCAGGAGTTAATGATGAGGGCAAAGGTAGTGAAATCTCAGACAGAAATCAATGTTTTAGTAAACAGAGGCAGAGCTTTCAGACACTGAGGCGATACCTTCATCTACAGCAAAAGAAAGATAACAAATTGTTATCTAGTAGGAAAGTCAAGAAGTATGCTTTCTTGTTAGTTTTGGGTTCTGGATTATAATGATTCATGGGAGTGAATTGTCTCAGTTGAGGCAACATCATTAATTTAACACGGTCTTGGTTTCAAGTGCTCTGAGTTTCATGCACCATGTTTTTGCCAAGTTTAAGTTTTGCCTATGGGATTTTCCTACTGTTTTGTTTCATGGTTCCAAGTGCCTTTCTTCATGGATTTCTATATATTCATGGAACCTGTTCCTCTTTGAAGCTTATTAACTATTTTGTATTTTTATTGTTTTGCTATTTTTTACTGCTTTGCCTACATGTATTCTACAATAAACTGCTTGCTGATTGTACCAAGCTGGTGTGGTGTTTAAGGTTAGAGGTGTTCCTGCTCTGGTGTATGGCATCTGTTTTAACTTTTTTGCCATAGGGCTTTCTCCAGGCATTTTTCTTCCTGGGGATCAAGGCTTGGAAAAGTTACTTTGAGGAAGAATACAACCACCAGAAAACTGCCAGCTAGCAAGAACTCCATTTGGACTACACAACTGCCTTTGTTGTGTGCCTTAAAATCATTTCCAACTTGTGTCGATCCTCCATTCTTTACAATGAGACCTTCCTCTCTATAACACTGCTACAATTGCTTCATCTTCAATACAGACCACAGTGGAATAGATTTGTTCCAAACACTGCCATGCTAACAGCACACAACATTTAGGGGCTGAATGCACGGCAGGAACCTATCACGACACTCCTTGGTGGTTACATCGAAAGAAATATGTTATTTAGTGGAGTATGGTCAATTTAGCAGTGGTCCCCTCTTTGCGTATGTGTACACATGCACATTGTGCCTAAAGCTCTGGAAATGTCAAGGTGGAAGGGTTTCGGAGAACACTCCCATAGGTTTTGTTAGATGAGCTTCTCACCTTTCCTGGGCTTCATTTCCTTTTGGGGTTCTGATATTGAAATTTGTGCAGATCTGTACAAGATTGTGAGTTGTATCCAGTTGGAATTATATCAGAGGAATGTCTGCTTCCCTTAAAGGTACAGCACAACATGCCCAAAGCAGAGCCAGATCTAGAGGCCGCTTTGGCCTCCTAAATATCTGGAGGGCAACAACCTGCCCATCTTGAGAGATGAGCTTTGAAGTTGTCATTCTCAGGGTGCAGAATCACCAGTTTAATTGCTGTGTCTCAGTTCTGTGGAATCCTGGGAGTTGTAGGTAGGCTTCCAAGATCTTTAGCCTTCTCTGCCAAAGAGTGCTAGTGTCTCACCAAACTGCAACTCCAAGGATTGCATTGCATTTGGCCATGGTAGTTAAATTGGTGTCAAGCTGAAATAATTCTACAATGTAGATGCACCTGTAGTTCACATTTCACTTTCTTCCAACCTAACTCCCTGAGTGTAAATAATCAAAGAGTGTGTTATGCCACATAAGCCTGCACATCATACAGACCTTAGCCAATGTATTCCAGTGATGTTCTGACTGCAAAGTCTCATCAAAATAGAAAACTGGCAGTTCACAGCTCAATTTTTTCTAATTTTCAAAATCTGATTTGATCATGCATTTCTCCCAAAATATGAACCCAAGCAAGAGAATGATAAATACCCTATAAAGAAATACTGATTTAAACTAATGCGAATACTTTAACATATTAATATAATGCCACATTATGGCCAGCTTTCAGAAAAAGTTGAACATAGAGTCATGCTGGAATTCTGGGAGAGGGGTTCTTTCAGATAGAAAAATAGCATTTTTTTATTAGCCATGTATTGTCGAAGGCATTCATGGCTGGAATCACTGGGAATAATCTGTATATGCAAATACAGGGATTCAGAAATCTGCTAAAATCTGAAATCCCAAACTCTTCTGGTCCCAAGCAATTTAGAGAAAGGATACACAACCTGTCTATTCCTCTGGAGTTCATAGGATGGTTCATTTGTTCTTCTCCGAAGACAGTCTATGACACCAAATCAGGCCAGTTACATGCCCTTGGCTTCATTGGCAAGCTGAATAGCTCAGGTCACCCTATTCCCATTGCTTCAGACCTTGCCTGCTGAGCCTTGCCTGGCCGATATTCAATAGCTGAGACTTTCACTTTCATTTAACTCATTCCTTTTCAACAGAGAGATACATGTTGGAACGACCTGCCAGAAGATCTCCGACAGCTAAATGAGCTGTCGGAATATAAAAACCATGCAAAGCCCTATTTCTTTGGGCAGGCCTACCCAGCCAGTTTTAAGCATGAATTTTAAACGCGTGTCTTGTGCCTTAATCTTGTGTGTTGTGTATTTCATATGCATTTTATAGAAATACATTTTAATATGTGTGTTTATAGAATTTTTGCAATGTTTGTGTGGGTTGATTGTGCTGTGATCCATCTTGAGCCACAAGGAGAGGCAGGTAAGAAATACAATTATTATTATTATTATTATTATTATTATTATTATTATTAACACAACAAGATGAGTCCACAGCAAACAAGATCACTCTGCTGGCTGTTGTATTGGATCACACATCTATTATTATTATTATTATTATTATTATTATTATTATTATTATTAGAAACACAACAAGATGAGTCCACAGCAAACAAGATCACTCTGCTGGCTGTTGTATTGGATCACACATCTATTATTATTATTATTATTATTATTATTATTATTATTATTATTAGAAACACAACAAGATGAGTCCACAGCAAACAAGATCACTCTGCTGGCTGTTGTATTGGATAACACATCTATTATTATTATTACTATTATTATTATTATTATTATTATTATTATTATTAGAAACACAACAAGATGAGTCCACAGCAAACAAGATCACTCTGCTGGCTGTTGTATTGGATCACACATCTATTATTATTATTATTATTATTATTATTATTATTATTATTAGAAACACAACAAGATGAGTCCACAGCAAACAAGATCACTCTGCTGGCTGTTGTATTGGATCACACATCTATTATTATTATTATTATTATTATTATTATTATTATTATTAGAAACACAACAAGATGAGTCCACAGCAAACAAGATCACTCTGCTGGCTGTTGTATTGGATCACACATCTATTATTATTATTATTATTATTATTATTATTATTATTATTAGAAACACAACAAGATGAGTCCACAGCAAACAAGATCACTCTGTTGGCTGTTGTATTGGATCACACGTCGGACACTTCCCAGGTGTCTAGGACTGTGTGATGTATCAGCGAATAACACGTGAAGACCCCAGCCTTTTGCAGCTGACAGATGGTAATTTTTGTCAGTGCCAGTTGTGTTTAAGTGCAGGCCAAGGTCTTTAGGCACTGCACCCAGTGTGCCGATCACCACTGGGACCACCCTGACTGGCTTGTGCTAGAGGCTTTGCAGTTAGATCTTTAAATCCTTGTATCATGTCAGCTTTTCCAGTTGTTTCTCTTCTATCCTGCTGTCTCCTGGGACTGCAACATCGGCAATTAATATTTTGTTTTTTAACACAATTGTCAGTCTTTATTTGGAAGTCCCGAGTATTTATTTATTTACAGTATTTATATTTCGTCCTTCTCAGCCTGCAGGGGACTCAGGGCAGATTACCATGCACATATACATGACAAATGTTCAATGCCATTTAGACATACAACATATATAGACAAACATAGAGGCAATTTAACATTCCAGCTTTTCCAGCTTCATGAGGGTATGCTCAATTCCGGCCACAGAGGGAGCTGCCGCTTCATTATCCACTTGTGACACCCAGTCCTTGATGGAGTACTTCCTCATTCTTACGCACACTGCTTGAAGGTTTTATGCTGTCCTAAATTAGTTAAATTAGCCTCCCTGCATAAAGTGGAACCTAAATTTCCTACTTGACAGATGCAACTGCCTTTTGGGGTGCCTAGGTCAACAGCAAGCTAGACTATTAATGGTGTGGAGCTTACTCTGACCCGGATTGGCTTTGAACTCATGACCTCTCGGTCAGCAGTGATTTAATGAAGCTGGCTACTAACTAGCCACGCCACAGCTCAGCCTGAGTTGTTGTTGTTGTTGTTGTTGTTGTTGTTGTTGTTATTATTAAGCCAAGTAGTTTCAGAAGATTAAGAGGGAACATCATAGTGGCCCCCACATGTCATGGAATCATAGAAGTTATGAGTTTGAAGAGATGCCATGAAGAAGAAGAAGAAGAAGAAGAAGAAGAAGAAGAAGAACAACAACAACAACACCTTGGATTAACTCAATTCAATTTAATCTTTTTGTAAAAAAAATTAAAATAAATAGAAATGTTGGCAGCTTCTTTATTTATTTATTATTTATTTATTTATTTCTTGCATTTATTGACCGCCCCTCTCAGCCCGAGGGCGACTCGGGGCGGTGAACAACAACAAAGAAGACAGTATACAGTGGATCACGACGATACAAACCAGACAGATACAACACAACATATACTTATACTAAAAATCCGCTTCGTCGAGTCCTGGGGTCATAGCCGAGGTTCGTAGTCCTAGTTCATTCCAAGTCATTCAAATACACTCAGTTGAAGGCCTGCTCGAAGAGCCATGTTTTCAGGCCCCTACGAAAGGCCAACAAGGAGGGCGCCTGTCTAACTTCAGCAGGGAGGGTGTTCCACAGCCGGGGGGCCACCACCGAGAAGGCCCGCTCCCTCGTCCCCGCCAGACGTGCCTGTGAGGCAGGCGGGACCGAGAGAAGGGCCTCCCCGGATGATCTCAAGGCCCTCGTGGGCTCGTAGGCCGAGATGCGGTCTGCAAGGTATTTTGGGCCGGAACCGTTTAGGGCTTTGTAGGATAACACCAGCACCTTAAATTGGGCCCGGTAGCAGATCGGCAGCCAGTGGAGTTGGGACAGCAGAGGCGTTGTATGCTCTCTGCGTCCAGCTCCCGTTAACAACATGGCTGCCGCGCGCTGGACTAGCTGAAGCTTCCGGGCCGTCTTCAAGGGCAGCCCCACGTAGAGAGCGTTGCAGTAGTCGAGGCGGGATGTGACCAAAGCGTGTACCACCGTGGCCAAATCAGACTTCCCAAGATACGGGCGCAGCTGGCGCACGAGCCTAAGCTGTGCAAATGCTCCCCTGGTCACCGCTGAAACCTGAGGCTCCAGGCTCAGCGATGAGTCCAGGGTCACACCCAAGCTGCGAACCTGCGCCTTCAAGGGGAGTGCGACCCCGTCCAGCACAGGCTGTAACCCTATACCCTGTTCGGCCTTGCGACTGACCAGGAGTACCTCTGTCTTGTCTGGATTTAATTTCAGTTTGTTCGCCCTCATCCAGACCATTACAGCGGCCAGGCACCGGTTCAGGACTTCTTTAACGTTCATACTACAATCCAGAACACATCCACTGATACTGGATGACATCAGTGTGGAGTACTTGCAGAAAGTCACTTTGTCCTGAGGACTGAATAGGAATCTCAAGGATGGGTTAGACTATTCTTTCATGGAACACAATACTGTACAACCCCCTGTATGCACAGGACCATCACTCATGGTTTCATTTAACCTTATCCAACAAAATAAGTCCCATCTAACATTTTCTATTGCCCCCCAGAGTTACTCTATGATACTTGTGTCAAATTCAAGATCTGCGGCCTGAATGCCATTTTATGTGGCTTTCCAGATGCTGGACAGCTACTCCTGTATTCCTCCTCATGAGACATCATGACTAGAGTCGATAGGATTTGTGATACAGAAACATCTGGAAAACTGCTGTTTGTTTAGTCGGAAGCATGAGGTTTGAATTTGGATACAAGACCTGCAGATATGATGCCTGACTTTAAAATGTCCTTTAACCTTTCCCTAACCTCAGAGCCACAAGTGCTGTTGGGTTGTCATTCCCATATGGTGGATAATGAAAAGTAATCTTGGAGTCCTCATGGACAACAAGTTAAACATTAGCCAACAATGTCATGCGGCGGCAGAAAAAGCCAATGGGATTTTGGCCAGCATCAATAGGAGTCTAGTGTCTAGATCCAGGGAAGCCATGCTACCCCTCTATTCTGCCTTGGTCAGACCACACCTGGAATCACACTGAGTCTAGTTCTGGGCACCACAATTGAAGGGAGATGTTGACTCTAAGCTGGAATGTGTCCAGAGGAGGGCAACTCAAAGGATCAAGGGTCTGGAGAACAAACCCTATGAGGAGCGGCTTAAAGAGCTGGGCATGTTTAGCCTGCAGAAGAGAAGGCTGAGAGGAGACATGATGAGGGCCATGTATCAAGATGTGAGGGGAAATCATAGGGAGAAGGGACCAACCTTGTTTTCTGCTGCCCTGGAGACTAGGACATGATATGATGGCTTCAAAGTACAGAAAAGGAGATTCCACCTGAACATGAGGAAGAACCTCCTACCTGTGAGAGCTGTTCAGCAGTAGAACTCTCTACCCTGGAGGCTCCTTCTATGGAGGCTTTTAAACAGAAAGCTGGATGGCCATCTGTCAGGGGTGCTTTGAATGCAATTATCCTGCTTCGTAGCAGAATGCGGTTGGACTGGGTGGCCCACAAGGTCTCTTCCAACTCTATGATTCTAATAGGAATTTGGGAATTCAAATTGGATAAAAAAACTATTATTATTAAGTTTATTTATGTCTTGCCTTTTTTCTCCATAAGGAGAGAAACTAAAGATCGCTGATACAGAAGTTAGCTTTCTGTATCCACAGATTCTCCATCTATGTTTTCAATGGCCCTTTAAAGGCAAAAATAAAGCTGAAAATGGGTTTAACACCCCTCCTCTATTGTATTCTTAGAGCAGAAGTTCACCGTTATCTGTGATTACATGGATCCACAAAAAGTTTGGGAATATGTTCTATGTGGATATAGGGGGTCATACTGTACCATACAAAACAACAGCTTCGTTGTGCAGCAACGTCACATTTTGCAACCAGAAATGCACCCACACTCTGCATTTCTATCAATTCATTTTTCAATTCTTGGTTTGTTTCCCGTGCCACCATTCCTGCACCCAGAGTCTTCTTTTCAAGCTCAGATTCTTTTCCTTAAGCATGGTCTCTCATACTTGCATAACAGGACCAGATATATTGTATTCAGTAATGTGTGTGTGAGAGAGAATGTGAATCAGAGATGGCGAAAGGGGGTGTCATGGAGTGGAACGGAACAGTCAACACTGAAATGGGACTCGGGTGAGCATTTGCAGTTTCTCCGGCATGTATAAAATATTTCCCACTAACCATTCGTACGGCAGCTTCTGTACCTCCTTTATGCTCAAGCGTAACAGGATATTGTTAAGGGAAAGTAATTTTGTCTCCAAGGGGAAAGACATGGAGAGTTTCTACAACTGAATGGCCAGTGGGATGCATGACTATTCTCTATTCTCCTCATCAGTTCCCATGTCTCTCAAATAGAAAACAATAAACAGCTTGTTGATATATAATAAAATGAGCTTTTTGAAAGCCCAGATCCAAAACTATATCTCCATAGATCAAAATGTTTTAGGACATGTACAAAGTGACCTAGAAGGCAAATTGGTTCAGTTTCAGTTGGAAGAGGACAGAGGCAAATGTGTCCTCTGGCCAGTCCAGCCCCCGTGAGTGCATTTAATAGAATAATAGAATAATAGAGGTGGAAGAGACCACATGGGCCATTCAACCCCCTGCCATGAAGGAAAAGCTCAATTTCAGCTTGTTTTTCTGAAAATTAATGCGATCAAGAGGGCAGTGATAGTTGGGCGCTGAATATACTCCAGGTCTTAATACTTTGAGCTGTCCAAAGTGCTGAACCTTAGCCCTGGAATGGGTTCGAGATCTTGGAGAGCTCTGTCTAACTCCACTTAAATATACATTCCTAGTTGAAAGGCATAAATCCTTTCTAGAAAAGACATTTTCTTTCAGCATTAAATTTTGAACTCTTCCATGAAGCCAGTCATGCCGGCCACATGACCTTGGAGGTGTCTATGGACAACTCTGGCTCTTAGGCTTAGAAATGGAGATGAGCACCACACCCCAGAGTCAGACATGACTGGACTTAATGTCAGGGGACTACCTTTACCTTTACCTTTATGAAGCCAAGATGACTAAACTCAGGCTGTATCATGAGAAGGCAGGACTCATTAAAAAAGACAAAAAGGCTTCAGAAGGTAGAAGACAATAGGAAAAGAAGAAGATCACATCCAGATGGATTGCAATTTAAGTGGAATAATAGCCCTCAATCAAGGAAACTGTGGCTGCCCTGAGCCTGCAAGACCTGATAAATGGTTGTGGATGATAGGGGAATTTAGAGGTTTCTCATTCATGGGGTTACCGTAGGCCGAAGGTAATGTTATGGCAGATCACAACAACCTCCTGGTCTATTTCCAGATTAGTTTAAAATGATAATTATGGCATACAGATGAATTGAAAGCCCAAATCTCTTAATTTGAGCCTGTCTAACCCTTGCGATCATTGAAGGAGGGTTTTCTCATTGTGCCAGGACCAGGAGAAAGGAGATTCCATCTGAACATGAGGAAGAGCTTCCTGACTGTGAGAGGTGTTCAGCAGTGGAACTCTCTGCCCCAGAGAGTGGTGGAGGTGCCTTCTTTGGAGGCTTTTAAACAGAGACTGGATGGCCATCTGTCAGGGGTGCTTTGAATGCAATATTCCTGCTTCTTGGCAGGGAATTGGACTGGATGGCCCATGAGGTCTCTTCCAACTCTATGATTCTATGATTCTATGACCACTCCAAGCTCAGATGATGATGAAGATACAGGGGGAAGATTTCATGGTGGTGGCCCCTTGGTTATGGAACTCACTCCTATGGGAAGCTAAATTGCCCCTTTCTGACCTTTCCTCGGGCAAAGACCTTTCTGTTTAACCGACCTCCAGCTGCTTGAGAAAACAATTGTGCTTATTTATTTGTCGTGTCAGGGCAACCAGTCAATTATATTACATTTTTAACAGAACAAAGCAAACAAACAGACAAAATACAAAATGTGTGAGTTTGGTAGTTGATTAAATGTCCTTTGACCAGTATCTGGCCACTTGGAGTGCCTCTGGTGTTGTTGCAAGAAGGTCCTCCATTGTGCATGTGGCATTGCAGCAGGTGGTCAGTGGTTTACTCCTCTCCACACTCGCATGTCGAGGATTCCACTTTGTAGCCCCATTTCTGAAGGTTGGCTCTGCATCTCGTGGTGCCAGAGTGCAGTCTGTTCTGCACCTTCCAAGTCGCCCAGTCCTCTGTGTGCCCAGTGGGGAGTCCCTCATTTGGTATCAGCCATGGATTGAGGTGCTGGGTTTGAGCCCGCCACTTTTGGACTCTTGCTTGCTGAGGTGTTCCAGCGAGTGTCTCTGTAGATCTTAGAAAAATATTTCTAGTTTTAAGTCGTTGACGTGCTGGCTGATACCCAAACAGGGGGTGGGATGTCTCTGCCTTGGTCTTTTCACTCTTGGCTGCTACTTCCCGGCAGATGTCAGGTGGTGCAATACCGGCTAAGCAGTGTAATTTCTCCAGTGGTGTAGGGCGTAGGCACCCCGTGATAATGCGGCATGTCTCATTAAGAGCCACATCCACTATTTTAGTGTGGTGAGATGTGTTCCACACTGGGCATGCATACTCAGCAGCAGAGTAGCATAGCGCAAGGGCAGATGTCTTCACTGTATCTGGTTGTGATCCCCAGGTTGTGCCAGTCAGCTTTCGTATGATATTGTTTCTAGCACCCACTTTTTGCTTGATGTTCAGGCAGTGCTTCTTGTAGGTCAGAGCACAGTCCAGAGTGAGACAATTGTGCTGGGGAAAATGGAAGGAAAAAGGAAGAGGGGCTGACCAAGGACACGATGGGTAGATGGCATCCTTGAAGTGACTGGATTGACCTTGAAGGAGCTGTGGGTGGTGATGGCTGACAGGGAGCTCTGGCTGGGCTGCTCCCATGAGGTCATGAAGAGTCGGAAACGACTGAATGAATGAACAACAACCAGTTGCTAACTGATCGGGGCAGAGGGAATGCAGTGGGTGTGCCACTATTAGTATGTGGTCTACATTTTATGCTTTTAAAAATGGTTTTCTTTTAAAATATTGATTATTTATTTCTTTTTTAAAAATCCCTTTTTTATTGTGTCACTTCAGGTCATCTCCAACATTTGATAATTCTACAGCAATCCAATGATGGGAATTTCCTAAAAGATTTCTCCAGAAGAAGCCTGCCATGATCTTCCACTGAGGCTGAGAGTGTGTGACTTGCTCAAGGTTGCTCAGTGAGTATCCAAGTCTGAGAGAAGAATCGAACTCTGGCCTCAAGTTCAACACCCAGACTACTACACCTAGCTGAATCTCCTTGGACTTTCCTGGCATGATTTCTTCAGAAGTGGTCACCATGCTCTTCCTCTGAGGCTGAGAGTGTGTGACTAGCTCAAGGCCAATCAGTGAAGCAGCTTCTATTCTGAGATGGAATTTGAAGGCTGGTCCTAGTCTAAAATGCAAGCCAGCACTACACATAGTTTTAGCGATTTAACACATATGAATACCCCATATATATACAGTCAGTCCTTTTCTATTTTGGGTTTCACTTTTGTTGATTGGATTAATATGTCCTCTTCACATCCTCCAACATATCTCTATGGACAACTTCTAGAGGATCTAGATTACTAGAGAGATGATCCCTTGGGTTAAACAGAATTAGCACTTTAAAGGCTGAGAGGAGGCTGTTGAAGCTGTTTGCAATTTATAATGTAGATTTCAAAGTATGTATGTATGTATGTATGTATGTATGTATGTTTAAAATGCAGTAGCTATGTGCCGAGTGTAATGTATTCCTGTGTGGAAAGAGTTAACTGAACCATGGAGGGAATGGCACTCCTAGAGAGGTCATAAATCAAGTGTATAGAACAAATGGACACAGTGTAGTGCCATGCATCATTCTGGAATGCAAGAGGTGTGGACTAGTACTGATAACAGTTAGTGTATTTGCAATGTTACGATCCGACGGTAAAGAAGCAAGTTTACAATGTGCTGAGTGTTATTTAGCTTCTAATGTATATAGGTGTAAAATAAACTAGTTTATAGCCTAAAGTGGCTGTGATTGATCTGTTCCTGCCTTGCTGTGCTGCCGATGCCACTGAGAGAGACATAATGAAGGCCATGGATAAATATGTGAGGGGAGGAGGGAGCAAGTTTGTTTTCTGCTTCTCTGGAGACTAGGACATGGAATAATGGCTTCAAACTACAGGAAAGAAGATTCCACCTGAACATGAGGAAGAACTTCCTGACTACGAGAACTGTTCAGTAGTGAAACTCTCTGCCCCAGAGTGTGGTGGAGGCTCCTTCTATGGAGGCTTTTAAGCAGAGGCTGGATGGCCATCTGCTGGGGGTGCTTTGAATTCGCTTTTCCTTCTTCTTGGCAGAATGGGGTTGGACTGGATGGCCCATGAGGTCTCTTCCAGTTCAATGATTCTACTCTCCTGGCTTAGGCATCCTTAGGGTGCATCTACACTGTAGAATAAATGCAGTTTGATGCCACTTTATCATGGCTCCGTTCTATGGATCCCTGGGAGTTATAGTTTTTCAAGGTCTAATATTTTCTGCCCAAGATAGCTGGTGCTTCACCAAACTACAACTCCCAGGATTCCATTGCCTTTAGTCAAGTTAAAGTGGTGTGAAACTGCATTGATTCTATGCAATCTACCTCATTAATAACAATTGCCATCTTGACCACACAAAGATGATGCTTGGCCACACACCTCCTAGTTTTCATCTCTGAACTATTGATGGGCACGGATCTATGGGAAGGCCTTGTGTAATTGCGCTCCATATTAAAAGTTGCGAGGCTTTTGGATTCAGCCCGAATGGCTCCTTTTCGGTGGATTGTATTTAAATTAGAAGGTTGAAACCAAACTGATTTCCCTTTCAACACTCAC
The DNA here is from genome assembly GCF_037176765.1 of Anolis sagrei. NCBI lineage: Eukaryota > Metazoa > Chordata > Lepidosauria > Squamata > Anolidae > Anolis > Anolis sagrei. Next base: position 335,680,519 of record NC_090021.1, read on the forward strand.
CCCACCTCCTTTTGAACTGGGTTGAATGAACATATTATTTTGACCTTTCCCTCTTTCCCCTTTTTAATTTACCAAGGCAATGCACTGCCTTGATATTATAGCATGCCCCCAAATCAATGAAATATTCTGAATTTCCTATTCATTAAGCCCCTAAAACAGTATGTGTAAATTCTTCCGCTTTAATTACACACCTCAGGGATGTACAAGCCAAAAAAAGGCAAGTCAGTCAGACAAAAAGCCAGATCTCTGCCAAAAGAAAGAGGGAAGAAACCCATTGAACTGGTAAACATTTATTTTCAGATGGGAAGTCTGCTATTAATTCATATAGTGACTTCCCCAGCCAGAATAATGAGCCACGCTGAGCAAACCAAACATTAACAGTCGCAAAGATGTGCTCTTGGAAACGGGCCATGGTTTTTAGGGTATGTCCAGACCAGCGTTGGAATTATTATTATATTCTTTTCCTCCAGAGATTTGGAGGTCAAAGATGCTCAAGTTATTCTCTGAAATTGCCAAATGCTTGATGCATGTTCACTAAAGCACACTCAGCACTTCACATGCACTGGGTTTTGGGGCAAGGGAACACCGTAAACGTGGAAAAAATACAAATAATAAAAATGCTTAAAAAAAACTCTCATAGACTCACATACTGCAGTTCAGTGCAGTTAAACTGGATTATATGAGGCTATACTGACCCCATAATGCAGTTAAAACTGCATCAAATGGCAGTATAAATGGGCCCCAGGAATCTTTAGGTCAGTGTTTCTCAACCTTCCTAATGAACAATAAATGAGAATTGGGCTTCACCTACGGACCCACCGACAGAACACCAACCTTGGAGGACCATCATCCTCAGACTACGAGGGATCGCCTAAGTAAGTAAGTAAGTAAGTAAGTAAAGTAAGTAAGTAATGCTATGCTCCCTTAAAACAGTTCCTCATGTTGTGTTGACCCCCAACCATAAAAATTATTTTATTGCTATTTCATAACTGTTATGTTGCTACTGTTATGAATCGTATTGTAAATATCTGATATGCAGGATGTATTTTCCTTCACTGGACCAAATTAGGCACAAATATCCGATACACCCAAGTTTGAATACTGATGGAGTTGGGAGGAGATTGATTTTGTCATTTGGGAGTTGTAGTTGCTGGGATTTATAGTTCACCTACAATCAAAGAGCGTTCTGAACTCCACCAAAAATGAAATTGAACCAAACTTGGCACACAGAACTGGAAAGGTTTGGAGGGCATTGACCTTGAGTTTTGGAGTTGTAGTTCACCTGCATCCAGAGAGCACTATGGACTCAAACAATGATGGATCTGACCAAACACGAGACAAATACTCAATATGTCCAAATATGAACACTTAAAATAGATATTGAGATTTGGGAGTTGTAGTTGCTGGGATTTATAGTTCACCTACAATCAAAGAACATTCTGAACACCAGTGATTGGAATTGCTCCAATCTTGGCACAGAGAACTCCCATGACTAATACTGGAAGGGTCTAGTGGGCATTGCCTTTGAGTTTTGGAGTGTTAGTTCACCTACATCCAGAGAGCAGGAGGAGGGCTTTTGGTGGGAGGATTCGATGTCTGTTTCCAAAAAGGAAGAGAAGGACAGGCAGAGGGATCTTCAGTCTTCTCTGCTAAAGGGGTTCCTAAGACCATCAGAAATATGTGTTTCCCGATGGTCTTTGGTGGCCCCTCTGAACCCCTCCCTCATGATCCCCCAGGTTGAGAAATACTGTCTTAGAGTCTTTACTAACTCTCCAGTTTGTGGGAGCCACAGAAACAAAATTTCTAGAGGATAACAACTACTTTCAATGTAAGTACTACCACAATTAAACAAGAAATAACACTTTCAAAGCAAGAAGAGAATTTGTTTGTCAATTTTTTCTACATAGTGTAATCAAACCAACACATGTGGAGACACAACTGCATTTCATCTCTCCCATGGGATCAATGGTATTCCATTAGGTTTCAGATTTCAGATCCCTCTGATCAAGATTCTGGGCAGTCATCATAGGCAATCCTTTGCCTTCAGAATGATTGCCTTCAGAGCTAGACTCTTGATGATGGATCCATAAATGACTGTGAAGATCTACTCTGAATCACAGGGTCTTTCACAGTGAGCACTACCAAAACCTCCTGAATCGAAACTCCAATGTGGCCGAAGAGGATTTTTCATCAATACCACAACAAAAAACCAGGGATGAGCTTGCAGCACTGCCTTGTTTGGAAGAAGTCAGCAACTAAAAAATTACAAAGCCAGGGGACCTGATGAGATCCCTGTTGAAATCTTTAAAGAGTGTGGACCTCAGCTGACACAACAACTGTACCAAAAAAAGTGTGGGTGACTGAGAAAATTTCAGCAGACTTCAAGGATGCTACCATCATCAACCTTTTCAAAACAGGGAAAAGAACAGACTGCAGAAACTATCGTGGTATGTACCTTTTCTTTACACATTTCTTCCTTTTGCCCTCTGTTTGTGCCTCTTCAAAATCCACAGCACTGTTGGTCACAACTAACCTCCAATTCCAACACTCAAGGGCCACGGATTCCCAGTTCTATGTTTATTCCACATTTTTAAAGGTTAGCTTTAAACCCATCTTTAAATCTTTTTTATTGCACAACATTCTGTTTTCCTTTCTTGGGTAGAGAATTAAATAACTGCTTTGGGAGACGATGATCGGACATTCAGCCCCTGATCTCCAGAGCCACTGTCCAATACTCAAACGACTGCACAATGCTGGCTCTTCACTAAGAGAGTATTTTTTGAGGTGGGCCAAAACTAATAGGCATTTCAATAAAAAAATAAAATATTCATAACCGGCATGGTATAGTGATTTGAATGTTGGATGATGGCTCTGGAGACCAACCATGAAACTATTTGATGATCTTGCACAAGTTACACTCTCTCAGACTCAGAGGAAGGCAATGGCAAACCTCTTTTGAATTAAGCTTGCCAAGAAAACCCCATGATAGGTTGCTCTTATCTTATTTACCTGGGTCAACATACCTTGGCAACAGTGTGAATTTATTGTTTATTTATTTTATTTACTATGCTTCTATACCGCCATTCTCAGCGACTCACGGTGGTTTACAAAACGGCACAATTCAATGCCCACAACAGAACAAAAATAATTTAAACATTAAAAACATTTAACACAGGTAAAAAATTCATTACAATTAACATCAGCAACACAATAAAAACCATAAGTCCTCCGCATTTCATTACCAGTCACTATCCAATCACGTTGTCCAACCGTTCCGAGATCAGAGTTTAATAGCTACACTGCGTTTGGGAAGGTCTGCTCATATAGCCAGGTTTTAACTTTTTTGTGAAACGTTAAGAGGGTGGGGGCTGATCTAATGTCCCTGGGGAGGGCATTCCACAACTGAGGGGCCACCACGGAGAAGGCCCTATCCCTCGTCTCCGCCAATTGAATCTGTGAAGATGGCAGGGCCGAGAGCAGGGCCTCCCCCCAAGATCTTAAATTCCTAAAGGGTTCGTAAGGAGAGATACATTCGGACAGATAAGCAGGGCCAGAACGGTTTAGGGATTTATAGGCTAAAGCCAGCACTTTGAATTGTGCTCGGTAGCAAATTGGCAGCCAGTGGAGCTGGTGCAACAGAGGAGTTGTGTGCTCCTTGAGCACTGCTCCCATTAACAACCTGGCTGCTGCTCACTGTACCATTTGAAGCTTCCAAACATTCTTCAAAGGCAACCCCATGTAGAGCACGTTGCAGTAGTCTATACGGGTTGTAACCAGAGTGTGGACTTCCGTGGCTGAGTCAGACTTCCCAAGGTATGAGCACAGCTGGCACACAAGATGGACTGGATGGCCCTTGTAACCAGAGCATGGACCACCATGGCCAAGTCAGACTTCCCAATGTATGGATGCAACAGGCACACAAAATGGACTGGATGGCTCTTGTAACCAGAGTGTGGACATGAGTTGAAAGACTGATGCAGCAGCCAAAGAAGCTAATGCCATTCTAGGTGGCCTCAACAAGAATGTAGTGTCCAGATTGAGCGAACTAGTAATGCCAATGTAGTCTGCTTTGGTCATCTGTGTCCAGTTCTGGGCATCACACAATGCTCTGCCCAGGTCTGGGGAACCACACTTCAAGAAGTATATACTTGGTCCATCACATTCATTATAGTTTGGTGCCAGGATCCCCATTTGGTGCCAACATGCAAAAATGGTAAAATCCCATTACATACAATTGCATGGTAAAATGGTCACAAATACAAACCTATATTTGTTGGTTTTTGTTTTGTAACATCTACTATCTGTGTTTGGTTGAATCCATTGATGTAGAAACTGTGAATACAGAGGGCTGACTGTCATGGCAAGCTGGAACACATCCCAAGAAGGACAACGAAGTTGGTCAAAGGTCTGGACATCAAGCCTTTGGGAGCTGCATATGTTGGTGAAGAGAATACTAAGAAGTAACATGACAGCTGTCTTTAAAAACTTGAAAGAATGCCATGTAGAAGATGAAGCCAGCTTGTTTCCTTACTGCTCCTAAGACTAAAACATGACCCTTTGGGTTCAAATTACAAGATAAGAGATTCCATCGAGATAAGAGCAAGAATGTTTTCTTAACTGGAAGAGCTGTTTGACAGTGAAATGGTTTGCCTTGGGGGAAGACCATCTTTGGAGGTCTCAAAACAGCAGTTTGATGCCCATCTCTCAGGAGTCATTTAGTTGTGTATCCCCTCATGGCTTTGTCCTCAGATTACTTCAGTTGCTGCAAACCAAATTTGAAATTCAATTAATTCATTTTTCATTTAAACAATTTTATTCATACACAAACAAGAGAAAAATCATTGTAAAATAAAACAACACAACGAAATAAAAAAAAAATAGAGATGAAGGAAAAGCTACTACCATAGGGGAGAAAAGACATTTTTTAAATATACAAAAGTAACTAACACACCTTTTCCCACAACATACAACCAATACACATTCTGGGTCTGTTTTGCCTGAAGGAAAGACGACAAAGAAAGGGCATGATGGTCATGTTTAAATATTTACAACAATGGTATAGGAGGTAGGGAAGACTTGCTTTCTGCTACTCTAGAGACGAGGATATGGGTCAGTGGATCCAAATGACAAGAAAAGAGATTCTGTGTCAACATTAAGAAACATTAGCTGTTCAAGAGTGGAATATGCTGCCTGGGAGTCCGGTGGAATCTCTTTCTTTGGAAAGTTTTAAGAAGAAGCCGGATGGCCATCAGTTGGGAGGGCTTGGATCATTTATTGATAAAGGAAGCCGGAGGAGGTTTGGCAGGGTGGGTGAAGGTGGTGGTTAATGCCTCTTTTCAGGAAGATGAAACTCCAGGAAGCTTAAAAGAAGCTGTTATAAAACTATTGTTGAAAAAACCATCACTGGACCCCACTGATTTGAACAACTGGCCACAGTGGTCCACGCTCTTGTTCCATCTCGAATAGATTACTGCAATGCACTCTATGTGGGGTTGCCTTTGAACACTGTTCGGAAACTTCAACTAGTCCAACGGGTGGCAGCCAGATTACTCACCGGAGCGTCATACAGGGAGCATACCACCCCTCTGTTATGTCAGCTCCACTGGCTGCTGATCCAATTCCGAGCACAATTCAAAGTGCTGGTTTTGACCTACAAAACCCTATACGGCTCCGGCCCAGCGTATCTGTCCGAACGCATCTCCCTCTATGTCCCGCCTCGGAGTTTAAGATCCTCTGGGGAGGCCCTGCTCTCGGCCCCACCTCTATCACAAGTGAGATTGGTGGGGACGAGGAGCAGGGCCTTCTCGGTGGTGGCCCCTCACCTGTAGAATTCACTCCCCGGGGAAATTAGATCATCGACATCCCTTCTCTCTTTTAGAAGGAAATTAAAAACATGGATCTGGGACCAGGTTTTTGGGTAACCTGGCAGATAGATAATGGATAAGGACAACTAGAGCTGATAGGAACTGACAATGTGGAATGAATTAATGGATTCTGAGCTGACGAACGTTGAGTATGAGATTGGTCTTATTGATTGTGATGTATAATTGATTGTTTTAATTGTTTTAATTGCTGTTTTTATGTTTTATTTTTACTGTTTGTGTAGGCATCGAATTGTGCCTTCTGTAAGCCGCCCTGAGTCCCCCCTCGGGGGTTGAGAAGGGTGGGGTAGAAATACGTGAAATAAATAAATAAATAAATAAGTAAATAAATAAACTTTGGGTCAGTTTCCAATCTCCCCTTTTTGGGCAAAGCCTTGAAACGTGTGGTTGCTTTGCAGCTCCAAGGGTTCTTGGATGAAACTGATTATCTGGATTCATCGCAGTCTGGTTTCAGACCAGGTCATGGAATGGAGACAGCCTTGGTCGCCTTAGTGGATGATCTCCACAAAGAGCTCAACAGGGAAGTGTGTCCTTTCAGTGGCCTTCAATACTGTAGACCACAGTATCCTTCTGGCTCGTCTCTTGAGGATGGGTCTTGGAGGTACTGTTCTACAGTGGCTCCCATCCTTCCTGGAGGATCCAGAAGGTGTTGTTGGGGGACACCTGCTTGGCCCCACAGCCATTGCACTGTGGTGTCCTGCAGGCTTCAGTACTGTCCCCTATTTTGTTTAACATCTACATGAAACCATTGGGCAAGATAATCCAGAGTTATGGAGTTCAATGCCATCAGTACCCAGATGACGTCCAACTCTATTACTTCTTTTCACCAGATGCTAAGGAGGCTGTCCAGGTCGTGAACATGTGCCTGGCTGCTGCAACGGTCTGGATGAGGGCGAAGTTTTTGAATCCAGACAAGACAGAGGCACCTCTGGTCAGTTACAAGGTCAAACAGGGTATAGGGTTACAGCCTGTGCTGAGGTGGGATACACTCCCTTTGAAGGCACAGATTCACAGCTTGGGAATCCTCCTGGACTCATCACTGAGCCTGGAACCTCAGGTTTCAGTGGTGGCTAGGGGGGCTTTTTCACAATTAAAACTTGTGCGTCAGTTGCGCTTGTACCTTGGGAAGGTCAAACTTGTGGTCCACAATCCTGTTACATCCAGGATTGACTACTGCAATGTGCTCTATGTAGGGTTGCCCTTGAAGACTGTGTGGAAGCTTTAAATGGTCCAATGAGAGGCAGCCAGTTTAATAACTGGGGTGGCATACAGGGAGCACACAACTCCCATGTTGCATCAGCTCCACTGGCTGCCAGTTTGCTACCGGGAACAATTCAAAATGTTGGCTTTGATTTATAAAGCCCTAAACAGCCCTGGCCCAGTTTACCTATTTGAACGCATTTCCCTCTATGAACCACTTCTGGAGAGGCCCTGCTCTTGTTTCTGCCGCCGTCACAGGCACAATTGGCTGGGATGAGAGAGACAGAGCCTTCTCAGTGATTGCTCCTTGGCTATGAAACTCCCTTCCTGGTGAGATTACATCATCCCCCTCCTTCCTGTCCTTCAGAAAGATTGTAAAAACTTGGCTGTTGGACCAAGTCTTTGGGACCCTGCAATAAGGCAATAATAGGAAACCCACTCTACTAATCAGAGCTGATATGGTTGTTTTTGAGATGGTTTAAACAATTGATTTTAAAGTAGATATAACTGATTTTAGTTTTGTGTATATTTATAGTTTATTTTATGTTTTGGCATTGAACGTTTGTCGTATATATGTTGTGCTCTGCCCTGAGTCACCTTCAGGCAAGAAAGGCAGAAAATAAATATTCCTTCATGGCAGAAGGGGGTTGGATTGGATAGCCCTGGGGGTCTCTTCCACCTTTATGAATTTTGGGAAACTATAAGCAGAAATGGTTCCAGTTCTCACCCATTAGTACGTAAAACATTTGAAGAGTACACAGAGTGTATATTTCACCTTTAGGGGCTAAGAGAGAAGGAGCCACACCAGACAACAGATGTGGGGTTGCAAATGGCCAGTGACTGTACTTTGTGGGTGGGATTTTCTGCCTCAGGTGCCTGAATTTCCAAGGATGACCCTCTGCAATTTGCGCACAGACCTCCAAAACAGAGCACTGAACCTTGACAAGTATTAATTACATCACACCGCAATGGCAGGATGGGACCCTTTCAGTGCAGGTGGGCAGAGATTTAAACTGGGCAGAAGGACAAGAGAAAAAGACTTGCTTTTGGAGGCTGCATTAGTTTTCAGAGAAAAATTGTCAACAGTCGTAATGGAGGATGGATTCTGGAGCTTAAATATCCACTGCCTGCTCTAATTTAGGGTGAATCTGCACTGCAGAATTAACACAGTTTGATACCACTTTAACAGCTGTGGCTCAATGCTATGGAAGCCTGGGAGTTGTAGTTTGTTGGGTCACCAGCACTCTCTGGCCAAGAAAATGAAAGGCCTTGTAAAACTACTACTCTCAGGATTCCATAGCATTGAGTCATTGCAGTTAAAGCAACCGAACCCAAAAGGTGATTCTCCCCAATGGTTTCTCTTCATCTTGGAAAGAAGTGACTAGTGGAGTGCCATAAAGAGGGTTCGGTCCTGGGCCATAGGTTCAAATTACAGGAAAGGAGATTCCACCTGAACATTAGGAAGAACTTCCTGACTTTAAGAAGAGCTGTCCAGCAGTGGATCCCTGCCTCTGAGTGGGGTGGGAGCTCCTTCCTTGGAGGCTTTTAAACAGAGGCTGGATGGCCATCTGTCAGGGATACTTTGATTGTGCTTGTCTTACATGGAAGAGGGTTGGACTAGATGGCCCACATGGTCTCTTCCAACTGTTTTAGTTGATGATTCTAGTGTCAAACTGCATTTATTCTCCAGTACAACTGCACCCATAGGCTCTGATAGAGGATTCTGGCTATAAATGAAGGAGGAAGAGGAGGCAGGGAGAGAAGAAAAAGAAGAACAAGTGGAGAAGCGAAGAAGGAAGAGGAAGAGGAAGGAGAGAAGAAGAAGGGAAGAAGAAAAAGAAGAACAAGTGGAGAAGAGAAGGAGGAAGAGGAAGAGGAAGGAGGGAAGAGGAAGAAAGGAAGAGGAAAAAGTAGAACAAGGGGAGAAGGAAGAAAAAGGATGAGAAGGAGGAGGAAGGGAAGAAGAAGAAGAGGAGGAGGAGGAAGAGGAAGAGAAGAAAAAGCAGATAGGAAAATGGAAAAGGAGGAAGAGGAAAAGGAAGGAAGGAAGAAGAAGAAAGAAAAAAAGAAAAAGTAGAACAGGAGGAGAAGGGAAGGATGATCAGGAAGAAAAAGGAAGAGGAGGAAAAGGAGGACAAAGAGGGGGAGATGAAGAAGTGGAGGAGGCAGAGGAAGGGAAGAATAAAAAGAAGAACAACATGGAAATGGTGGAGGAGGAAGAGGAAAAGGGAGGAGGGAAGAAGATGAAGGGAAGAAGAAAAAGTAACAAGGGGAGAAGAGAAGAAAGAAGAGGAAGAAGAAAGGATGAGAAGGAAGAGGAGGCGGAGGAAGGGAAGAGAAAGAAGAGGAGGAGGAGGAGGAAGAGGAAGGGAAGAAGAAAAAGAAGAACAAGCAGGGAAGTGGAGGAGGAGGAAAAGAAAAAGGAAGGAGGGAAGAAGAAGAAGAAGAAGAAGAAGAAGAAGAAGAAGAAGAAGAAGGGAAAAAGAAAAAACAGAACAAGGGGAGAGGAGAGGGAAGGCAAGGAAGAAAAAGGAAGAGGAAAAAGAGGAAGAGGGGAGATGAAGAACGAGTGGAGGAGGAGAAAGGGAAGAAGGAAAAGAAGAACAAGCAGGGAAGTGAAGAAGGAGGAGGAAAAGGGAAAGGAAGGAGGGAAGAAGAAGTGAAAAAGAAAAAGAAAATGTTTTTTATATGTTTAATGAGCGCTGACTGTATACCATTCTGCAAATTTGCATACTCTTTTGTATATCTTTTTTCCCCTTTTTTCTGTTTTTTCTCTTTCTTTTTTGTTTTTTACTTATTTCAGTTTTTCTTTGGTGTCAGTTTTGTTTTCTGTATGCAAACCAATAAAAAAAATTTAAAAAAAAGAAAAAGAAAAAGAAGGAGAGAAGAGAAGGAAGAAGAGGAAGAAGAAAGGAAGAGGAGGAGGAGGAGGAAGAGGAGGAAGAGGGGAAGAAGAAGTAGTGGAGGAGGAGGAAGGGAAGAAGAAAAAGAAAAACAAGGGGGAAAGAGAAGGAGGAAGAGGAAGAAGAAAGAAAGAGGAAGAAGAAAGTAGAGGAAGATGATGATGAAGAATAAGAACAACAACAACAAATGATGCTGATGTAGTACATAAACTTAGCCATATGCTTGGGGTTTCCTCTTCTTCTGTTCCAAGAGGCAAGCCTCCTTCTGTCTCACTACTTACTGAGTAGCTGCTCTTTCATCAGCCTAATATCACCATCCAGCCTCCTTTTCCCCAAATAAATGTTTAGTAAGTGCATCATCTTGGTGGCGCGCGGAATACATGAATAAGATGGAGGCGAAACCATTTCCACTCCCTTCCTTTTCCTGGGCTCTCCTGGATGGAGTAGCAATGCCTTATTAATTTTGATCGACAAGTTGGCACTTAGTTATTTGAAAAATCCAACATGGCACAAAGTTATGCAGCCTTGATTTTTTTCCCCCTCTCCCTCCATTTACAACCTTCTTTTTTAGAGTTGGAGAAAGAAAGAGAGATGGGAGGAAATGAGGACTTGGGTAGATGTTAAAACAAGTAGTAAAAAACCAAAGAGGCGCACACACTGATCAACCAAGTGCTTTGTCAGCCGGTTTGTTCAGCTCGGCATGGCTGTTGTGGTCTTCCCCAGCTCCCCTGCCGAGGCTTGAATGCCGCCCATCCCAGGTCCCCAAAGGCCCCTCCTCTGCAATTAGACAAAGTCAACACAGCAACTGTTTTGAGAACAGCTTGAAGGTACCTGCGGCCTTCTCGGCATCCCTGATTCAGGAATTTGAGGAGCCAAGCTGGGCTCCTGGAAGGCCTGACGCCTACCTCCGCCTGTAACTTTAGACGGTATCTAGGCAATTTGTTTCTGGTTTAGACACACACACACATCCATGCATCTCCTTCTGCACCCAACAGATGCTGGAGATAAGACTGAGCGCATTTCAGTGGAAGAGAAGGCGGGCAAGAAGAGGCGCCTGGAAGAGAGCGGAGGGGAGGGGAGCCGCTGTTGGAAAAGTCAGCTTGGAAGAAGCAGTTTCCATGCCTACTGAAGGCTGGGCTGAAGAATGCGCTGGCTGCCATGCAGAACTCAATGAAAATGATGAAGGGGGAGTGTGGGCAAATGGGTGGGTGCAAGGGATGGGGAAGAGCGCTCATTTGGCAAGGATGGGGCCCCGACTGGCAAGGGCCTTGTCCATGCTATTGGCAAACTAGGGTTTCCCAAAAGGCAGTGGCATGTGATGAGTATTGTTGAGTGGAATGCAAAGGTCAGATGGGGACTCCAGCAGCTGGAAAACTTGGGCTTATTTATTTATTTATTTATTTCCTATATTTATACCCAGAGGTGTCCCAAGGTAATTTTCAACGGTAAGTAAACAGTATATTGGTGCCTCCCCCCCCCCATCCCAACCAATCACTGATAATATATATATATATATATATATATATATATATATATATATATATGTATGTATTCTGTTCATTGTGGGAGTTCTGTGTGCCATATTTGGTTCAATTCCATCATTGGTGGAGTTCAGAATGCTCTTTGATTGTAGGTGAACTAAAAATCCCAGCAACTACAGCTCCCAAATGTCAAGGCCTATTTTCCCCAAACTCCACCAGTGTTCACATTTGGGCATATTTGAGTATTCATGCCAAGTTTGGTCTGGATCCATCATTACTTGAGTCCACAGTGCTTCCTGGATGTAGGTGAACTACAACTCCAAAACTCTAGGTCAGGAATCCTCAAATTAAGGCCCGAGGGCTGAATGCAACTCTCCAAGGTGAACTATACATCCCGGTAACTACAACTCGCATATATCAAGGTCTATTTTTCCCCAAGAGTGCCTCAAGAGCGCCCCTGGGCAAAATCAACTATACTGCAAATGCTTACTTTGCATAATGGGTTGAGCCGCCCCTGTTTATACCCCACCCTTCTCACCCCCAAGGGGGGATTCAAGGCAGCCAAACAAAAGCACCATGAGGTGCCAACACCATAAAACAATCAACGGTACATTAAAATACTAAAATAGCAGTTAAAACAATTAATTAACACACTTCTATTAAAATCAGAATCCAAAATCTAGTCTGGGTCAGTTCATTACCATAAGTTGCTAAGACTTAGAATCATAGAAGCAAAGAGTTGGAAGAGACCTCATGGGCCATCCAGTCCAACCCCCTGCCAAGAAGCAGGAATATTGCATTCAAATCACCCCTGACTGATGGCCATCCAGCCTCTGTTTAAAAGCTTCCAAAGAAGGAGCCTCCACCACACTCCGGGGCAGAGAGTTCCACTGCTGAACGGCTCTCACAGTCAGGAAGTTCTTCCTCATATTCAGATGGAATCTCCTCTCTTGTCGTTTGAAGCCATTGTTCCATTGCGTCCTAGTCTCCAGGGAAGCAGAAAACAAGCTTGCTCCCTCCTCCCTGTGGCTTCCTCTCACATATTTATACATGGCTATCATATCCCCTCTCAGCCTTCTCTTCTTCAGGCTAAACATGCCCAGCTCTTTAAGCCGCTCCTCATAGGGCTTGTTCTCCAGACCTTTTATCATTTTAGTCGCTCTCCTCTGGACACATTCCAGCTTGTCAATATCTCTTTTGAATTGTGGTGCCCAGAATTGGACACAATATTCCAGGTGTGGTCTAACCAAAGCAGAATAGAGGGGTAGCATTACTTCCCTGGACCTAGACACTATGCTCCTATTGATGCAGGCCAAAATCCCATTGGCTTTTTTTGCCGCCACATCACATTGTTGGCTCGTGTTTAACTTGTTGTCCACATTGTACAGATTCACTTCTTCCACTTGCTGCTCACTGATTGAACACTTGGTGTGCTGGTACAGCTGTACCAGGAGCTCCAACTTTATTTTCTTTCTGTTATCTGTTTTGCAGTCTCACACAAGTTAGCTAGGCTATAGGATGTAGACCAGCTCATCCCGTAGAAAAGCTTCCTTTCTCAATAACATCCGGGGAAACAGAAGCAGAAATTCCAGGAGAAGGTTCCCAAAAGCTCTGGCTGAGAGCTCACAGCCTCTCAGCCTCACAGCATCAGAGGGAACAGCCCTGAAGTGTCTAAGAATTCTCGAAGGGAGAACAGCATTACAGATCCACAGAACTCCAGCTGAAATATCTTCAAGCCTCGGCTGGTAGGTCTACTCAATACCCAGATGCATTTGGAATCGGTAGTAGGTAGTAGGCAATGAGGCATAGATAGAAAGCAGCCTGGGAGAGGTTAAAAAGGGTTTTTCCTACAGAGAAAGTACAGTTAATCAAAGTCATGTGCCAGTTCATTGAGGACTAGACTATGAAAGCCTTGAAGTGTTGTTTGAACCATTGAAGATTTGTTGTTTGTTCCATAATAAAGACTTTGTTGCATCATTAAAGACTCTAAAGACCATCACTTCAGAAAAATCCCTGAGAACCTCTCTTTGAGGCCCCCTGGCTTCCTGCTGGGCTTAAACTATACGTCCTATAGAAAAGTAAGTACAGCTGTTACAGGCCCAGCGCGCAACAGAACACTTGGTCCATAACCAGGTCTTAATTTTCCTTCTAAGAGACAGGAGAGAGGTGGCTGATCTGATGTCTTTGGGGGGGGGGGGCTTTCACAGGTGTAGGGCCACCGCTGAGAAGGTCCTGTCCCTCGTCCCACCAGTTGCATTTTCGATAGCGGTGGGATCGAGAGCAGGGCCTCTCCAGATGATCTTAAGTTTTGTGACGGTTTGTACTAGGAGATACGTTCAGACAGGTACATTTCCATCATCTCAAAAAACACTTTTTCTTTCCCCTACAGAAACACCAAGCTCAACCAGCAAATCCTCGTCCTCATTCTCAAAGACTTCACAGGTCTCAGCATCAGCCTTCTTTTCTCAAACCTAAACACATCCTGATCCCTAAGCCACTCTGTATAAAACTTGGTTCGCAAACCTTTGATAATTTTGGTCCCTCTTCTCTTGGACTCAGGAATATCCTTTTTGAATTGAGGAAGCCACTGGTGGTATTGTAAGAAGCAATAATAATATAATAATAATAAACTTTATTTATACCCCACCACCATCTCCCCAATGGGGACTCGGAGCGGCTTACATGGGGCCAAGCCTGAACAACAAACTACAATATAACAATACAAATTGAAGTAAAATAAACAACATAACATTAAAATGTAAAACATCAAAACATATAAAACAATATACACTGAACATAGGAAACAAACATAATGACAGAGAGTGGGCCGCATGTACATAAAATGATTTAAAAACTCTGGGTGAGATAAGGGGGCAGAACTAATCGTAGAGCCATGTCTTAAGATTCTTTCTAAAGGTTTCTAAGTAAGCTTTTGAGCTGCACAGAATTCTTTAGCAGGCCGATGAGGAAAGAGGCAACATGGCAGAAATATGGCAAGAAAGATTGATCACAACTTCCAAAGTCTGAAGTCACTTTATGGATCAGATTGCAGGAACTACCATGGCTCAATGCTATGGAATCCTGAGAGCTGTAATTAGGTGAGGCACCAGCTGTTGGAGTTTAGCCTGTGATTGTGTCTAATGATCAGGGTACTCTGGATGTTGTGAGTGACAATGAGGTTAATGTATTGTCGAAGGCTTTCATGGCTGGAATCACTGGGTTGTTGTAGGTTTTTCCGGGCTATATGGCCATGTTCTGGAGGCAATCTAAATCCATTTTTCCTACTTCCAACAGCCCTCACTACCTCTGAGGATGCTTGCCATAGATGCAGGCAAAACGTCAGGAGAAAAATTGCCTCCAGAACATGGCCATATAGCCCGGAAAAACCCACAACAACCCAATGAGGTTAATGTTCTAATAATGTTTCTAATGATGACGTTGCTCTAGATGCAGAGAATGACAATGGGATTCCTGTTCAAAGTTATTTTTTCTGATGAGAATGTTCCTGAAGGGTTTGGGAATGATGGTATGTCCCCTAGGCTTGAATTGCTACAAGAGAAGTACCAAGGCTTTGAGCCTGAGAAAAGTTCAGCACCTGGGCCAGCTGCAGAAATTAATGAGCTAGTAGATAGGAGAAATGCTAACCAAGCTCTCAGGTGCTCTGCCAGATTGCGAGAGAGATTGATAACAGAGTCAAGGCTGAAAAGAAATCAATTCCTGGCTACTTGGGATATAGAGTAGATTAGGGGATAAAAGTGCCAAGTACAGAATCTGTAGACAGACGAAGCAACGTTGGAATTGAGTCAAGATGTTGTGCCAGTCCCTGGAAGTCTAGCCTTCGATAGATTCCTGTGCCTTGTTTGATTCATGTTCAAGTTTTGGGGTTTTTCCTTGGAAGTTTCAGTATTTGTTTTCATGAACTCCGATGGACTAATTTCCTGGACTATTTGTTTCTATCTATCTTTCTACTTAACTGGATTTACCTATTTTTGTGGATTGCTTTTTACTGCTACTGCTTTTAAAATATCTTCAATAAACTGCTTGCAGTTTTATTCAGCTGTGTGGTGTTTAAAGTCGGAGGGCTTTCCCTGCCTGGAGTGCAACACCAGCACTCTTTGACAGAAAAAAAACAATAGACCTTGTGAAACTACAACTCCCATGAGCACTGAGCCATGACAATTGAAATGGGTTCAACCTGTATTAATTCCAGAGTTCAGATGCACCATTTGCCTGAAGTAGGGAAAGCTGGCTTAAACCTGCAAGAATTGTGCATCTTGAAGACTACGAGCCTTCAATTCAAGCCCAGGTTTGTTTATAGTTCAATGCAGTTAAACCACATCATGAGTCTGCATTATATAGCAGTATAGATGGGGCCTGGGTTATTAGTCTGAGTGTTATAGGAACTATCCATGGTGCTGGGCCATTTTGGAGCTCATTTCAAACATGGATTAAAACTGGGTTGTTGTAGGTTTTTTCAGGCTATATGGCCATGTTCTAGAGGCATTCTCTCCTGACGTTTCGCCTGCATCTATGGCAAGCATCCTCAGAGGTAGTGAGGTCTGTTGGAACTAGGAAAAAGGGTTTATATATCTGTGGAATGACCAGGGTGGGACAAAGGACTCTTGTCTGCTTGAGCTAAGTGTGAATGTTTCAACTGACCCTCTTGATTAGCATTTGATGGCCTGACAGTGCCTGGAGCAAACTTTTGTTGAGAGGTGATTTTGTTCATTTTCATGGTTTCCTCCTTTCTGTTGAAAGGTTGAAATGGTTTCCTCCTTTCTGCTGTACACAAGCATGTGGACAATTTCAACAGAAAGGAGGAAACCATGAAAATGAACAAAATCTGGCTACCAGTATTAAAAAAACCTCTAAAATTACAACAGCACAACAACAGAGAGGAAACAAACAAGGACATCTAACCCCCTCAGAACAAAAGTTTGCTCCAAGCACTGCCAGGCAATCCAATGCTAATCAAGGTGGTCAGTTGAAACATTCACACTTAGCTCCAGCAGACAAGAGTCCTTTGTCCCACCCTGGTCATTCCACAGATATATAAACCAATTTTTCCTACTTCCAACAGACCTCACTACCTCTGAGGATGCTTGCCATAGATGCAGGCGAAACGTCAGGAGAGAATGCCTCTAGACCATGGCCATATAGCCCGAAAAAACCTACAACAACCCAGTGATTCCAGCCATGAAAGCCTTCGACAATACATTAAACAACAAAATAATAAACAAAACCAAAAAATCAAATCCAAAATAACCCCATAGTACTCTCCACAAAACCTCCCCCCTGCTTCTAACTAAAATTACAAATAAACACTCCTTCTCCTCATTTAAAAAATAATGAAAAATAATGCATAAAAACATTAAAAGCACAGCTGACTTCTCCTTTCCTCAAGCGAAGGCAGCTATCAGCAGCTATCAAACTATTGTAATATACTTCTGTTCTACTTAATTGCATTGCAGCTTCTGCTAAATATAGACAAATGTATTCAAAATTAATGCATAACCATGAGTAGTGTTAATATAAACAATTTAAGCTTTTGACTATCGTTCCGTTCTTGAAATTTCATCGTTTACTCATCAGCACCTCCATATTTTACTCCCATTTCTTTTTCCTTTTAATTTAAACTGATCTTACTGTATTGTAACCATTTTTTTCTATGTAATGGTGTTTCCCCCTTCATTCTCGGTGCTCACATTTCACTAATCCACCTCTACTTTAACACACACACAAACACACACACACATATATGCACACACTAGTTATTATTATTATTATTATTAAACTTTATTTGTACCCCGCTAGCATCTCCCGAAGGACTCGATGCGGCTTACAAAGGCCAAGGCCTCAACACAACAACAACAGACAATAACAATACAATGCAAGCAAATTAAAAACATAAGCAATAACAACAACAAAACATTACACTATTATGCAATAAAACCAGGGCTGGGCTAATGAAGGGTACAGGTTAAAAAGTGCTGGGTGTGGCAGGTGGTATGTTGGATTTCTGGGCAAGTGCAAATGTGCAGAGAGTCTTAATTCTAATAAAGTGCTTCTGGGACGTAGTGCTGGAGACTATTCTATTCCGGAAAGGCACATCGGAATAGCCAGGTCTTCAGATTCTTCCTAAAGACTGCCAACGTGGGTGCTAGTCTAATGTCTTTGGGGAGGGTGTTCCAAAGTCGGGGGGCAACCACAGAGAAGGCCCTGTCCCTCGTCCCCACCAAACGAGCCTGCGACACAGGTGGAATCGTGAGCAGGGCCTCTCCGGATGAACGGAGGGAGCACGTGGGTTCATATACGGAGATGCGGTCACGCAGGTAGGCAGGTCCCAAACCGTTTAGGGCTTTGTAGGTAAGCACCTGCACCTTGAATTGGTAAACAGCAGCCAATGGAGCTCCTTAAACAGGAGGGTTGACCTCTCTCTGTAAGGGGTGCCAGTTAACATCCTGGCTGCCGCCCAGTTGGAATTTCCGAGCCGTTTTCAAGGGCAGCCCCACGTAGAGCGCATTACAGTAATCCAACCTAGAGGTGACTAAGGCATGGACCACCCCGGCCAGATCAGCCTTTGCAAGGTACGGTCGTAGCTGGCGCACAAGTCTCAGTTGTGCAAAAGCCCTCCCAGACACCGCCGATGCCTGAGCCTCAAGCGTAAGTGATGAATCCAAGAGGACGCCCAAGCCTGGGTACCTGGTGTTTATTTATTTATTTATTTACTTTACTTTACTTTACTTCTATACCGCTGTTCTCAACCCGGAGGCGACTCACAGCAGTTCACAACAAACAGGAAACAGCAAAATTCAATGCACCAATATAAAAAACAGTTACAACCTAATCTAATACAGAGTTAATACACAATTACTATAATAACCATTCACTATTATAGTAATGGTGTTGTCTGGGTTATTTGAAAAAGTCATGTTTTTATTTTACAAAATTCATAAGGTTGTGGTGTGAACTACAACTCACATCATGTCCATCAAGCATGTGGACAATTTCAACACAAAGGAGGAAACCATGACAATGAACAAAATCTGGCCACCAGTCTTAACAAAGGAGCCTCTGGTGCGCAATGTGCTGGCAGGACTGAAGACAGACAGGCCAGAGGTTCGAATCCGGGGAGAGCACAGATGAGCTCCCTCTGTCAGCTCCAGCTCCCCATGCAGGGACATGAGAGAAGCCACATGGTAAAACATCAAAACATCCAGGCGTTCCCTGGGCAATGTCCTTGCAGACAGCCAATTCTCTCACACCAGAAGCGACTTGCAGTTTCTCAAGTCACTCCTGACATGAAAAAAAGTCTTAACAAACTCTAAAATCAGGACAGTAAATAAAGAACAGCACTCAAAAAAAACAGGAGAATCCCAGAGAAGAAACAATCAGGGCCAGCTAACACCTCCTAATAAAGGATCCCCCTAGGCAACAACCAGTCAGACTTTGAAGCTACAAGGCTTTATTTATTATTATTTATTTAAAACTTTTATATCCCGATCTTCTCACCTCCGTAGAGGGACTCAGACTGGCTTACAGCAAGGATTCAATGCTACTAATACAAGTTAAAACATCATACAACAATAAAAGCTTAAAATACATATAGATAAAATACATACATACCAAACTGCCAAGGCTTTGAAATTATAACAGCAAAACAACACTCAAACACAGGAAAACTCCAGAGAGGAAACAATCAGAGACAGCCAATCGCTTCTCAACAAAAGATTCCCCCAGGCACTAACAAGCCACTCCTAAAAACTGCCAGGCCGTCAAATGCTAATCAAGGTGGCTAATTGCAATATTCACACTTGCCTCAAATGGACAAGAGTCCTTTCTCCCACCCTGGACATTCCACACATATATAAACATATAAACATTCCACAGATATATAAACATAAAAACAGACAGGAAGCAGCCAGGCTTTGAAGCTGCAATTATTTATTTATTTATTACGGTTGCTTATACCCCGCCCTTCTCACCCGGGGGGACTCAGGGCGGCTTACACAAACAAGGCACAATTCGATGCCTGTATTACAAAACATAACATCAAAAACATAACATCAATAACAACAATAATTATAACACTGATAACAATTAATGTAAACAATCAATATTATCGGCAGGAATAGCCATAAACCCGTAAAAACAATTAAAACAATAAAAGCAATACAAACCTCATTGCTGGTCAGCGTTTAACCGACTCATAGTTAGGTTCTACTTTCCACACATTGTTGGTCCTATCATTCTGGTTCCATGTCTAATTGTCAGGGTGCCCAAAGGCCTGGTCCCAGAGCCACGTCTTTACCTTCCTCCTAAAGGCAAGGAGGGAAGTTGAAGCCCTGATTTCCCCCGGGAGTGAGTTCCACAGATGAGGGGCCACCACTGAGAAGGCCCTGCTCCTCGTCCCCACCAGCCTCACTTGTGATAGCAGTGGGGTCGTGAGCAGGGCCTCCCCAGATGATCTCAGATTCCGAGATGGGACATAGAGGGAGATATGTTCGGACAGATACGCTGGACCGGAACCGTAAAGGGTTTTGTAGGTCAAAACCAGCACCTTGAATTGTGCTCGGAACTGAATCGGCAGCCAGTGGAGCTGACATAACAGGGGGGTGGTGTGTTTCCTGTATGTCGCTCCAGTAAGCAGTCTAGCTGCCGCTCGTTGGACTAGTTGGAGTTTCCGAACAGTCTTCAAGGGCAACCCCACGTAGAGTGTGTTGCAGTAGTCTATACGGGATGTGACAAGAGCGTGGACCACTGTGGCCAGATCAGACTGCAAGGCCATTAAATGCTAATCAAGGTGGCCAATTGCAACATTTACACTTGCCTCAAATGGACAAGAGTTCTTTCTCCCACCCAGGATATATAAACCTTACTTGCCTAGTTTCCAACAGACCTCACAACCTCTGAGGACGCCTGCCATAGATGTGGGTGAAATGTCAGGAGAGAATGCTTCTGGAACATGGCCAAACAGCCCGGAAAACTCACAGCAACCAAGTGATTCTGGCCATGAAAGCCTTCGACAACACAATGTAAGAATTGTTTACATAATGATTTAAAGACAACTTTTGCATCCAATAGGTTTTCATTATTTTTGATTCGACGAGTGCCTCCTTAGTTCCCAGGATGGGAGAATGTTGGGTTATAAATGAAACAGGAGAAATAAAAATCCTTCAAATTTAACATGCACACACTCCACCACCATAGGGGTTGCGAGAGAGGAGGACGGACCCAAAGCAGTTGCCAAAGGGAATCATTCAGTTTGTTCTCTTGCCCCTATTTCTATGCAGGCCTGGGAGGGAGTACAAGAGTACAATAGATTCCATTAAAAACCACAGAGCTGCCATGCTGGGCATGAGATTTGGCTTTAAATAGTGAGCCATCTTTACTCTCCCCTCCTCCTCCTCCTTCTCTTCCATAATATATTATCTTTGGTAACAATGGAAGTAAGGGCACTGTTTGGGGAGTGAGAAAATGTGACTGGGAACACCCTCCTTTCTGATCTAGCCTTGTTTTAGAGAGACCTGAATTGTTTCCAGTCTAAGAAGGAGAGAGTCCGGAGCCAATATCCTGTTGGCTGGTTACACCTCTGGAAACAGCTGGGCATTTTTGCCCATGACACAATGTCCACTGTGCTGTCGCACGCTGGGCCTGTGCATAAGACTGTAGACAGGACATAAATTCTGTGTGCCCAACGGGACGCCGGGGCTGCCTCAGATTAAAGGCCCTTGGATTTCCTTAAAACAGAGTCTTTAGATTGCTTAAAGGTTCAACAAAGTTCTTTATTAATGAAAACAAACAGGTACTTTAAGACTTTCTTAACAGTCTATTGTCTCTCTCTCTCAATCTTGTCCACAGGGAACAGGCACTATCTTCATAACTGTAACTAATGGGGAAATCCTTAACTTCTAATCTGGGCAGTCTGTCTTTGCCTCTGTTGGCGTGGAGCCCCTGCACCCGGTACCAACTGCGTCTGGCTTCCGCGAGTGACCCTTACCAAGCAGAGCTTTGTAGACTTCCCAAAAAAGGGGGCGGGACCAGGGAACCTAACTATAATTGACAGGTGGCTTGCCCTATGATTGCAGCCAAAGGAAGCCACCTATCTGCAGAGTCCCTGAAACTTAGGACTACAACAAACATCAAATGCAAAGCAAACAAAATTGGAGCTCCTGGTACAGCTGTACCTGCACAGTCCACCATCACTTTGAAGTTGCAGGAGCCAAATTGTATCTTTGCTATTGGGCTGCAGAAATGCATGGCATATGCTTGAGATGTATGGCTGGTTGTCCATTTGGGGGTTGCATGTGATCATGCAAAGTTGGCCTTCCATGCGAAGATTGGGTTTCAAACTCATCAAGGGCCGCATCAGTTTGAGAGTTGCCTTCAAAGGGCTATTGAATCCATGGATAGAGATGTTGTGAGTTTTTTGGGCTGTATGGCCATGTTCCATGTGATCATTCAAAATTGGCCTTCCATGCAAAGATTGGGTTGTCAAACTCATGTTCATCAAGGACCGCATCAGTTTGAGGGTTGCCTTCAAAGGGCTGTTGAATCTATGGATGGAGATGCTGTGAGTTTTCCGGGCTGTAAAGAAGGAAGGAAGGAAAAGAGAGAGGGGGAAAGAGGGGGGAAATAGGGAAGGGAGGGAGGGAAGGAGGGAGGGAAGGGTGGGAGGAAGGGAAGAAGAGATAAGCAAGGAAAGACAAAAGGGAAGGAAGGAAGGGAGCAAGGAATGAAGGAATGGATGAAGGAAGGGTGAAAGAGAAGGGAGGGAGGAAAGGGTGGAAGGGAGGGAGGAAAGAGAGAAGGAAGGAAAGACAAAAGGGAAGGAAGGAAAGAAGGAAAAAGAGAAAGAGGGAAGGAGGGAGGAAAGAGGGAGGGAAGGAGGGACGAAAGGGTAGAAGGGAAAGATGAAAGAAAGGAAGAGTGGAAGAGAAGGGATGGAGGAAGAGAGGAAGGGAGGAAAGCCAGAATGAAGGAAAGACAACAGGGAAGGAAGGAAGAGAAGGAAGAGAGGATGGGAAGAAAAGAGAAGCAAGGAAAGACAAAAGGGAAGGAAGGAAAGGTGGAAGAGAAGGGAGGGAGGGAGGGAAGGGAGAAAAGAGAGAAGGAAGGAAGGAATGAAAGTAGGAAGTAAAAGAGAGAGAGGGGAAAGGGGGAAATAGTGAAGGGAGGGAGGGAGGGAGGGAGGGAGGGAGGGAGGGAGGGAGGAAAGGAAGGAAGGAAGGAAGGAAGGAAGGAAGGAAGGAAGGAAGGAAGGAAGGAAGGAAGGGAAAGAAGAGAGGGAAGGGTGGGAGGAAGGGAAGAAGAGAGAAGCAAGGAAAGACAAAAGGGAAGGAAGAAAGGGAGCAAGGAATGAAGGAATGGATGAAGGAAGGAAGGGTGAAAGAGAAGGGAGGGAGGGAAGGGTGGAAGGGCGGAAAGAGAGAAGGAAGGAAAGACAAAAGGGAAGGAAGGAATGAAGGAAGGAAAAAGAGAAAAAAGGAAGGACGGAGGAAAGAGGGAGGGAAGGAAGGAGGAAAAGGTAGAAGGGAAAGATGAAAGAAAGGAAGAGTGGAAGAGAAGGGATGGAGGAAGAGAGGAAGGGAGGAAAGCAAGAAGGAAGGAAAGACAATAGGGGAGGGAGGGAGGGAGGGAGGGAGGGAGGAAGGAAGGAAGGAAGGAAGGAAGGAAGGAAGGAAGGAAGGAAGGAGAAAGAGAGAGTGGGAGGAAAGAGGGAAGGATGGAAGGACAAAAGGGTAGAAGGGAAGGAAAGACAGAGAGAAAGAAGGAGAAAGAGGGAGGTAAGAAAGGGAGGTAGGGAGGGAAGGAGGAAGGAAAGAGAGAAGGAAGGAAGTGTAGGATGGTAAGAGAGAGGAGGGCCTGAGCAAAGAGCCCAAGGGGCTGCATCTGGTGCCTGGAAGGAAAGAAGGAAGGAAGGAAGGAAGGAAGGAAGGAAGGAAGGAAGGAAGGAGGGAGGGAGGGAGGGAGGGAGGGAGGGAGGGAGGGAGGGAGGAAAGAAAGAAAGAAAGAAAGAAAGAAAGAAAGAAAGAAAGAAAGAAAGAAAGAAAGCAAGAAAGCAAGCAAGCAAGCAAGCAGGCATGTGGCTGAAAAGGAGAAGAGCAGGAAAGTGAAAGAGGTGTCCTTCAGAAAATTGGAGTTAAAAGCCAGCCCTCCATTCTGAACAGACTGCCAACTCCTGTCCTTGCTCTCCTTATTGGGTCTCTTCTGATTCCTAATGGTATCGCACTGAGACAGTCCTGCTGCTCCCAATCTGGTATTTTTACACCAACAAATCGCAGCAGAAATAAGCACATGAAAAGAGCGGAGCGGAGGGAACCCACCCAGTGAGTAAATTCTCTTTTTCAGAAGGGATTTTTGCCTTGCACCCCCTGGTCCCCCCTTAGTCACCTCCCAGAAATAAATCTCTCGGAGCTTTCCAGCCTAAGGAAAGCTTAAAGACAGTCAATGGAGAACAAGGGAGGGAAGTGACAAAACATTATGTCAGCAGGCACTGTAAAACAGACATTGCGGAAATCAGCCCAGAGCAGAACAAGGTTTGATGTCAGTCACTGTGTGCGAGATGTCAAGAATAAGGCTTTTTTCCTCCCCCTCTCCCTCTCTTCCTTTTCTATTCTTCTTCTTTCCCCCCCTTCTCTGTCTTTGTTGGGGGAAAAATGAAAGAAAAGACTTGCAGTGACAGCTCAGCTCAGACGGGAAAATTCTTCATTTTGCTTCAGATTTGCAGAATTTTTCAATATACAAAGGATTTTACGCAGAGTTTGGAAAAGCAGCCAATCTGTCTGGGGGATACTAGGTAGTGAAAGCCTCCAGAAATGTAACTTTTCCAGGCTAATTGGAAAGAGGTCCCACAAAAGCTCAGTTTGGGAACCTGGGGTGCATCTACACTGCAGAATGAATGCAGTTTGACACCACATTAAATGCCATGGTTCAATGAAGTAGAATCTTGGGATCTGTAGTTTGGTGAGGCACAATCACTCTTTGGCAGAGAAGGTTAAGGACATTGTAAACCTATACCTCCCATGATTCAATAGCACTGAGCCATGGCACTTAGCAGGGTGTCAAACTGCATCCATTCTATAGTGTAGACAATCCTTGATCAACACAAAAGGAAACCAGAGTTCAAAGAAATCATGAGTCCAACCCTCAATAGAAGAAAAGTGTTTCTGAGCACATACAGAGTGCATCTCCATTATTATGGGATTCATATAGATTAAGGATGACATATCCATCGAGCTGATGAAACAATAAATACTAGTGTTCACAAGTGTGAGTTGAATCCTATTGTTAGGGTTAACTAGAACCAACTCTGGAAAGGGACATTGTAGCACATTCAAGACTAACTGAAAGTAGGGGCGCATCTATACTGTAGAATTAATGCAGTTTAACATCACTTTAACTGCCATCTCTGCCAATGAGTCCTGATACACACCAATCCTGGGATTCCATAGCCTTGAGACGTGGCAGTTAAAAGTGGTGTCAAACTACACTAAATCCACAGTGTAAATGCACCCAGAGTTCCAAATACAAAAGTAGTTTGCACTCAGTTAACTCAGCAGAGAGAAGAAGAGGCAAAAGCAAACTACTGCAGCCTCTGCTAGCTTGTGTGCTCTTTCCTATTATTATTATTATTATTATTATTATTATTATTATTATTATTATGCAATTTGGAGCATGCTCTGTGGTTGCTCACGCAGTTTCAGAGAGTTATGTATTATGACATTACTATGACGATTTCCCTTTGAGGTTCTCCTATCTCATCATCAGGGACAAGTAACCTTTTTCCTGGGCTCAGTCAGAAAAAATATGTGTCCCAAGATGTCCTTTAGGAGGTGAAGGGGGCACATTTCTATTGGATTTTGATTCCATCCTGGGTTAACTTAAGGCACATCTACACTGTAGAATCAATGCAATTTGACACCGTTTTAACTTCCCTGGCTCAATGCTATGGAAATCTAGTTCTTGTCTTACAAGGTCTTCAGCCTTCATTTATTTATTTATTAAGGACATTTATCTCCCGTCCTATCTTGGCCTCCACAGAGGGACTCAGGGCAGCTGACAACAAAGGCATAAATATACATTTTGGGTAAAAAAAAATTAAAACATTATAAAAACATCATAAAAACAGTAAAACATTACCAACAGAAAACACTATAAGGGTTTGGTGGGCATTGACCTTGAGTTTTGGAGTTGTAGTTCACCTACATCCAAAGAGCACTGTGGACTCAATGATGGATCTGGACCATACTTGGCACAAGCAACACACCCAAATATGAACACAGATGGGGTTTGGGGGAAATAGACCTTGACATTTAGGGGTGTAGTTACTGGGATTTATAATTCACCTGCAACCAAAGAGCATTCTGAACCCCATGAATGAAAGAATTGTGGCAAACAGAACCTCCATGACCAAGAGAAAATACTTAAGGCCATTCAGTCCAACTCCCTTCACCAGGTCAAAAAAACATAGTCAAAGCCCTCCTGACAAAGAGCCATCCAGCCATAGATATAGATAGATATGATTCACACACACACACAGATATAGTATCGTAGCTTTGAAAGGGACCCCTAAAGAAGGACAATAATATGTTCCATGTTCCAGAGTAGGCAAACCAGACAAGAAGTACTGTTTATCCACAATCATAAAGAAATTACATATATTAGAAACCAACACTTTCTCATTACTTTATTTCCCAGATCACCAGACTGGGCCACAGCAGCGTGTGGCAGGGGACAGCTAGTATATGAATAAAATAAATAACTCAATTGGATCGGGTCTAATGGCTTAAAGGTACAAGAGGGTAGATTTAGATGGAATCTTAGAAGGAATGTCTTGACGGTAAGAGCAATTCAACAGTGGGACTAATTGCTTAAAGAGGTGTTGGGATCTCCTTGAGAGGATGTCTGGACAGCTATCTACTGGGGATGCTTTGGCTGGAAGTCCTGCATTGGACAAAGGCTTGGACTCGATGGCTATGAGACTCCTTCCAACTCTACGATTCTGTGTTTCTGAGCCCTGGTTCAAAGCCATAGCGGCATGTTGTCCATCCCAACTGGTCCTAGCCCAATAGGGGCCTTTGTTCCTGCAAATGCTATCTGGTAGAGCAGGTGTGTTCTTGCACATGGGCCATGAGCCTCATGCATAACTGGCCTGTGGCCATGTGCAAGCAATCATCAAGGAAGTGGCTTCAAAGGAAGTTTGGATGGGAGTTCTTTTTCTTTTTTCCTTCCTCCTCCTCTTCCTTTTTTTGGACGTCCATGTGAGAATTTGATCTTGACTTCCCTGTAGCAAGGCTGGTTCTGGAACTGCCTTTCCTTCAAAGGGATGGCTCTGTCTATAAAGAGGAAATGAAGACATTTTGTGTGTTTTGTATGGCTTTGTGGCAGTGGGCTTGGAGATAATGTCTGGGCTGTGTGCTTGTGCCTTTATTTTTTTTTATTAGTAACCCAATTGGCCTTTGTTCGGCTTGCCTGGGTCAGACGAGTTATTTCATCTAACCTACCGTCGGGCCAGCCAATATAAACTTGGAAGCCAGGGTTTCATCCGTCACCATCTTGGACCGGAGTTCAGAGCGAGCTGGTTTTGCATTCTTCACTTCAAAGGGAACCACTCCAGCAAGGCTTTGGCTGGGAAGATAAAGCCGCGACTATTGAACTCCCGACCCTTGGTCGGTGCCCAAATTGGGCGCTCAAAAGGAAAGGAAACATAGTTGTCTCCTTCCAGCTCAATCTCTGGGAGACAGTTGTCCGTATCACCAAAGCACCGTCCGAGGCGCTTTTCTCCCCCAATTCCTGGCTTCCCTTTCCTCCAACAAGCGATTTGGCAGCCCTGGCAAGGAGAAACCTCACAAAGTTGGAGAGCTTTCAAAAAATGTCATCTCCCTTTGCCATCCCGAGAGGTGGCAACCTTCAAACTCCGACCAAGGTGCCTTCGACTCAGAGGCAGTGGAAGGACTCCAATCTGGCTGTGGGATAAAGAAAGCTGCTTGGATTTCCGAGAGAATATTTGGAAAGTCAATCAAAAGCAAGGCTGGGAGGAGAGCGAGTGAGAGAGAATGGAGGGTCTTCAAGAATTTTTAGCTTGCCAGACAAGACTTCTGATCAAGGCTCCGTCTCTCAAGAAGCCTGGCAATTGGGAGGCATTTAAATTAAAAATGGCAAACTTCAATGGCGCCATACAACTAACTATCCTTGTTCACCCAAAGGATTAAAAAATTATAAAACAGGAAATATAAGTTCACAGAATAAGTGAATTAAGCACCATATTTCATATGATCCATACTCTACATCAGGGTTTCTTACTCTTTTCCACTCAAGACTCCTTTTTCCACTCAATACTCCATATATTCCGGGAAATACCCCGGAATATATGGCTTACATATAATCAACTCCTAAACATTAAGGGACAGGAAATAACATTAAAATCAAGAGAGGAACTGAATCAAGTAGATTCCACCATCTCATGGTTTCATTACCATCAGATCAGAGAAAACTACAAGGTAGACAAAATAGTAGGTTTCGAAATAAAGAAATCTTTATGGGATAAAATATTAACAACTGATACAAAACTTATAAGAAAAATATATAACCTACTATTAATCTGGGCCACAGAGACAGAACAAGTCAAGACCAATATGATAAGTTGGTCAAGAGACATAGGCCAATCAATACCATAGAATCAAAGAGTTGGAAGAGACCTCATGGGCCATCCAGTCCAACCCCCTGCCAAGAAGCAGGAATATTGCATTCAAAGCACCCCTGACAGATGGCCATCCAGCCTCTGCTTAAAAGCTTCCAAAGAAGGAGCCTCCACCACACTCCGGGGCAGAGAGTTCCACTGCTGAATGGCTCTCACAGTCAGGAAGTTCTTCCTAATGTTCAGATGGAATCTCCTCTCTTGTAGTCCCAGTCTATCACTAGTAGACTGGGAAAAAATCTGGAAAAAAAATCAAATACAAATATGCCACAGACCTAAAGGAGAGCTGGTATAAGATATTTTATAGATGGTACCTAACACCCGAGATACTAGCTAAAATTAATAAGGACAAATCAAAGGACCGATGTTGGAAATGCGAAAAGGAAAAAGGCGTATTTCTACACATGTGGTGGAACTGTAAAAAGGTAAAAAAATATTGGTCACAAATCCACAAGACGATGGAAGAAAATATTAGAGATAAAATTTGAACTAAGACCAGAGACACTACTATTAGGACTCTATAATCTCAAATTGGAAAAGAATGAGGATAAATTATTTTTCTATTTAACAGCAGCTGCTAGGATGGTGCTAGCAAAAATGTGGAAAACTAAAGAGATCCCAACATTGGAACACTGGACTAGCAAGATAATAGACATAATAAACATGGACATCTTGACACAGAGAATTTCTCAAAACTACAGAAAACCTCAAGTAACCAACTGGAAATCAGTACTAGATTTTATAAAGGAGGGAAACAAAGAGATGTACACAATAGATTTATAAATGAAATCCAAGAAAAAGGTAAATGAAAAGAAAAAGAGGGACCGCATGTCCCGAGCAAATAATTGTATTGACAATTCTTAAGGCAAGTAAGTACAAGGTGAAAAACAAAATTTAGTATTTATTTTGAATACAATATGTAAAATTAAGACTGTTTGAACCACCCTGGATAAACCTGGAAGTACCCAATCCCGACCCCAGTCGTCCCTCCTACCCACCGTCTTCCCCTCCCCATATGTGACCTGATCCCCTTTCCTTTCAAACTTCCCCTCTCCTTCATAGTAACCCTCTGTACCCCCCACCCACCCCCTCCGCACACCCATTCCTTGTTTTTATTGTTGTTGTTCATTCGTTCAGTCGTCTCCGACTCTTCGTGACCTCATGGACCAGCCTATGCCAGAGCTCCCTGTCGGCCGTTACCACCCCCAGCTCCCTCAAGGTCAGTCCAGTCACTTCAAGGATGCCATCCATCCATCTTGCCCTTGGTCGGCCCCTCTTCCTTTTGCCTTCCACTTTCCCCAGCATAATTGTCTTCTCTAGGCTTTCCTGTCTCCTCATGATGTGGCCAAAGTACTTCAACTTTGTCTCTAGTATCTTTCCCTCCAGTGAGCAGTCGGGCTTTATTTCCTGGAGGATGGACTGGTTGGATCTTCTCGCAGTCCAAGGCACTCTCAGCACTTTCCTCCAACACCACAGCTCAAAAGCATCGATCTTCCTTCGCTCAGCCTTCCCTAAGGTCCAGCTCTCACATCCGTAGGTGACTACAGGGAAGACCATGGCTTTGACTAGGCAATGGATCTTTGTCGCCAGTGTGATGTCTCTACTCTTCACTATTTTATCGAGACTGAACATTGCTCTCCTCCCAAGAAGTAAGCGTCTTCTGATTTCCTGGCCACAGTCTGCATCTGCAGTAATCTTTGCACCTAGAAATACAAAGTCTGTCACGGCCTCCACGGTTTCTCCCTCTATTTTCCAGTTGTCAATCATTCTTGTTGCCATAATCTTGGTTTTTTTGACGTTTAGCTGCAACCCGGCTTTTGCGCTTTCTTCTTTCACCTTGATCTTGTTTTTATTAAAGTGTATGTAAAATATAATCAATAAAATATATTTTTAAAAAAGACTCCTTTTTGCCCAATAAATGTTGGTGTTATTCTGAGTATTATTATTATTATTATTATTATTATTATAACTTTATTTGTACCCCCCTAGCATCTCCTGCAGGACTCGATGCGGCTTACACAGGCCGAAGCCTCAAAACACAATACAATAGAGACATAATACAATAATAAACAAAGCAAATCAAAACAATTAAGCAAAATAACAACAATGACTACATCAAGACACTATTAAAAACTGGTTCGGCCGGCGCAATGGGGTACAGGGGTTAAAAGTGCTGAAATGGCAGGAGGAACATAGGATTAAAGGTGCGGTGTGCAGTAACATCGGTTGTGCTAAAGTGCTTCTAGGACTTGGGATGGGGGATTCCTAATCTGAGAAGGCACATCGGAACAGCCAAGTTTTTAGGTTCCTTCTGAAAACTGCTAAGGTAGGGGCCTGTCGAAGATCTTTTGGAAGGGCATTCCAAAGTCGGGGGGCCGCCACAGAGAAGGTCCTGTCCCATGTATATAGGTAAAATAGGTATAAAAATCAAACAATTCCTGATAACAAACCAGTATTTTCACAACTTGCTAAACAGATTGATTTGCCTTCTTATGAAGTACATCTGAAGCATCTTCTGCAGGGACTGCCGTAAGAACCTTGCACAAGAGATTTGTGTAATTGTCTAAAACAGCCACTAGGTGGCAATCGAAAAGCCTTTTAGGGATCCCAGCATTCAGCTCAGAGGTCTCCATTTGTGGTCAGGACTCACCATTTAAAAAGCAGTGCTCTACATCACCTATTTTATGGTTGTATTTATTTATTTGAGGTATTTAAATCCTCTTGGTCAGGAGATTCTGAGAGGTCTAGTCCCAAGCAAATAACTTTTCCCCATTCTGTTCATTTATAACTTATTGCTTCATATAAATTTTATATAACCATTGGTCTGTTTATTACCTTGAAGAGTTCTAAATATTTATTTATTTATTTATTTACTATGCTTCTATACTGCCATTCTCAGCCCGAGGGTGACTCATGGTGGTTTACAAAACGGCACATTTCGATGCCCACAACAGTACAAAGATAATTTAAACATTAAAAACATTTGTTGTTGTTCATTCGTTCAGTCGTCTCCGACTCTTCGTGACCTCATGGACCAGCCCACGCCAGAGCTCCCTGTCGGCCGTCACCACCCCCAGCTCCTTCAAGGTCAGTCCAGTCATTTCAAGGATGCCATCCATCCATCTTGCCCTAGGTCGGCCTCTCTTCCTTTTGCCTTCCACTTTCCCCAGCATAATTGTCTTCTCTAGGCTTTGCTGTCTCCTCATGATGTGGCCAAAGGACTTCCACTTTCCCTCTAGTCTCCTTCCTTCCAGTGAGCAGCCGGGCTTTATTTCCTGGAGGATGGACTGGTTGGATCTTCTCGCAGTCCACGGCACTCTCAGCACTTTCCTCCAACACCACAGCTCAAAAGCATCGATCTTCCTTCGCTCAGCCTTCCCTAAGGGCCAGCTCTCACATCCGTAGGTGACTACAGGGAATACCATGGCTTTGACTAGGCGGATCTTTGTTGCCAGTGTGATGTCTCTACTCTTGACTATTTTATCGAGACTGGACATTGCTCTCCTCCCAAGAAGGAAGCGTCTTCTGATTTCCTGGCCACAGTCTGCATCTGCAGTAAAAACATTTAACATGGATAAAAAAAATCATTACAATTAACATCAATAAACATAATAAAAACCATAAGTCCTCCGCATTTCATTTCATATTCTGATTTTGTTCATAGTACAGTCAGTCCTCCATATATGTGGATTTGATTATTTGCCAATTTGGTGAAAATGTTCTCTCTAGGTCCTCTAGTGTGATTCAATAGCCAGAGTTATGCTGGTGGTCCTAGAGAGAACACTTCTGAAGGAATCTTTGATGGTTCTCCAGTATGATCTGGTGAAAATTTGGTGAAAATGTTTTCTCTAGGTCCTCTAGTGGTATTCAATAGCCAGAGTCATGCTGGTGGTCCTAGAGAGAACTACTGAGGTCAGGAGTATTGTGCTCCAAAACTCTGTCAGTCTGAATTCAAAAGTCCCAGAGTAGTTTGACATGTTCATTTTCTGTAACTTTTAAGGCTTGTGATCCCACCAATTTTGTTTCAGGCAGATGATATTTGTGGCAAAAGTTCCAATGTATCATCTGAGCAACGGTTTTATGCCTCTGCTTGTAGTTTGTCTGTGAGATCTTCTTTCAGCAGCTGAGGATGTGCTCCATTGTTTTATTATTATTATCATTAATAAATTATTATTATTATTATTATTATTAGTAGTAGTAGTAGTAGTAGTAGTTTGTGCTTTCAGGTCATCAGTAAACTTATAGTAACCGCATGAATTTCACAGGATTTTCTTAGGCAATTAGTACTCAGAAACAATTTTATCAGTTCCATCCTCTGAAAAAGAGCCTACAGCACCTGGCATTTGTTGGTAGTCTCCCATTGAAATACTAACCAGAGCTGACAGTATTTAGTTTCTGATTTCAGATGGGTTCTGGTGCTTTTAAAATGTTTAGGCTCTACTGAAGTAATTGCATATGGGTATTTGTAGTTGTGAATGTCTTCAATTCATTGGACTACTGTAATGCGCTCTACGTGGGGCTGCCCTTGAAAACGGCTTGGAAATTTCAGTTAGTCCAACAGGTGGCAGCCAGGATGTTAACTGGTGCTCCTTACAGAGAGAGGTCAACCCTCCTGTTCAAGGAGCTCCACTGGCTGCCGTTCATTTTCCGGTCCCAATTCAAGGTATAGGTGCTCACTTTCAAAGCCTTAAATGGTTTGGGACCTGTCTACCTGCGTGACCACATTTCCGTCTATGAACCCACGCGTTCTCCTCGTTCATCTGGAGAGGCCCTGCTCGCGATCCCACCTGCGTCGCAGGCACGTCTGGTGGGGACGAGGGACAGGGCCTTCTCTGTGGTGGCCCCCCGACTTTGGAATACCCTCCCCAAGGACATCAGACAAGCCCCTACATTGGCAGTCTTTAGGAAGAGTTTGAAGACCTGGCTGTTCCGTTGTGCCTTTCCTGAATAGGAAACTCCAGCAATATGTCCTAGAAGCACTTTAGTAGAGATTTAAGATTGTCTGCACATTGCACTTACCCTATTTTCACCTGTCATACTCAGCACTTTTTAATCTGTACCTATTACATTTGGCCCGGCCCTAGTTTTATCATGTTATGGTGTATTGTCTTATTGTTTACTGTTATTGCTTATTGTTTTGATTTGCATGAAATGTTATGTGTATTGTTATGTTGTTGTTTTTATTGAGGCCTTGGCCTTTGTAAGCCGCATCGAGTCCTGCGGGAGATGTTAGCGGGGTATAAATAAAGTTAATAAATAATAAATAAATAATTCACCTGTGACCCAAAACATTTTGTAATTTGTCTAAGGTAAGGAATACTTAAAGGTGGCTTTGCCAGTTACTGCCTTTAAAATATCTCGTATAGCAACTAGTTTCTATTCTCCATCTCATATCCAAATACTAACCAGATCTGACCCTCCTTTGCTTCCAAGATCGGACACGATCTGGTGCCTTTAGGATATTTTGATCTGCTGTCCTAAACGCACAAATAAAAATCACTCTGCCTTATCCAACATGCATGCCCAGTGTGGAACACATCTCACCACACTAAAACAGTGGATGTGGCTCTTAATGAGACATGCCGCATTATCACAGGGTGTCTGCGTCCCACACCACTGGAGAAATTACACTGCTTAGCCGGTATTGCACCACCTGACATCCGCCGGGAAGTAGCAGCCAATAGTGAAAGGACCAAGGCAGAGACATCTCCAGCTCATCCCCTGTTTGGGTATCAGCCAGCACGTCAACGACTTAAATCAAGACATAGTTTTCTTAGATCTACAGAGACACTCGCTGGAACACCCCAGCAAGCAAGAGTCCAAAAGTGGCAGGCCCAAACCCAGCACCTCAATCCATGGCTGATACGAAATGAGAGACTCCCCCCTGGGAACACAGAAGACTGGGCGACTTGGAAGGTGCTGAACAGACTGCGCTCTGGCCCCACGAGATGCAGAGCCAATCTTAAGAAATGGGGCTACAGGGTGGAATCCTCGGCATGCGAGTGCGGAGAAGAGCCAACCACTGACCACCTGCTGCAATGCCACCTGAGCCCTGCCACATGCACAAGGGAGGACCTTCTTGCGGCAACACCAGAGGCACTCCAAGTGGCCAGATACTGGTCAAAGGACATTTAACGAACTACCAAATTTGCAAAATCTGTGTGTTTTTTTCCTTTTTCTTTTTAATCTCTGTGTTTGTTTTGCTCTGTTAGAATTGTAATTCAGTGGTATGGTTGCTGATGACACGATAAATAAACATGTTTTTAGCTTGTTTAAATCATTTTACTCTTTTAAGATTGACCTGTTTTAATGTTGTTTGGAAGCTGCCCTGAGATTTTGCATGTAGGGAAGGCTATAAATATTTCAATTAATTGATTAATTGATTGATTCCATAGGTCTGCCTTAGCAAGGCTGAAGCACTGGAATTAGGACTAATCGCCTCCCTGTGAGTAATTTAAGACAAAACCAAACAAAATCCCTGCCACACGCACTGCAAACAGAAGATTATTTCCCTACAATAATTCTTTGGTCCTTAATAAAGAACACTTGGGAAGAGTTTCAGAACTTTCCCTCGATCCCTCTCTCTTTCTTTCTCCCGTTTGAAATTTGGGAGCAGGACAAAAAAGAGATCAAGCGAACCTGATGGTGACTTCTTACATTGTCTTGTGACTTAGAGAGGGGTATTTTTCCCCCCTCCGCCGCAGTGTGTTTGTCTGCGTTGGGGTCTTTCTGGCCCCCTAAAAAGAGCTCACCCTTGTGAAGTATCATTGCTATGTTTTAGTCTAATGCTACTTCTATCTTTTATCCTTTTTAATTAGAAGGCAAATTCTCAGACCGCCCAACCTAATCCCTACACAGTGGAACAAAGCCCTCTAAAGCCTTTGAACATTGTTTGGGAGGGGGTTGCACAGGAGGGACGGGTAGCAAACCCCTCCCCAGTAACTGTTGGCAGAAGAAGGAGAAGAAGAAGAAGAAGGAAAAAGGGGCCCTGACCCCATTCTCAAGCGTTTTCTCTATCACCCAATGGCCGCCTTGCCCTCTGGAGACCTAGCGCTTCTTCTTTGCTTGAAGCTGAAAGGCATCCAAAAGGGAGAGGAGGCAACCACGGGGAAAGAGGATCCCAAGAAATATCTATATATATATAAATGTTCTGTGCATAATGAGTACCTTAAAAACAAAAGAACCAATGAACGAAATCACACCAAATTTGGCAACAAAACGTCTCACGATCATCAAGTTTGCAGATGACACCAAATTGGGAGGGATAGCCAATACTCCAGAGGACAGGAGCAGGATTCAAAACAATCTTGACAGATTAGAGAGATGATGGGCCAAAACTAACAAAATGAAGTTCAACAGTGACAAATGTAAGATACTCCACTTAGGCAGAAAAAACAAAATGCAAAGATACAGAATGGGGGACGATGCCTGGCTCGAGAGCAGTACGTGTGAAAAAGATCTTGGAGTCCTCGTGGTCAACAAGTTAAACATGAGCCAACAATGTGATGTGGCAGCAAAAAAAGCCAATGGGATTTTGGCCTGCATCAAGAGGAGCATAGTGTCTAGATCTAGGGAAGTAATGCTACCCCTCTATTCTGCTTTGGTTAGACCGCACCTGGAATATTGTGTCCAATTCTGGGCACCACAATTGAAGAGAGATATTGACAAACTGGAATGTGTCCAGAGGAGGGCGACTAAAATGATCAAGGGTCTGGAGAACAAGCCCTATGAGGAGTGGCTTAAGGAGCTGGGCATGTTTAGCCTGAAGAAGAGAAGGCTGAGAGGAGATATGATAGCCATGTATAAATATGTGAGAGGAAGCCACAGAGAGGAGGGAGCAAGCTTGTTTTCTGCTTCCTTGCAGACTAGGACGTGGAACAATGGCTTCAAACTACAAGAGAGGAGATTCCATCTGAACATTAGGAAGAACTTCCTGATTGTGAGAGCCATTCAGCAGTGGAACTCTCTGCCCCGGAGTGTGGTGGAGGCTCCTTCCTTGGAAGCTTTTAAGCAGAGGCTGGATGGCCATCTGTCAGGGGTGATTTGAATGCAATGTTCCTGCTTCTTGGCAGGGGGTTGGACTGGATGGCCCATGAGGTCTCTTCCAACTCTTTGATTCTATGATTCTATGATTCACTACACAAGGAGTGACCATCACTCAAAAAGTTATGATTTTGTCATTTGGGAGTTGTAGTTGCTGGGATTTATAGTTCACCTATAATCAAAGAGCATTCTGAACTCCACCAACGATGGAATTGAACCAAACTTGGCACACAGGACTCTCCTGACCAACAGCAAACATTAGAAGGGTTTGGTGGGCATTGACCTTGGGTTCTGGAGTTGTAGTTCACCTACATCTAGACAGCACTGTGGACTCAAACAATGATGGATCTGGACCAAACTTGGCACGAATACTCAGTATGCCCAAATATAAACACAGATGTAGTTTGGGGAAAATAGACCTTGACATTTGGGAGTTGTAGTTACTAGGATGTATAGTTCACCTACAAGCAAAGAGGATTTCGAACCCCACCAAAGATGGAATTGGGCCAAACTTCCCACACAGAACCCCCATGACTAACAGAAAATTCTGTGTTTTCTGGTGGTCTTTGGTGACCTTCTGACATCCCACTGGTGACCCCCCCCCCCCCCCCCGGGGTCTTGACTTCCCAGGTTGAGAAATGCTGCCTTAAGGCCATCCAGTCCAGCTCCCTTCACCAGGGCAAGAAAACATAATCAAAGCCCTCCTGACAAAGTTCCATCCAGCCATTCACACACACACATATATGTATATGGCAGATGCAATATCAAAGATTTGTAAGGGATCCCTAAAGAAGGACAATGATGTGTTGCATGTTCCAGAGTAAGCAAACCAGACAATCTCCACATCAACACTGGCAAACAAACAGCAAGAAATACTGTTTACCCACAAGCATAAAGACATTACATTTATTAGAAACCAACATTTTCTCATTACTTGATTTTCCAGATCACCAGACTGGGCCACAGCAACGCGTGGCAGGGGATAGCTAGTTCTTTTTAAATTTTTATTTTAATACATTTTATTTACATACAGTTTACAGTATATTTATTTTATATTATAGAATCAACGATTTGGAAGATACCTCATGGGCCATCCAGTCCAATCCAATTCTGCCAAGAAGCAGGAATATTGCATTCAAATCACCCCTGACAGATGGCCATCCAGCCTCTGTTTAAAAGCTTCCAAAGGAGGAGCCACCACCACACTCCCGGGCAGAGAGTTCCACTGCTGAATGGCTCTCACAGTCAGGAAGTCCTTCCTCATGTTCAGATGGAATCTCCTCTCTTGTAGTTTGAAGCCATTGTTCCGTGTCCTAGTCTCCAAGGAAGCAGAAAACAAGCTTGCTCCCTCCTCCCTGTGGCTTCCTCTCACATATTTATACATGGCTATCATATCTCCTCTCAGCCTTCTCTTCTTCAGGCTAAACATGCCCAGCCCTTTAAGCCACTCCTCATAGGGCTTGTTCTCCAGACCTTTGATCATTTTAGTCGCCCTCCTCTGGACACATTCCATATCAGAAGCGAACCAAGGTTACAGTTGTAACGTATTTTTAAAACACACAAAATTTAAAAACTTGGCATTATATTAAATATCCTTTGACCAGTAGCTGGCCACTTGGAGTGCCTCTGGTATTGCTATAAGAAGGTCCTCCATTGTGCATGTGGCAGGGCTCAAGCTGCATTGTAATAGGTGGTCTGTGGTTTGCTCTTCTCCTCACTCGCATGTCATGGACTCCACTTTGTGGCCTCATTTCTTAAGGTTGGCTCTGCATCTCATGATGCCAGATCACAGTTTGTTCAGTGTTTTCCACTGTCTTTTGTGTGCCCAGGGGGGAGTCTTACATTTGGTATCAGCCATGGCTTGAGGTTATGGGTTTTAATAGTAATAATAATAATCTTTTTTTATACCCGCCACCATCTCCCCAATAGGGACCTGGGGTGGCTTACATAAGGCTAAGCCCAACAACACAATACAATAAGTGAAATCAAAGCACAAACAACAACATGATAAATTACATAAAACATAGAACATAATGTGCTGGAACGTCTGTACCAGGAGCTCCAACTTTATTTTCTTTCTATTAAGTGTTTGCATGCATCCCAAAGTTTCAGGGATTCTGCAAAAAGGTGGCTTCCTTTGGTTTGCAGTCATAGGGCAAGCCACCTGTTTATTATTGTTAAGTTTGGATCCACCCCTTCTCCCAGAGAGATGGGAAGGGAAGAGGGGGGCATTTTTAGTTAGTCTTAGTGAGGGAAGCCAAGTTAGAGGATGTGGACAAGCTTCACCTGCAGAAAAGCTTCATTGCTCAAGACATTCTGGAGGAAAATTCCCAAAGCTCTGGCTGGGAGCTTGCAGCTTCTCAGCCTTGCAGCATCTGAGGGAAACAGCCCTAAAGTCTTAAAGAAATTCCAGAGGGAAAACAGATTTACAGACCCAAAGAACTCCAGCTGGAGAATCTGCAAGCCTTTGCTGGTAGGTCTACTCGGTGCTCAAGATGCAGTTTGAATCCGGTAGTAGAACCCACATCAGTAAGGCCTAGATAGTAGACAGCCTGGGAGAGGTTAAAAAAGGGTTTTCCTCTTAAAGTGAAAGAACAGTTAATGAAGACAGTTGCCTGTCCCTTGAGGACAAGATTAAGGAAGCCACCAGTTGATTTAAAGCCTTGAAGCATTTGTTTGACTCATTGAAGATTTGAGAAATTATCTGTTTAATTTGTTCAATAATAAAGGACTTTGTTTAACCTTTCAAGCCATCTAAAGACCATTGCTTCAGGAAAATCCTTGAGGGCCTCTTTCGTGGTGCCCTGGCTTCCCGCTGGGCAAAAGGTGCACATCCTATTTCAAAAGACAATTATTACAGACCCAGTGCATGTCAGAACAATAAGAATACAGCAAACAATATAAACATTACAATAAAATCATTACATTACAATAAAATCATTCATAGCACAGAACAGTTAGTGGGCCACATGTATAGAATAAAATTCTAAGGCTAAAAAGTGAGGTGAGACAGCGATGGAGCAGATTGTTTGTGAGGGAGAAACTCTCCCAGAATGGGGTCGAAAAGGGCCTTCGTATAGAAGGGGAGGAGATATGCACTAACGATGGATGTTGAGGGATAACAGCAATATGAGATTATATGGTTAATCTCCAAAAGCGCAACAGAAGAGCCAGGTTTTGAGATTCTTCTTAAAACTTTCTAAAGTGGACACTTTTGGACTCTCACTTGCCGAG
The DNA here is from genome assembly GCF_037176765.1 of Anolis sagrei. NCBI lineage: Eukaryota > Metazoa > Chordata > Lepidosauria > Squamata > Anolidae > Anolis > Anolis sagrei. The sequence continues at coordinate 335,719,961 of NC_090021.1, forward strand.
ATGTTGTTGCAAGAACTCTGTAGATCTTAGAAAACTACTAAAAGCTTACAGTGTAAACAGAACACAAAACAATGAACATTTTGCAAACACATAATCCGACACCAAGGCCTGAACAAGTCTCATTTCCCTTGCCATAAATTTATGAGTCAACCATTAATCAAATGTCGTATCCAAAATTCATGACCAACAAGGTTGTATTGTTTTCCTTTTTCACTCTCTAAAACGTATTTAATAAAAACCGACCAGTGTGAATCAAAATCTGATCTATTAGTTTTCCCCCCTGAACACCCTCATTTCCTTTGACAGTTTATCATTTAAGGCTATGTTCCATACCTCTCCATATCATGCTTCCAGTGTGAGATTGGTTACTATTTTCCAACTCCTTGTGATTATAAGTCTCACCACTATGAGTAAAATAATCACCTACCTCCGAGGATGCTTGCCATAGATGCAGGCGAAACGTCAGGAGAGAATGCCTCTAGACCATGGCCATATAGCCCGAAAAAACCTACAACAACCCACCAATTATTTCTTTTCCATTTCTAAATTCAACTTCGTGGCATCCATTAGTAATGCTAACCTAGCATCCGGAGTAATATTTAGTCCTATAATATTACCTATTTCAATAAATATATTGTTCCAAAAACTCTTCAATTGGAGACATTCCCACCATAAATGTCCCTCTGTGCATGCTACATCTCCAGCAGAGGTTGCTTTGCTTTCTATGCAGCCTAGGTGTGGTATACCATCTCCATATGACTTTGTACACATTTCCTTTTAATCTTATTGACAGATTCTTAACCATTCTCCACTTTACAACCCTTTTCCAATCGAGATCCATCAGAGGCCCTAGGTCTCCTTCCCATACCTTTTGTAACAGCTTCAGTACTATTTATTTGGCAGAGAAGGCTAAGTAAAGGCCTTGAAAAAAATAGAAGTACCATGATTTCACCGCATTGCACCATGGCAATTAAAGTGGTGGCAAACTGTTAGTTATTAAGTCGTTCAGTCGTTTCCGACCTCATGGACCAGCCCACGCCAAAGCTCCCTGTTGGCTGTCACCACCCCAGCTCCTTCAAGGTCAATCCAGTCACTTCAAGGATGCCATCCATCCATCTTGCCCTTGGCCGGCCCCTCTTCCTTTTTCCTTCCATTTTCCCTAGCATAATTGTCTTCGCTAAGCTTTCCTTTCTTCTCATGATGTGGCCAAAGTACTCCATCTTTGCCTCTACTATCCTTCCCTCAAATGAGCAATCGGGCTTTATTTCCTGAAGTATGGACTGGTTGGATCTTCTCGCAGTCCAAGGCACTCTCAGAACTTTCCTCCAACACTACAGTTCAAAAGCATCTATCTTCCTTCGCCCAGTCTTCCTTATGGTCCAGCTCTCACATCTGTAGGTGACTATGGGGAATCCCATTGCTTTAACTATGTGGATCTCCTATGTGATGTCTCTACTCTTCACTATTTTATCGAGATTGGACATTGCTCTCCTCCCAAGAAGTAAGCGTCTCCTGATTTCCTGGCTGCAGTCTATGTCTGCAATCCTCTTTGCACCTAGAAATAAAAAGTCTGCCTCTGCCTCCATGTTTTCTCCCTCTATTTGCCAGATATCAATAAGTCTGGTTGCCATCATCTTGGTTTTTTTGGATGTTTGACTGCAACCCAGCTTTTGCACTTTCTTCTTTCACCTTGATTTGAAGGCTCCTCAGCTCCTCCTCGCTTTTGGCCATCAAAGTGGTATCATCCGCATATTTAAGATTCTTAATGTTTCTTCCAGCAATTTTAATCCCAGTCTTGCATTCATCAAGCCCTACACATTGCATGATGTGTTCTGCATACAAGTTGAATAGGTTGGGTGAGAGTAGACAACCCTGCCGTACGCCTTTCCCAATCTTGAACCAGTCTGTTTTTCCATGATCAGTTCTTACTGTTGCTACGTGGTCGTTATATAGATTCCTCAGGAGACAGACAAGGTGATTTGGTATACCCATACCACCAAGAACTTGCCACAGTTTCATACTTACTTTGCAGCAATTGAAATAAGCTGGGGAGAAAATGGGAAAGTGGGAGGAGGAGATGAACTAGGACATTTTAAGAGCTGTTGAAAAGATGGGATGGCAGAGTATTCGGTGAGATTTTCCAAAACCCTCAAAATTGATGGAGAATATTTGGAGCAATTTCCGAAAAAGTGGCTGTCTTTTTCCTCAAGATAAAAAAAGAGAGAGGGACTTACGACAAAATGTGAGATTTAGACAAAACACTGACTTTTTAAAGGGAGCGGGATAGGGGGAGGATGCCTGGGGATGGTGGAAAAGCACCAACGTTGAAAAGAAAAGGACTAAAATAGTCAGCCAACTGGGAGCTTGCAGAGAACAATGTTCATTATTCCCCCTCCCATCTGCACAATGGACTCTGGACTTGCAAAGCTCTGAAGTCTGGCATGCCAGGGTTTTCCCCCTGCTTTAGAAAAGCTTGTGTGCTTTCTAGTACTTTGGCAATCAGCACATCATTAAACAGAGGAACAGCAGCTGCCGCCGCCGTCCAGAATGGAGTTTTTAAACAGCTGGACTTGTTGCAAAATGTTTTTTGGGCCCGGGAAGCGAGGGAGCCAATGTTTGTATGGATGGTCTGAACAACAGAGATGTGTTTATCTGGGCTGCGGAGGAGCCAGGAAAAAGGAGAGAATGTAGAATAACAGAAAGGGTGGTTCCAGAGGCAGAAGCAACATGGCAAGAACCGGAATACGTTTCTGCAGCACATAAAAAAGGGAAGAGGAATTCAATGTGTTTCAGGGCATCTTTTATCCAAACACAACAATATGCGGAGGGAAAATAAAAGAAACACACTTCAAAATGCTGGAGCTACACTGCCACAAATTGCAATTTGTATTATATGGTTAATGTAGACCCATATAATGCAGTTCAGTGAAGTTCCAATTGAATTATATGGGTCTACATCAGGCACTAGCAAACTTGGGCCCTCCAGGTGTTTTGGACTTCAACTCCCACAATTCCTAACAGCCTACCGGCCAGGCCCATAACCAGGATTTCGTTTGGGGGGGGGGACTGAATTTTTTTCAGGGGGGTTTCGGGTGGGCTGAGTTTCGGGGGGGGGGGGGCTGAGTCTGAATGAAAGAGGGTCTAGCCTAGCAAACCTTTTGTATCATTACCCCAATGCATATGGGATATATTGAGTATGGTGATCAGATCATGATATCAATAAACATAATAGTTTAAATAATGCACCAGTAAGGCCTTTTCGCAAACCACCATGAGAATTTCGGGGGGGGGGGGGGGCTGAAGCCCCCCAAGCCCCCCCCCCCTCCGGCTACATGCCTGGGAGACCCATATAATGCAGTTCAGTGAAGTTCCAATTGCATTATATGGGTCTACATCAGGCACTAGCAAACTTGGGTCCTCCAGGTGTTTTGGACTTCAACTCCCACAATTCCTAACAGCCTACCGGCTGTTAGGAATTGTGGGAGTTGAAGTCCAAAACACCTGGAGGGTCCAAGTTTGCTAGTGCCTGGTCTACACTGACTATATAATGCCATTTCAAACTGCATTGTATGGCAGTCCAAATCCAGTATAAACCTTGCATAAGTATGAAGCACTGGAAGAGCATCAGATCATCCACATGCTTTTGACAACTGATTTAATTCTTTGCCCACATGAAAGGAGGATGATGAATGGGATTGTGATGGTGTCGGACGATTTGGCTCTTTTAACTGGGATGATAATGTTTTAATGTGTATGGTGCTGATATTTTAATCATGTAATGAAGTGGCATTGTGTTGTTATTGTATATTTTTTGTATGTTAACACATGTTGTGAACCGGTCCGAATCCCTCTTTGAAGGTGAGAGGGTCGGTATATAAAACCTCTAAATAAATAAATAAATAAATAAATAATTTTTCCCAGCAGATATTGCTGAAGTTGCTGTGAGCGAAGAGGAATCTGGTTTTGGTAAGACAGCAAGCTTTGGATGCTGTGGACCCAAAGTAGAAGTTTTGGAGAAGTCATTGTTCATGTGTATAATAGTCTTCCTTCACTTATTGCAGGTGTTATATTCCAGGACCACCCACAAATAGTGAAAATCCGCAAAGTAGGTTCGCTATATACAGTAGAGCCCCGGTATCCGACTTCTGCTTATCCGACACTCTACCTGCTACCACCACATTTGCCACCATCCCTGCCCTTCCTCCCTTGCTCCTTCACCCTTTCCTCCATCGCTCACTCACTCACCAGGCCGAGTCCTGGTTCTGCCGCTGAGATCCATCCTGGTGAATGAGCAAGCGAGGGAAGGCAGCAGCAGCGGCAGAATCAGGAGCCTGGAAAAAGCAGCCAGGCTCCTGCTTCTGCAGCCACTGCTGCCTTTGCTTCCTCTCTTGCTCACTCACTCATCCATCCCCTCTCACTCGCTACTCACTGGGCCAAGTCCTGGTTCTACCGCCGGGACCCGGCCCAGTGAGTGAGCAAGTGAGCGAGTGAGGGCAGCCAGGGCAGCAGCAGTGGCAGAAACTTACTCACCCACCCTCCCTCGCATGTGCTCAAGTATCTGAACCTTTTACAGACACTTGAGCACATGCTCGGCTATTGTCAGTTTTACTATTGTTTTCCCTTCCAATCTAGATGACACTACAAACTAACCACAGCACACAGTTATATCTTGTATTAGCAGACAGGTTATTTTAATCAATTACATAGAGCCTTTGACGAACAGCATCACAGCACAAGGAGAAAGTATACACTCTACATGACTTCCTTATATACAATTCTATACAATTACACTTAGCAATCTCTGATTGGTTCCCAACTCATTAACTTAACTCAGACTTAGGATTACATCATTCACAATCACCTGGACTAGGCCAGAACACATTCCCCAAATGAAGTTCTATATACAGTCAATCCATGACTCAGCATTTCCAATAGAAGCCTATTAGCAGTGCATGACTCAGCTATATTACATTACAATACATTTTAAAACCTGACAAATATCTTTTCCTGCAATTTGAATCCTTTGCTCCATAGTCTCCAGTGGAGTAGAAAACAAGCTCCCTGTCCCCTCAATGTGACCTTCTTTTAAATATTTAAACATGACTATCACACTGTCTCTCAGGCTTCTTTTCTTCAAACTAAATAACAGTAACAATAACAATAAACTTTATTTATACCCCGCCGCCATCTTGGGGCGGATCACATGAGGCCAAGCCCAAAAATACTATACAGCAAAGTAAAATACAAAACAACAAAAAATTACATCATGATAAAACACATAATCTAACAAGATAAAATAAGCAATGCAAACTAACATAATAGAAAGTCAAACACAATGGGTGGGCCAAATGCACAAGATAAAATGATAAAACCCTGGATGAGATAGGAGTGGGAAAAAAGCGTATTTGTGAGGGACCCATCTCTCTTGGCCATTCCTCATAGAGCTTGGCTTCCAAGCCTTTGATCATTTAGGTTGACCTTCTCTGGACATGTTCTACCTTGCCAATATCCTTCTTCCAATGAAATTAATGAGACCAACATAGGTGTTGGGGTTCAGCCTGAGTTTGAACTTGAACCTGATTCTCTGTTTGTTCCTCCTGATGCTAATGAAAATATATTTACAATACTGATGCTAATGAAAATGTACCTCTTGATGCCAATGCTCCTGAAATTAGTGAGGAAGAAACTGCTGTAGGTTTGGAAAATGAAAGTACCAGTGTTCATGAGAATGTTTCAGAGGGAAGCCATGACCTTTTCCTCCCTTCTGCACCTGTTAACTGTAATGACAACAGAAGGGCCCAGATCTGGCAAGATAGAAGTAAATCACTCAGCTTGCGAAGGTCTTCTCGAATTCAAGAATTAAAAACATTGGCTTCAAAGCAGAAGGGCGGTACACGGAACCAATTCTTCGGCTTTAATTGCCTTCCGTGGGGCTGACTTTCTCAGTTCAGGCATCGTTTCAGAATTGATGAAGACCTTGGCAGTTCTCCCGGGTTCCCTGGCCATGGTCTTGAAAGATTTCTAGGATATCAAGTACGGTTAGTGGATTGCTAACAGGTTCCAGTATTTCAGTGTGGCTTTGGGTTTTGCTTTGTCCATTTAAATTCATGTTTGCTGATTTTGCTGTGGCTTTTGACTTGCATTTTTCCTTTATTCTGTAATCATTTTTCTTCAATAAAAAAGGATTGTTTTTCACAGTCAAGTGTGGCGGATAGTTATCTTAGGGCCTCGTTCCCTGCTCTGGATCGCAACAATAGGTCAACAGACGTCTTGAAGGTACATACACATGCAAAACAAAGCCTAATACAAGAAAGGCACCAGATCCCATCTGAGCTTGGAAGCCAAGCAAGTTCAGTCCTGCTTAGGAGTCAGATGGAGACCTCAATGAATTCCAGATTCTGAAGGCTTTGTTTCGGAAGAAGGTACAGACAAAAGCACCTCTGAGGATCCAATGAAACCCATGGGGCTGCCATGAGGCAACATCATGGGATGGAGCATAGGTGTCGCACAAATCCAGATGTCTACTCCCAACCCCATGATCCATGTTCCTCTTTAAGAAGCTGTCTGCCTTCCTTTGTGTCTGCCGGCCTGCCTCACCTCCGCGCCTATGTTATTCCAGGCGCTTCTGTAGGCCTTTTTAAGATCTCCGCCATGGCCCCCTTTCCCCACGAGTGTTAGGGATCAAAGATAACATTCTTTTCTGTCTGGTACACTTAGCGGACCTGCCTCCGCGACGGCGGGATGAAAGGGACTCGCTAAACTGTTGCCATTTTGCAACATCTGCTATAATTCCCCTAAATCCAGATTTGTCTGACACGGGGCGCTTTTGCTCCTTACATCATGGCCATGTGATGGTGTGGGGCCAGTCGCATCAAACTCAGAGAGATCCCAGCTCCAGGCTATGGTTAGAGGAAGCAAAACCTATTCTCTCTCCCTCTTTCCCCTTCTTTTCTTTTGTCGCTTCCTTGCCTCGGGCCAAACACTTGTAGCAAAGTATTATTCGGCTAGGGAGTTGAAATCTCTCCTCGAAAAATGTTGCCCGGGAACATATGCAACCTGCTTTTGTCAAAACAAAACCAAAAAGAAAAAAAGAAAGAAAGGGGGGGGGGTGCAATGAAAGAAAAGAGGGGAAAGATTCTGGGCAGCTCATAGGCAAATGACCTGAACGCAAAGTACAAAACCCTGTGTCCCAATTAATTATGGCTAAGAAGCTCTGATACCCAGAGAAGAGAGAATGTGGCCTCTAATCCTCCCCTCTGTCCTACATTCTTAAAATAGCCCACGTATTGCAGATAGTGGCGCACAAAAATAAAACATGCAAACCAATGGCTGCAGGGATGTTCCGGGGACCGAAAAAAGTTTAGTGCAGAAGGATGAATGAATCAGAGATTATGATATTTGTTTGCAACGAGCAGGGAAGTTTTGGGATTCAGAAGAGGTGGTGGAAGGAGAGAAGGGGGAGCGAAGAATTCTCTTTTCGCAATAGAGAGGCACAAGAAGGGGGGAACAAACCCTCCCGGTCGTGGTAAATCCTCTTTGGATGGTCTGTGACTCCAGAGCGGAAGGGTCACCCTCACAATGGATTGATTGTTCTCTGGCCGGAGGAGAATGAGAGGTTGGGCCCTCATCATACTGGAAAGAAATGGTACCTCTTGCCAGAGACTGGTGGAGAGTCCAGAAATTTATTATTTATTTTATTTATTTCGGTTGCTTTTACCCCGCCCTTCTCACCCCGGGGGGTGGGGGGGTGGGGGGTGGGTGGGACTCAGGGCGGCTTACAAAAGCGAGGCACAATTCGATGCCCGCAGTACATAACAATAGTAAAACAATAACATCAGTTAACAAAACAGCAGCTTTAACAATAACATCAATTAACAGGTAACAGTAATTATCATAAGGCAAAAACAACCATAAAATCAATAAAAGCGATAAAACCAATACAAACCATTTTCCTCATTAACGGTCTGCGCTTCACAGTCTCATAGTTCAATTCCACTTCCGCACTTATCAGTCCTTTCGGTCCTATCCATCTGGTTATTCATATCTTGTTGACAGATTGCCCAAAGGCCTGGTCCCACAACCATGTCTTCACCTTTCTCCTGAAGGAAAGGAGGGATGTTGATGCCCTAATTTCCCCCGGAAGTGAGTTCCACAGGTGAGGTGCCACCACTGAGAAGGCCCTGCTCCTCGTCCCCACCTGTCTCACTTGTCAGTAATACTACTACTACTACTACTACTACTAATCTATATAAATAAAAATGTAATGCTCGTTTGTGGGATTAACATAACTCAAAAACCACTGGATGAATTGGCACCAAATTTGGACACAATAGACCAATCAGGCCAACGAGTGACCATTACTCATAAAAACACTGAAAAACACAGCGGAAGGCATTTAAAAAGCCAAAGAACAAAAAAAATTACAACGCATGCTCAAAACCACATATATACACAAATACACATAAATACACACACACGCATATACACATATATACAAACACAAAACACATATACATAGACTGGGCCACAGCAACGCATGGCAGAGGAAAGTTAGTTATATTTTTATATTATTTATATGTAATATTACTTATAATATAGTATAATACAATATAATAATATATAATACTAATGTGCTATGGTTTTGTTTTGTTTTTTGTTGTGTCAGGAGAAACTTGAGAAGCTGCTAGTCGCTTCTGGTCTGAGAGAATTGGCTGTCTGCAAGGACATTGCCCAGGGGACGCCCGGATAATTTGATGTTATTATCATCCTTGTGGGAGACTTCTCTCATGTCCCCGCATGAGGAGCTGGAATTGATAGAGGGAGCTCATCTGCCTCTCCCCGAATTTGAACCTGCGACCTGTCAGTCTTCAGTTCTGCTGGCACAGGGGTTTAACCCACTGCACCATGTGCTATGGTAATAATATAATATATTGTATTTACATATTACTTGAAAGCCGCTCTGAGTCTCTTTCGGGATGAGAAGGATGACATATAAATATTGCAAATAAATAAATACATAACAAATAATTATTATTTACATTAGCCTTACCAACATAACTCAAAAACCACTGGGTGAATTGGCACCAAATTTGGACACAATAAACCAATCAGGCCAACGAGTGACCATCACTCATAAAACACTGGAAAACACAGTGGAAGAGACTTAAAAAGCCAAAAAACATAAAAAATACATTATAACGCATGCGCAAAACCACATATACACATGCAAACACACATATACACATATATAAATACACACACAAAGCACATATACACAGACTGGGCCACAGCAATGCATGGCAGGGGACGGCTAGTATTTTATTTATCGTGTCAGGCAACCGAACAGTTGTATTACATTTTTGACAGAACAAACAAACAAACAAACAAACAAAAGACACAGAGTTTGCAAGCTTGGTAGTTGATTAAATGTCCTTTGACCAGTATCTGGCCACTTGGAGTGCCTCTGGTGTTGCTGCAAGGAGGTCCTCCATCGTGCATGTGGCAGGGCTCAAGTTGGATTGCAGCAGGTGGTCAGTGGTTTGCTCTTCTCCGCACTCGCATGTCATGGATTCCACTTTGTAGACCCATTTCTGAAGGTTGGCTCTGCATCTTGTGGTGCCCGAGCGCAGTCTGTTCAGCACCTTCCAAGTCGCCCAGTCCTCTGTGTGCCCAGGGGGGAGTCTCTCATTGGGTATCAGCCATTGATTGAGGCTCTAGGTTTGAGCCTGCCACTTTTGGACTCTCGCTTGCTGAGGTGTTCCAGCAAGTGTCTCTGTAGATCTTAGAAAACTATTTCTTGATTTAAGTCGTTGACGTGCTGGCTGATACCCAAACAAGGGATGAGCTGGAGATGTCTCTGCCTTGGTCCTTTCACTATTGGCTGCTACTTCCCGGCGGATGTCAGGTGGTGCAATACCGGCTAGTAATCTATAAAAATAAAAATGTAATATTTGTTTGTGGGATTAACATAACTCAAAAACTACTGGGTGAATTGACACCAAATTTGTCCACTAGACATCTACTAACCCAAGGAATGACCATCACTCAAAAAACTGATTTTGTCATTTGGGAGTTGTAGTTGCTGGGATTTATAGTTAACACACAATCATGATTCACACACATAGATATAGTATCATAAATTTGAAAGGGCCCCTAAAGAAGAACAATTATATATTGCATGTTCCAGAGTGGGCAAACCAAACAATCTCCACATCAACACTGACAAAGAAACAGCAAGAAATACTTACCAACAAGCATAAAGAAATTACACATATTAGAAACCAACACTTTCTCTTTACTTTATTTTCCAGATCACCAGACTGGACCACAGCAACGTGTGGCAGGGGACAGCTAGTAATTTATTCAAGGTGATCAGCATGAGGTGAACAGACAGAACTCCTGTAAATGCTTTCACAGACTGCCGCACCCTCCTCTGTTTTTGAAAACCTTTATATACCCTCAGGTAAACAAGAATATTTTTGTCATGGAAAGTACTTTGACCTGTCCCATCAACCTCTTGATGGAAAGTACCTTCTTGCTCCAGCAGACTTTGCGCTTAACCACAACCCAACTTCCTATGTAAGTTCGAACTTTGTATGACCTCTACATGTCACCTCTTGTTTTTAAAACATTTTCTTCTGTGTTGCTTCTTTTCTACAGAGAAAGGATACATTTCTCCTTTGTTGCTAATTTCATTCAAAGCCCCTTGCTTAGCTATTGCTAATTTCACTCAAAGAACCTTTCAAAACCAATTCAAACACTATTCTATCATATGGAATGTTGGTGGACAGGAAAAGAGGTTTAAAGATAGGCTTAAAGCCAACCTCAAAAACTGTGGCAATAGACACCAAGAACTGGGAAGCCCTGACCCTTGCGAGCTCTAACTGGAGGTCAGCTGTGACCAGCGATGGTCCTCCACCATCAACTCCACTGGACCAGCCACATTGTCCAGATGCCCGACCACCATCTCCCAAAGCAGTTACTCTACTCCGAACTCAAGAATGGAAAACGGAGCAGGAAAAGAGATCTAAAGATGGGCTCAAAGCCAACCTTAAAAACTCTGGTATAAACACAGAGAGTCTTCGAGCGCTCCAGCTGGAGGTCAGCTGTGACCAGCAGTGCTGTAGAATTTGAAGAGACACAAATGGAGGGCGAAAGGGAGAAACGTGTCAAGAGGAAGGCACATCAAACCAACCCTGACCGGTACCACCTTCTATTTGGAAACCGATGTCCTCACTGCAGAAGAAGATGCAGATCAAGAATAGTGCTCCACAGCCACCTACAGACCCACCGCCAAGACACTACATCTGGAAGACCATCATCCTTGAGCCACTAATTCCTATTTTTTACTTGAGATAACCTTTCTGGAATTTCTAGAACTTCCAGCACAATTCTATAGCCATCTTTGTCTGGAAGGTGGGCAAAGAATTTCATTGGAGGACCTAGTATTTCATAGGGAGATTGGAGGAAGTAGACCATAATATCCCACTGGACGGCATAGATTACTGCAAAGAACATTTTAATCAAATGCCTGAATAATTGCATCTGCAAAAGTCAAAACTGCAAACGTGGAGGGACAACCAAAATTCATAAAATACCATTACTGGGCCAACCAAAAATGCTTCATGCAAACTACCTCTTCCTCTCTCAGTCTCTTGTGTCTCCGAATAGAAAAACAGGGGAAGGGATTTGTTCTTTTTCGCCTGATCTCTCTTTCACAGCCAAAAGTGTGCAGGCAGCACCCCGGCTCCTGGATGCCTCAGAAAGCGCTTGGCCGTATGCATAAGTCTCTTGGGACCCTGGCCTAAATACACAGTTGCCTGATCCCAGAAGAACCCCCTCCCAAAGCCTTGCCAGGATGGAGGCAAACTCCTGTGGCCATGATCCAAATTTGAGCTGGCCTCCATGGGCTGGCCTTGGAACAAACGCCCTTCTGATGCGATTCCTTTTCCTTTTTAGAAAATATTTCTATTCAGAAATAAAGAAAGCATTAGAAAAGGCAAAGACAATACTACTACTACTACTACTACTACTACTACGAAATACTTTATTTATATACCGCTCTATCTCCCCAAAGGGACTCAGAATGGTTTCCAACAAAGAAGTGGAAAGCATTCGATGCCAAAATACACAACAAAGAAAATAATCAGCCCCCCAGATCCCAAATCCCAATCCCAAAAAGCACAATGTTTTCATAATATACAAGACTAAAGCTACTACATCTAAATCAAACACACTTCTCTAAGATATACTGATGCTGACAAACACATCAAGGGCACACAAGTAAAACTATTTTTACCTCACCCTCATTATATATATAATCACACTTCCACTTTTAATAACACTCATCTAACTCATTCAATAGTTGAATTCCCCCCTCCCATCATTGCTGTGAAAGGACTCCCTGGTGGCTCAATGGGTTAAATCCTTATGCCAGCAGGACCGTTGACATTCAAATCCAGGGAGAGCTGATTGAGCTCCCTTTGTCAGCTCTAGTTCCCCATGTGGGGGCATGGGAGAAGCCCCCCACAAGGATAGTAAAACATCAAAACATCTGGGCATCCTCTGGGCAATGTCGTTCCAAATCATAGAATCATAGAATCAAAGAGTTGGAAGAGACCTCATGGGCCATTCAGTCCAACCCCATTCTGCCAAAAAGCAGGAATATTGCATTTTAATCACCCCTGACAGATGGCCATCCAGCCTCTGTTTAAAAGCTTCCAAAGAAGAAGCCTCCACCACACTCCGGGGCAGAGAGTTCCACTGCTGAACGGCTCTCACAGTCAGGAAGTTCTTCCTCATGTTCAGATGGAACCTCCTTTCTTGTCGTTTGAAGCCATTGTTCCATTGCGTCCTAGTCTCCAAGGAAGCAGAAAACAAGCTTGCTCCCTCCTCCCTGTGGCTTCCTCTCACATATTTATACATGGCTATCATATCCCCTCTCAGCCTTCACTTCTTCAGGCTAAACATGGCCAGCTCCTTAAGCCGCTCCTCATAGGGCTTGTTCTCCAGACCCTTGATCATTTTAGTCGCCCTCCTCTGGACACATTCCAGCTTGTCAATATATCTCTTGAATTGTGGTGCCCAGAATTGGACACAATATTCCAGGTGTGGTCTAACCAAAGCAGAATAGAGGGGTAGCATTACTTCCCTAGATCTAGACCCTATGCTCCTCTGGATGCAGGCCAAAATCCCATTGGCTTCTTTTGCCGCCACATCACATTGTTGGCTCATGTTTAACTGGTCAAGATGGTCAATTCTCTCACACCAGAAACGACTTGCAGTTTCTGAAGTTGCTTCCGACACATAAAAAAATGCTGTGAAAAGATGATAAACAATCCCAATCTTTCTTGAAGTTAGTCAGAGATTTCTCCTTGATCAGGGTTGTTAGTTTGTTCATTCCTGCGAGTTCCCATATCTTCATGAGCTGTTCTTCTTGTATTGGATAATAGATTATTATTTATTATTATTATTATTATTATTATTATTATTATTATTTGCTTCATTTATATACTGCTCTTCTCAGCCCTCATGCGACTCAGAGTGGTTAACAACCAGTTCAACAACACAATACAAAATCAGTAATCAATTAAAACAGTAGTATCAATTAATTAACACCAAAATATCAATGCAACAGTACAGATTCCTTCCATCTCTGAGCACAGACTATTCTCACTGCAGTTATCATATATTGTAGTAATCTTCCATATTTTCTTTCTATTTCCCAACAAATAAAACTGGTTTCATTGTAATTTTAATCTTAATAATTTCTCCCAACATCATATGTATTTGACTCCAGCATTTTCTGACCCTTTTGACAAAATACGATAAAACATATTTCTCACATTTCCAATATCTGCTAGATACATCTTAGAAAGCCTCTTTTGCATCAAGTGAGTGCCACTTAAACGTTTATTTATTTATTGTGTCAGAAGTGAATTGAGGGTATAGTTATAATGTATTTAAAAACAAAAACAAAGTTAAAATTGGGATTATACTAAATGTCCTTTGACTAGTAGCTGGCCACTTGGAGTGCCTTTGGTGTTGCTATAAGAAGGTCCTCCATTGTGCATGTGCAAGGCTCAGGTTGCACTGTAACAGGTGGTCTGTGGTTTGCCCTCCTCCACACTCGCATGTCGTGGACTCCACTTTGTGGCCCCTTTTCTTAAGGTTGGCTTTTCATCTCATGGTTCCAGATCGCAGTCTGTTCAGTGCCTTCCAGGTCACCCCAGTCTTATACATGATGTGCTTGCATTTCCTGAGCATGGAGGAGGTGTGGGGTCAGACCTGGCTTATTTAGACCTCCAAGTATATTGGAGACATTGGGTTGGGATGCAAGTTTGAACTGGCCCAGCACGGAAAGGGATTTAGCCATTCCTCAGAAACAGCCTTGTTTTCATTTCTTTTTCAAAGAAGTTATATTTAAAATTGCCTGGTTATTTTGCAAACCATACTTCCATGGAGATCTTTGGGCCTCTAATTTTAACTTTGCCTCCTCCTCCTTTTTTCTTGGACGAAACCCTCCTCCTCCACAATTCCTCGAAAATTGGCTCTGTCACAATTTCATTTTGCTAATACCCCAAAACACCCTGAAACTACAAAACTCTCTTGCCTGAAATACTTTTTCCTGGTAAATGTATGTCCAAAAGAAAAAGGAAGAGGAAAGTAACGGGGAAAGAGAGAAAGGCAAACTGTCAAATTGATCCTGTGAAGGCTCATTAGAGAAAGTAACAAGAGGCCAAATCTGCATATGCATTGCAGAATTGTGTCTGATCTCAGCTCAGTCCTGAAAAGACAAAATGAGTCGAAACTGTCCAAGTGGTTCCAAGGAAGGAAGACTGGAAGAGGAGGAGGAGGAGGAGGGAATGACCAGCGGGCCTTTCATGCCAACCAACGTTCAGCTGACTGCCGCGCTCCTTAGAAAGATCCTTTCCGATGGCCGTTGCTAGTGCCACTCCAGTGAAGGAGCTGTCAGGATTTTAATGACCAATCTCCTATTTCAGGGCCGGCAGCCCCGGCAAAGTAAAACAAAACAGCCGCACAAAAAAATCATTGTGCACCAGTCCTTGGTGGACAAGGCCATCGATTCCATTGGCGAGTGATTTGAGTTGGAAAAGAAAATAATGAAGCCGAGGCCATGCCTTTTTAGTTCTTTTCAAAAACAATTACTGGCATCCTGTTTGTCATTTTGAATTGACTTACGTAAATGTCACACAATGACCGTATTCTCAGGAAGGGAGCAGAGATGTCGCTACCAAATATAATTCATGTATAAGTCGATCTTATGTATAAGTCTAGGGTAGGTTTTAAGTTCTTCCAGGACAGACTAATGCTGGAGCTGCACTGCCATATAATGCAGTTTGAAACTGCATTATGTGTTCAGTGTAGACCAGGTGTTCTGTCGCACGCTGGGCCTGTGAAGAATTTCCTTTAGAAGTTCTCAGAGGGTTTTAACCACAAATAGTCTTTAGATGGCTTGTGAAGTACAACACAGTCTTTTATTAATGAACAATCAAACAGAAACTTCTCTTGTCTTCAGTGAAGTTAAGCAAATGATTCCAAGCTTTTAGGCAACTGGTGAATTCCTAATCTTGCCCACGAAGGACAGGCAACTGTCTTCAATAACTTCTTCTTTACTTTAAAGGAAAGTCCCCCTTTTTAACTTCTCCCAGGCTGACTGTAATCTAACCCTTACTGATGTGGGCTCCGCTACCGGGTCGAACTGCTTCTTGAACGCCGAGTGGACCTACCAGTAAAGGCTTAGATGTTCTCCAGCTGGAGTTCTTTGGTCTTTAGGGTTGTTTTCCTGGAAATTATTGGATGCTCTTAAAACTGTTTCCCCCCGGAAAGTCTTAAGGGTTGAAGCTTTTGTACAGGGGAAGCTTGCACACGTCCTGTACATTAGCTTTCCTTGCTGAGACTAAATAAAAAATGGCTTCCTTCCCAATTGCCCTGAGCAAGGGGCGGGACCAAAACTTAATGATGATGGACAGGTGACTTGCCCTATGACTGCAACCAAAGGAAGCCACCTATCTGCAGAGTCCCTGAAACCCAGGACTGCAACCAAACATTTACTACAAAGCAAATAAAGTTGGAGCTCCTGGTACAGCCGTACCAGAACTCCAGGCATGGGCAAACTTTGGCCCTCCAGGTGTTTTGGACTTCAACTCTCACAATTCCTAACAGCCTCATGCCTTTTCCTTTTCTTCTCAGCTGCTTATTTAACTCTGGCCAGTTTTCAGCTGGAATACTGTGTCCAGTTCTGTGCACTCCAATTCAAGAATGAGAAGGTGTCCAGACAAGGGTGACCAAAATGTTTAAAGGTTCAGAAACCAAGCCCTATAAGGAGTGGAGCTGGGTTTGTTTAGCTTGGAGAAGAGAAGGTTGTAAGTGGAAATGATTGTTTTAATGGAAGTATCTCTGTAATTAAATATCACCACAAAAATATTTTTGTCAGCCCAGTTTGTATGTACTGTATCAATAGATCTTCAACGTTAAAACTGTATGCTAATGTGCTTTTTGAACCTTCTGCTTCACATGCACTTTAGTGAGAGGTGTCATGATGACTGATCATTTTGTCAAATTTTCTGGCATTTTAGCTACAATATTTGTCAGCACATGGTTTTATATGAGATGAAACATTGCTTATAGTTTAAACCAAGGGTCCTCAAACTGTTTAAACAGAGGGCCAGGTCACAGTCCCTCAAACTGTTGGAGGGCCGTATTATAATTTTAAAAAATGAATGAAATCCTATGCACACTGCACATATCTAATTTGTAGTGCATAAAACACTTTAAAACAATACAATAATTAAAATGAAGAACATTTTAACAAATATAAACTTATTAGTATTTCAATGGGAAGTGCAGGCCTGCTTTTGGCTGATGAGATAGGATTGTTGTTGTTGTTGTGTGCTTTCAAGTCGTTTCAGACTTAGGTTGACCCTGAGCGAGGGCCGGGTAAATGACCTTGGAGGGCCGTATCCGGCCCCCGGGCCTTAGTTTGAGGACTTGTGTGGCATAGTAATGCGTGAGTTAATACATAGAGTTGTGGTGTATTGCTAGAGTATAACTTTAGGCGGTTCCTGTGCTGGACGGATGAAGAAAAACTCATAAGGTTGGAATGTGCTTCTTGCAGCGTGTCCAGATGTGATATAATGTGCAACTGGCGTTCCCAGTGAACAGTTGGATATCTTATGTATTTACTTATTTACAGTATTTATACCCCACCCTTCTCATCCTGAAGAGGACTCAGAGCAGCCTTACAAAAGGTAAAAATTCAATGCCACATCAACAACATATATATATATAGGTAAAAGGTAGTCCCCTGACATTAAGTCCAGTCATGTCTGACTCTGGGGTGTGGTGCTCATCTCCATTTCTAAGCCGAAGAGCCAGCATTGTCTGTAGACACCTCCAAGGTCATGTGGCCAGCATGACTGCATGGAGTGCCGTTACCTTCCCGCCGGAGTGTTACCTATTGATCTACTCACAATTGCATGTTTTCGAACTGCTAGGTTGGCAGAAGCTAGGGCTGACAGTGGAAGCTCACGCCGCTCCCCGGAATCAAACCTGCAACCTTTCGATCAACAAACTCAGCAGCTCAGTGCTTTAACCCACTGCGCCACTGGGGGCTCCCATATATATATATATATATATATAATATACATTCAAACATGAACTTAACATCATATAGAGATTAAAATAATAATAATCTATATAAATAAAAATGAAATGTTCGTTTGTAGAATTAACATAACTCAAAAACCACTGGACGAATTGACACCAAATTTGGACACAAGACACCTCTCAGGCCAACGAGTGACCATCACTCATAAAACACTGGAAAACACAGTGCATTGAACTGTACATGTGGTCAATGGAGACACATATAATACTGTTCAAAGCACTTCTTTGTGTTATATGAGTTGACATTGACCATATTATGCAATTTGCATTATATGGCAGTGTAGTTCCAGCCTAAGTTCTTGCCTTTTGCCACCATATTAGGATAGGATAATGGGATGAGTATTTTTTTAAAAAAAGTTAAGATGCAGTGTTCATTTTGACCCTTGGATAAATCAACCCACATCATCTGGGCTGATTTTTTTAAAAACTAGCTAGTTAGTAGCCAGCTGCATTAAATCACTACTGGCTGAGAGGTCATGAGTTCAAATCCAACCCGGGTTGGAGTGAGCTCCCAACCATTAATAGTCTAACTTGCTGTTGACCTATGAAACCCAATAGACAGTTGCATCTGTCAAGAAATTTAGGTACCGCTTTATGCAGGGAGGCTAATTTAACTAATTTACAACACCATAAAACCTACCTGGGAGTGTGGTGGAGGGCTGACGTTTGCCCATGCCTGGAATAGACCCATATATTGCAATTTAACAGCATTGAACTGTACATGTGATCAATAGAGACTCACATAATGCTGTTATGTGAGTCGACATTGAGCATATTATGTAGTTTGAAACTGTAGCTCCAGCCTAAGTTCTTGCCTTTTGCCCCGTATTAGGATAGGAGAATGAGATGAGTATTTTTTTAAAAAAAGTTTAAGATGCAATGTTCATATTGACCCTTGGATAAGTCAACCCACAACTTTTGGGCTGATTAAAAAAAATTAAAACGCCTAGACATCTCCATACATGGTACATCTTTAGGACCATTGTGTAAGCAATGTGTCCACAACAGTCCTGACACACAATCGGTGGTGTTACTGGTGTGTATATGTTTGTGCAAACCACACTGAAAGACATGATCAAATACATTAATACTACAACTCCCAAGATTCCATAGCTTTGGGTTATGGTAGTTCAAGAGGCATCAAACGGCAGTCATTCCCTGAGTTCAAGAGTAGTTCATCAAACTGCAGTCATTCCACAATGTAGATCAGGCATGTTTTGGACTTCAACTCCCACAATTCTTAACAGCAAACCAAACAGTTGTATTGTATTTTAAAAAACAAAAACCAAAAAACCCACAAAAACACAAAAAACCCCAAAGTTTGCAAACCTGGCATTCTTTTAAATGTCCTTTGACCAGTAGCTGGACATTTGGAGTGCCTCTGGTGTTGCTATGAGAAGGTCCTCCATTGCTATAAGAAGGTCTTCCTTCCAAGTCGCCCAGTTTTCTGTGTGCCCAGGAGGGAGTCTCCCATTTGGTATCAGCCATTGATTGAGGTTCTGGGTTTTAACCTGCCACTTTTGGACTCTCGCTTGCTGAGGTCTTCCAGCAAGTGTACACAGTACAACCCATGCATTCATGGGACCGATACTAGCAGTTTCACCTACCTGCATCTGATAAAATCTGTCATTTCTAAGAATCTTTAGGTTCTCCAGGATATTCTAAGTATTCTTTCATCAAAAGTTTCAGAACTGGAGGACCTACAAAAATCTAGCAAAGTTCATTCATTATAATAGGGTTTCCTTGTGTATGTGGCAGGGCTCAGGCTGCATTGCAGTAGGTGGTCTGTGGTTTGCTCTTCTCCACACTTGCATGTTGTGGACTCCACTTTGTGGCCCCATTTCTTACGGTTGGCTCTGCATCTCGTGGTGCCAGAGCACAGTCTGCTCAAGTCGCCCAGTTTTCTGTGTGCCCAGGAGGGAGTCTCTCATTTGGTATCAGCCATTGATTGAGGTTCTGAGTTTTAGCCTGCCACTTTTGGACTCTCGCTTGCTGAGATCTTCCAGCAAGTGTCTCTGTAGATCTTAGAAAACTGGAAGATACTGGAAGTTGTAGTCTCAAAGGTCCTCTCTCTATGCCTGGTTGACAAGGAGATTCTGAGAGCTGTAGGCCAAAGGCCTCATTTGGAGCTCCATGCTAAGAGGGGGATTGTGGGAAAAGACAGGAGCTTTCCCAAGTTCTGAAGAAGCCACCCGGCTTCACCCACAGAGAACCTTGGAGATAAATAAAGCTCTGTTTGAGCCTGATTTCCATTTTTTGCTCATCTCCTCTCTCTCTTTTTCGCCATGACAGTCTCATCAAAGGAAAGAGGCCCTCAAATGTCCAAGTGCCAGACCCGGAGAAGAAGAAAGCGACATTATTTTGACTTTAATCCACTAAAGATCGACACTTTGCCATTCCGGCTAAAACAGGGAGAGGAATGACATCCTTGACATGAAACACAGCTTGGCTTCTTAGCAGGCTTTTGGGGTTCTTTTTTATTATTATTAAGGAAATGGAACTATGAATATGTAAGCTTGACATTTATCACAAATTTAAATAGAAGTGCCTCCGGGTAGGAGGCTGAAGGGCTGTTTGCTTGCCTGCCTCCGAATTATGAAAAGGGAGCTCCAAAAACAGATGTATTGTTTGGGGCATTTTTGAAAATGCGTAAATTATTGTGTTGCAAGAAAAACGGTTTTTACCATAATGTTGAAGGTAGGGGGGCGGTTGGGGGGAATTGCTGGGTGTTTTTCCTTCCCTCTTCTTCTCCCAAGTCAGCCTCCAGTCATAATATTATATATTTTGGCAGATCGTAGTAATCACAAATTTCGAAAGACTTAAATCCTTTACATTGCTTTCCCCTTCTTGAAAGGACCCCATAGGAATTCTCCCTTCAGGCTCCCTTCAGAACCCAAATACAAGGTGGAACAGGGCTTGGTTGCGTTCCAAGCCTTCGAGAAATATAAATATAATGATATTTATTAAAGCAATTGTGAACGGGGAACTATGGAACCCAACGAACGCCGGCGCGCCATTAAGGCAGGAAATATTCCACCCCAAAAGCACTATTTAATTAAGGGGGGAAAAAACTGGGGGTGAAATCAAAAGAGGGCATTTTTGAACCAGAAACAGCATATGATTGTGTGACACGGATATAAATTCTGGATTTATGTTTTGAGCAAAGTGGAAGCAAATGTGCAATGCAATACAGGGATTCCACTCCGCCTTTTGCAAAAAACGACTGGAGGTTGAGAAAAGAAAGGGGTGGGGGGGGGGGGGAAGCACACCATTCCTTGTAAGAGAGTGCTCTATGGTAAAGAAATAAGCATGCAGCTGAAGAAAAGCACAGCAAGGGACTTAATGTTAGTCAAATACTCTTTAATGGAACCCAGGCGGAGGGGCTGAAAATGCTCTTTTGCATTTGGACGGAGGCACCATTGCTGGCTTGCCTGAGCTGCAAGCCATTTAGACACAAGTGTTCCCTCTTAAAACTAATTCCTGATGCAGGAGAGCGAGGCGCTCGCCTCATTAATATGCCAGAATGGTCAAATAAGAGATTAATAACAAAGTCACCTGCTAAACCACCAAGGAACCTGTTGATTACAAATAAGCCTTGGAAAAATAAGATACCCGTCTGCGGAGCAAAATTGAGACCAAAGGCAACAAGTGTTCCTGTAATTTATTCCTGCTTTATACAAGGGCATAAAGCTGCCTTTTATGAGCATGTTTGCGGGTCCCGCTGTGAACTGTAGGTGTGTGCTTTTCCGCTGATTTATTAATTTTAGTTTCAATCAAAGTATGTCACCTGCAGACACAAAAATGTAGACTACGCTTCAGAATATATGCCGCGTGCAGGAGAGAAAAAAAATTATATATATAAGAAGAGGAAAGGAAAAAAAAGAGAGAGAGAGAGGTTTTAATTCTGCCCTCCCCAAAATCCATGTCAGCATTATTAAAATGATTATTTTTAAACGACAAAAGCCCCACATGCAATATTAATATGAGGAATATGAACACATCAAATGACTTGGCTCGCAAGCAGAGAGGCCAAAAATAATTCTCAGAACACGACTGTGTGTGTGTGTGTGTGTCTGAGATTGTGTAGGAGGGGGCCAGAGGAGAGAAATGCCCTCGAAATTAAATTAGACATTTTTGTCATACTTGGAAAGTCCGGAGGAAATCAAGCGGAGGGGTAGGCCGCCCCTCCAAACAGACGTTCTCTGTCATTGGCGAGGAGAAGCATTCTCCCACAATGAACGGTGTGAACGGCGGTGACGAAGGCCTCCGAGCCAAATGTGCAAAAAATTCTCAATTAGTTGTCTTTATTTGGCGAACACTATGGGGTACTCAACTCCTCTATAGAGTTATGGCGGGGAAGCCGAGCTCTTCACCGGCTTATTAGCATTCTCACAGGGTCGGAGAACAGCTGATAGGAGACGGTCGCCTCCGAAAGCTGTTGGTGGGACCCTTGCCCTCCATTCAGCTTTGTTCTTTTTTTTTGTTGTTGTTTCCCATCTCGAGCAGCAGGAAGTGTTCAAAGCCTTCTGGGACACCTTCATTCCATTCACAGTTGGCCAAAGGGACCGGTTCCCATCTTCTTTGTTTGCCAGCAGATCAAAATCCATTGCCTTTGCATTACCAAGCGAGAGCAGGGAAGCAACTGGAGCGAGCTCCAATTTATCTCCTTGATGAACCTTTTGATGGCATTGGAGATTTCCCGAATATCTGGTGTTGGATCTAGCATTGTCTGCTCTAAGTTGTATGCATACAACCCCCCTGCTGCGCCAACTCCACTGGCTATCAATTTGCTACCGGGCTCAATTCAAAGTGCTGGTGTTGGCCTTTAAAGCCCTAAACGGTTCCGGCCCAAGCCACCTATCCGATCGCATCTCTGCCTATGAACCCACCAGGATTTTGAGATCTTCCGGGGAGACCCTGCTCTCGATCCCACCTGCCTCCCAGGCACGGCTGGCGGGGACGAGAGATAGGGCCTTCTCAGTGGTGGCCCCGCAGCTGTGGAACGCCCTACCTACGGACATTAGACTAGCTCCATCATTAATGGTATTCTACAAAAAAGTGAAAACCTGGTTGTTTGAGCAGGCGTTCGAATAGTCAGTGC
Organism: Anolis sagrei; assembly: GCF_037176765.1. Lineage (NCBI taxonomy): Eukaryota > Metazoa > Chordata > Lepidosauria > Squamata > Anolidae > Anolis > Anolis sagrei. The sequence goes on from NC_090021.1 coordinate 335,742,750, forward strand.
AATGAATGTACTTACTTACTTACTTACTTACTTAGGCGATCCCTCGTTGGACGAGTAAGATGGTCTTCCATCATGGGTTTCCTTGTGGGTCCGTAGGTGGCTGTGGAGCCCTATTCTTGCTCTGCATCTTCTTCCGCAGTGAGGGCATTGGTTTCCAGGTGGAAGGCGTTCCCGGTCGGGGTTGGCTTGCCGCGCCTTCCTCCTGGCACGTTTCTCTCTTTCACCCTCCACTCGTGCCTCCTCAAATTCTGCAGCACTGCTGGTCACAGCTGACCTCCAGCTGGAGCGCTCAAGGGCCAGGGCTTCCCAGTTCTCAGTGTCTATGCCAGAGTTTTTAAGGTTGGCTTTGAGCCCATCTTTAAATCTCTTTTCCTGCCCACCAACGTTCCGTTTTCCGTTCTTAAGTTCAGAGTAGAGCAACTGCTTTGGGAGACGGTGGTCAGGCATCCGGACAATGTGGCTGGCCCAGCGGAGTTGATGTTGGAGGACCATCGCTTCAATGCTGGTGGTCTTTGCTTCTTCCAGCACACTGACGTTTGTCCGCTTGTCTTCCCAAGAGATTTGCAGGATTTTCCGGAGGCAGCGCTGATGGAATCGTTCCAGGAGTTGCATGTGATGTCTGTAGACAGTCCACGTCTCACAGGCATAGAGCAGGGTTGGGAGGAAAATAGCTTTATAGACAAGCACCTTGGTCTCCCTTACTTAGGCGATCCCTCGTTGGACGAGTAAGATGGTCTTCCATCATGGGTTTCCTTGTGGGTCCGCATGTGGCTGTGGAGCCCTATTCTTGCTCTGCATCTTCTTCCGCAGTGAGGGCATTGGTTTCCAGGTGGAAGGTGGTCCCGGTCGGGGTTGGCTTGACGTGCCTTCCTCCTGGCACGTTTCTCTCTTTCACCCTCCACTCGTGCCTCCTCGAATTCTGCAGCACTGCTGGTCACAGCTGTCCTCCAGCTGGAGCGCTCAAGGGCCAGGGCTTCCCAGTTCTCAGTGTCTATGCCAGAGTTTTTGAGGTTGGCTTTGAGCCCATCTTTAAATCTCTTTTCCTGTCCACCAACATTCCGTTTTCCGTTCTTGAGTTCGGAGTAGAGCAACTGCTTTGGGAGACGGTGGTCAGGCATCCGGACAACGTGGCCTGTCCAGCGGAGTTGATGTTGGAGGACCATTGCTTCAATGCTGGTGGTCTTTGCTTCCTCCAGCACGCTGACGTTTGTCCGCTTGTCTTCCCAGGAGATTTGCAGGATTTTCCGGAGGCAGCGCTGATGGAATCGTTCCAGGAGCTGCATGTGACGTCTGTAGACAGTCCACGTCTCACAGGCATATAGCAGGGTTGGGAGGACAATAGCTTTATAGACAAGCACCTTAGTATCCCTACGGATGTCCCGGTCCTCAAACACTCTCTGCTTCATTCGGGAAAATGCTGCACTTGCAGAGCTCAGGCGGTGTTGTATTTCGGCGTCGATGTTGACTTTGGTGGAGAGGTGGCTGCCAAGGTAGCGGAAATGGTCGACATTTTCTAATGTTACACCATTAAGCTGTATCTCTGGCATTGGAGAGGGATTGGCTGGTGCCTGCTGGAACAGCACCTTGGTTTTCTCGATGTTCAGTGACAGGCCAAGCTTTGTGTATGCTTCTGCAAAGGTGTTGAGAGTGGCTTGTAGATCTTCTTCTGTATGCGCACAGACGACATTGTCATCAGCATACTGGAGTTCTATAACAGATGTTGTTGTGACCTTGGTTTTGGCTTTCAGTCTGCTGAGGTTAAATAGCTTGCCGTCTGTCCGATAGATGATTTCCACTCCGGTGGGAAGCTTCCCATCAACAAGGTGTAATATCATGGCGATGAAGATGGAGAATAGAGTTGGGGCAATAACACATCCCTGTTTGACACCCGATTCCACCTTAAATGGGTCACTTTGGGAGCCATTGCTGTCCAAGACTGTTGCCATCATGTCATCGTGGAGGAGCCGCAGGATGTTCACAAATTTGCTTGGGCACCCGATTTTTTGGAGGATGGTCCAGAGAGCGCTGCGATTCACTGTGTCGAATGCCTTTGCAAGGTCGATGAATGCCATGTACAGAGGTTGGTTTTGTTCCCTGCATTTTTCTTGGAGCTGTCGTGCAGTGAAGATCATGTCCACGGTTCCTCTGGAGGGGCGGAAGCCGTTCTGGGATTCTGGGAGGGTGGCTTCTGAGAGGGGCAGAAGGCGGTTTGCAAGGATTCTTGCGAGGATTTTCCCAGCAGAGGTTAAAAGGGAGATACCTCGATAGTTTCCACAGTCTGTTCTTTCCCCTTTTTTGAAGAGGGTGATGATGGTGGCATCCTTGAAGTCTGCTGGGATTTTCTCGGTCACCCACACTTTTTCTATGAGCTGGTGGAGTTGGTGTGTCAGCGCAGGTCCTCCCTCTTTAAAGATTTCAGCAGGGATCCCATCCGGTCCGCTGGCTTTGTTGTTCTTTTGTTGGCTGATGGCATTGCTGACTTCTTCCAAACTAGGCAGTGCTGCAAGCTCATCCCTGGTTTGTTGTTGCGGGATTTGTGAGAGGACCTCTTCGGCCACACTGGAGCTGCGGTTTAGGAGGCTTTGGTAGTGTTCTTTCCAACGTAGTGCAATTGACTTTTGGTCCTTCAGGAGTTTGGTTCCGTCTGATGAGCGTAGAGGCTGTATGCCATGGTTTCTTGGCCCATAGATGACCTTTGTGGCTTTGAAAAATCCTTGAGCATTATGGGTATCTGCCAGGTGTTGGATTTCTTCAGCCTTCTTTGTCCACCAGATGTTCTTGAGTTCTCTTGTCCTTCTTTGGACCTCAGCTTTTGCACTGGCGTAGATCTTTTTCTTAGCAGCACAGTTGATGTCTCTCTGCCATGTTTGGAAGGCTTTCCTTTTCTTGTCGATTAGCTGTTGGATCTCGATGTCATTTTCGTCAAACCAGTCTTGATGTTTCTTGGCTTGGTATCCAATAGTTTCTTCGCAGGCTTGGATGATGGAGGTCTTCAGTTTGTTCCAATGTTCCTCAACATTTTCGGGGTGTACTGTGGGTAGATGGTCCTTGAGTGCTGTTTGGAGATGGGCTCGCCTGGAGGGCTCCTGAAGGGCTTGGGTGTTCATTTTGCGCCTTGTCTTTCTTCCTTGGAGTCTGCGCTTGGGGGCGATCTTGATAGCCATGGTGGATCGGATTAGTCTGTGGTCGGTCCAGCAGTCGTCAGCACCTGTCATGGCTCTTGTGAGGAGTACATCACGGCGGTCTCTGGCACGTGTGATTACATAGTCTAAGAGGTGCCAATGCTTTGACCGGGGGTGCTTCCATGATGTCTTGAACTTGTTTTTCTGGCGGAAGAGCGTGTTGGTGATGACAAGGTTGTGCTCCGCACATTTGGTGAGAAGCAGGATGCCATTCGAGTTGCTGTTTCCAACCCCGTCTTTTCCGATGGTCCCTGGCCACAAATCGAAGTCTCGCCCGACTCTTGCATTGAAGTCCCCCAGGAGGATGATTTTGTCCTCCTTAGGTATCCCCGATAGGACGGTGTCCAGCTGACAGTAGAATTTCTCCTTGATGTCTTCATCAGCGTCTAGTGTTGGTGCATAGGCACTTATGATGGTTGCCCGTTGGTTTTTGGCAAGATCGATTCGGAGGGTTGAGAGTCGTTCGTTGATGCCAGTGGGTGCTTCGGACAGATGTTTCACCAGATCATTCCTGATGGCGAAGCCAACTCCGTGCATTCTTTGGTCTTTTTCGGGCAGTCCCTTCCAGAAGAAGGTGTAGCCTCCTTTCTCTTCCTTCAGCTGTCCCTCTCCTGCTCTCCGGGTCTCCTGAAGGGCTGCTATGTCGATGTTGAAGCGTCCCAACTCCCTTGCAATGATGGCAGTTCTGCGTTCGGGGCGTTCACTGCCACTGTTGTCCATCAGAGTCCGTACGTTCCACGTACCAAAGTTCATTTTTCTTTTTTGGCCGCAGGATGGTGACCCCACTGGACGCGGCAGTCCAGTCAGGGATGAGTGAGGCAGACTATGTTTAGGGCACCTTTTCTAGCCCAGTGCAATGAATGTAATGAACATAGGAATGGAACAATGGATGATGGATCTGGATCATGTTTTTAGTGATGAGACGCTAGCGAATGGCTATTGGTGTTAATTGTATATTGTTGTTAATTGTATACTTTTCTATAACATGTTATGATGCTAACTGTTTTTTATACCGTGTCATGGTAACATTGAATTTTTGCTGTTCTTGTTGTTAACCGCTGTGAGTCGCCTAAGGGCTGAGAAGAGCAGTATACAAATAAAGTAAATAATAATAAAATAATAATAACAGCTAGAATCATAGAATTAAAGAGTTGGAAGAGACCTCACAGGCCATCCAGTCCAACTCCCTGCCAAGAAGCAGGAAAATTGCATTCAAACAGGGGCGGCTCAACCCATTACACAAAGTAAGCATTTGCAATATAGTTGATTTTGCCCACTCTTGGGGGAAAATAGACTTTGACATATGCGAGTTGTAGTTACTGGAATGTATAGTTCACCTACAATCAAAGAGCATTCTGAACTCCACCAATGATGGAATTGAACCAAATATGGCACTCAGAACTTCCATGACGAACAACAAATATATATTAGTGATTGGTGGGGGGGGGGAGGGGCAAAATACTGTTTGCTTACCGTTGAAAATTACCTAGGGCCGCCTCTGCATTCAAAGCACCTCCGACAGATGGCCATCCAGCCTCTGTTTAAAAGCCTCCAAAGAAGAAGTGTCCACCATACTCTGGGGCAGAGAGTTCCACTGCTGAATGGCTCTCACAGTCAGGAAGTTCTTCCTAATGTTCAGGTGGAATCTCCTTTCTTGTAGTTTGAAGCCATTGTTCCAAGTCCTAGTATCCAGGGCAGCAGAAAACAAGCTTGCTCCCTCCTCCCTATGACTTCCTCTCACATAGCTATCAGTTCTCCTCTCAGTCTTCTCTTATTCAGACTAAGATCTGTTTCAACCTGTGTAAATATCTGTTGAGTCTGTCAGCTCTGGCATTGTCTACGCTGACTTGTAGCAGCTCAACATCTTTCTCATCTGGTATAGTAGATCTTTTTGGATGGGGAAAATGAAGGTTTAGGAGGAACCATATTCATTCCAATTATGAATGAAGACAGTTTACTGGATTTCATGAATTACTTACTTACTTAGGCGATCCCTTGTAGTCCGAGGATGATGGCCCTCCAAGTGTAGTGTCCTGCCGGTGGCTCTGTAGGTGACTGCGGGAGAAGATGCAGATCAAGAATAGGGCTTGTTTTCCAGATGGAAGGTGGTCCCAGTCGGGATTGGCTTGACGTGCCTTCCTCTTGGCACGTTTCTCTCTTTTCCCCTCTTCAAATTCTACAGCACTGCTGGTCACGGCTGACCTCCAACTGGAGTGCTCAAGGGCCAGGGCTTCCAAGTTCTCAGTGTCTATGCCAGAGTTTTTAAGGTTGGCTTTAAGCCCATCTTTAAATCTTTTTTCCTGTCCTCCAACGTTCTGTTTTCCATTCTTGAGTTCGGAATAGAGCCACTGCTTTGGGAGAGGGTGGTTGGGCATACGAACAACGTGGCCAGTCCAGAGGAGTTGATGGCGGAGGACCATCGCTTCAATGCTGGTGGTCTTTGCTTCTTCCAGCATGCTGACATTTGTCCGATTGTCTTCCCAAGAGATTTGCAGGATTTTTCGGAGGCGGCGCTGATGGAATCGTTCCAGGAGTTCCATGTGATGTCTGTAGACAGTCCACGTCTCACAGGCATAGAGCAGGGTTGGGAGGACAATAGCTTTATAAACAAGCACCTTGGTATCTGTATGGATGTCCTGGTCCTCAAACACTCTCTGCTTCAAGGTAGTGTCAAAGGCTTTCATGGCCGGAATCACTGGGTTGTTGTAGGTTTTTTCGGGCTGTATGGCCATGTTCTAGAGGCATTTTCTCCTGACGTTTCACCTGCATCTATGGTAAGCATCCTCAGAGGTAGTAAGGTCACTACCTCTGAGGATTCTTGCCACAGATGTAGGTGAAACGTCAAGAGAAAATGCCTCTAGAACATGGCCATATAGCCCGAAAAAATAACCCACTCTCTGCTTCATTTGGAAAAATGCTGCACTCGCAGAGCTCAGGTGGTGTAGAATTTTGGTGTCAATTTTGACTTTTGTGAAGAGGTGGCTGCCAAGGTCGCAAAAATTTCATGAATATGGAAGGACGAGTCAGCATGAAGGCCATAATACATTGTTTAGAGGTCGGGTGTCAATTTGTTGGGCAACTCTAACTGTGCATTGCTTCTTGGAAGGGTGCTGGATCAATTAGTCCTTTCCAACTGTATGAGCCTATGAAATGTGAATGGGGAGTATTTATTTTGAAATGTGAAGTGGACATTCTGCCTTACCCACTAGAGTTAGGCCACCTCATTTGAGATCTGTGCCAGACAATCTGAACCTGTGGCTGCTCTTTCAACCCATAGGACATTTTTAATATCGAATAAAACACATTTGGAGAATAAAGGGAAATGGGACCCCACTACACCCCATTTCCTTCATTTACACTAAAAACTGGGATATTAAGAGTCCTGTCTTCTACCTTACTTACATTTCTCTCTGATACATATAAACAGAGATATCTTGTTTGTAGCAAGCGTCCAGAATGTCTTTTCCAAAGAAGAGGGTATTTGCCGCTGTAGGGAAAACTCTAGCGTTGACTAAATTAACAGGTTGTCTTATCAACTACTATAAGCCTTGAAGTCTAATTAATTTAGTCCTGATCAATACCCTTGAATGAGGCATTGATTTTTGGAGGTTTAATTTTTCACCCCCTTCCTCTCAAGGAAATGGAATAGAATTACATTTTCTCTGCTTTGCCCTTATGTTCTCCCTAAATCACACAAACACAGTGTTTTTAGGCCCCATCTTTCATTATGTTGAGAAGGGAGAAAATGTACCAAGAAGAGGAGTATATTTGATATTTATAATGGTTCATCTTTGTAAAAAAAAGTTATTCTTAGGTGATGGCACACAAGTTTGGTACCACCCGTTGACTTTGGATGTATCAAATTCACGTCCCTATTTTCTTTCTTTTTCTTCTCCTTCTGCTTCCAACCAGAGCTGAAACCCAACCATTTATTTATTTTTATTTATTTATCGTGTCATCCGCAACCAGAACATTGTATTACATTTCTAACAGAACAAAACAAACAAACAGATTAAAAAAACACACAAATTTTGCAAACTTGGTAGCTGATTAAATGTCCTTTGACCAGTATCTGGCCACTTGGAGTGCCTCTGGTGTTGCTGCAAGAATGTCCTCCATCGTGTATGTAGCAAGGCTCAGGTTGCATTGCAGCAGGTGGTCAGTAGTTTGCTCTTCTCCACACTCGCATGTCGTGGATTGAACTTTGTAGCCCCATTTCTTAAGATTGGCTCTTCATTTTGTGGTGCCAGAGCGCAGTCTGTTCAGCGCCTTCCAAGTTGCCCAGTCTTCTGTGTGCCTAGGGGGGAGTCTCTCATCTGGTATCACCCACGGATTGAGGTGCTGGGTTTGAGCCTGCCACTTTTGGACTCTCGCTTGCTGAGGTGTTCCAGCGAGTGTCTCTGTAGATCTTAGAAAACTATTTCTTGATTTAAGTCGTTGACGTGCTGGCTGATACCCAAACAAGTGATGAGCTGGATATGTCTCTGCCAGGTATGTAGCTGGGGGGGGGGGGCTTGAGGGGCTTCAGCCCCCCCCCCCCCCAAATTCTCATGGTGGTTCGCGAATTCTCATGGTGGTTAAACTGTTATGTTTATTCATATCATGATCTGATCACCATACTCAATATATTCCATATGCATGGGGGTATTGGGGTAATGATACAAAAGGTTTGCTAGGCTATACCCTCTTTCACTCAGACTCAGCCCCCCCCCCCCGAAACTCAGCCCCCTGCCCCGAAACCCCACCCTGAAAATTTTTTTAGCCCTCCTCCCCTGAAACGAAATTCTGGCTACGGCCTGGTCTCTGCCTTGGTCCTTTCACTATTGGCTGCTACTTCCCGGCGGATGTCAGGTGGTGCAATACCGACTAAGCAGTGTAATGTCTCCAGTGGTGTCGGGCACAGACACCCTGTGATAATGCGGCATGTCTCATTAAGAGCCACATCCACTGTTTTAGTGTGGTGAGATGTGTTCCACACTGGGCATGCATACTCAGCAGCATGACATGGGGACTTGAGAGAAGCCTCCTCGCAGGATTGCAAGACATCCGGGCATCCCCTGGGCAACATCTTCGTAGACGGCTGATTCTCTTGATCCAGAAGCAACCAGAAACCCAACCATTACAACCTTCAGAATCATGAGATGCATTTAGAACCTCCTTTCAGACCTAAACTGGTGAATGTAGGGATGCTGAAAGGAGAAGAAATGTGTGTGGCCTCCTTCCCAGTTTAGGGGCACAATTTAATATTGTCTGAACAGGGTTGGACAACACTGGTTACGTAGAATAAGTGAGACGTGGTTCTCATGTATATAAAATACGCAATTGGTCCATCTGTGCAGGGTTTTCTTAGACATAGCATCCTCAATCCACAAATGGAAGCTCACTTAGTACCTATACAGCCTTGTTTTACACCAGGCCTGGGCAAACTTGGGTCCTCCCATTGTTTTGGACTTCAGCTCCCACAATTCCTAACAGCCGGTAGACTGGTAGGAATTGTGGGATTTGAAGTCCAAAACAATGGGAGGACCCAAGTTTGCCCATGCCTATTTGAGAAGCTTGCTAAAAATAATCTCATTGTCCCCTAGCTGGAGGACCTTTCCCCACTGCTGCCATTTGTGGGTTCCTTTATCACTTGCTATACAGTATGGTATATGCATATACCATACTGGGAGCGAAAGAGAGAAACGTGTCAAGAGGAAGGCGCATCAAGCCAACCCTGACCAGGACTGCCTTCCACCTGGAAACCGATGCCCTCACCTGTGGAAGAAAATGCAGATCAAGAGTAAAGGTCCACAGTCACCTACGGACCCACCACCAGGACACTACACTTGGAGGACCATCATGTGGGTTCTGTGTGGGAAGTTTGACCAAATATTATCATTGGTGGGATTCAGAATACTCTTTGCTTGTAGGTGAACTATAAATCCCAGCAACTACAACTCCCAAATGTCAAAGTCTACTTTTTCCAAACTCCACCAGTGTTCACATTTGGGCATATTGAGGATTTGCGCCAAGTTTGGTCCAGAGCTATCATTGTTTGAGCCCACAGTGCTCTCTGGATGTAGGTGAACCATAACTCCTCAACTCAAAGTCAATGCCCACCAAACCCTTCCAGTATTACCTGTTAGTCATGGGAGTTCAGTAAGGAGCCCCCGGTGGCGCAGTGGGTTAAACCCCTGTGCCGGCAGGACTGAAGACTGACAGGTCGCAGGTTCGAATCCGGGGAGAGGTGGATGAGCTCCCTCTATCAGCTCCAGCTCCTCATGCGGGGACATGAGAGAAACCTCCCACAAGGATGATAAAACATCAAATCATCCAGGTGCCCCCTGGGCAACGTCCTTGCAGACGGCCAATTCTCTCACACCAGAAGCAACTTGCAGTTTCTCAGGTCGCTCCTGACATGACAAAAAAAAGGGGGGAGTTCTGTGTACCACGTTTGGTTCAATTCCATCATGGGTGGAGTTCAGAATGCTTTTTGATTGTAGGAAATCCCAGCAACTACAACTCCCAAATGACAAAATCAATCTCTCCCAACCCCACCAGCATTCAAATTTGGGTGTATTGGGGATTTGTGCCAAATTTGGTCCAGTGAATAAAAATACATCTTGCATATTGGATATTTACATTACGATTCCTAACAGTAGCAAAATTACAGTTATGAAGTCGCAATAACAATTTTATGTTCAGGAGTCATCACAACATAGGGAACTATATTAAGGGATCATGGCATTAGGAAGGTTGGGAACCACTGGCCTAGGAGAAAAGGCAATAATAAACCCACTTAGAAGAAATCTTGTCAAGAAAACTCAATAATAGGTTCCCTTTAGAGTTGTCGTAAGTTGGAAATAACTTGAGGGAAAACAACAACAACATCATCAACCCACAGATTGATTGAGACAATCAATGAAACCATGGCACTGACTTTGCAAGACCTGAGCAGAGCTGTTGATGACAGGAACTCATTCATAAAGTTATCAGAAGTTAAAGTTATCTTGACAGCAAATAGCAAACAAGAAGCCATTGGATATTTGACATACCAAACAAAGTCCTATTCTCTTTGCAGATGACCAGTTAAAGAGTAAAAATATATTTCAAAGTGCGACAGGTAGTAAGAAAAATCAGATAAGTGAAATATTCAAGGTTCCCCTCCTCACACCACACAAACATACACACACTTCTGCAACTTATTTACTTAAATCAGGTTTTTTTCCTCCAGGTAGCCTATCTGCATTCTGATTTGATAACAACCCACAAGCCTGTTTCCTTCCAAGCCTTGTGCCCACCAAGGCAGAGAAAATAGCCGCAGAGTTTCTTTCTGACAAATGCATGGGAACACCGGAGAGATACGCGCTTGGTGCCTGCGACTTAGGAGCTATCTGTTGAAAAATATATGGAGAGAATAAGAGGAGGGAGAAGCAGTGCCTCCCACTGCTACCTGGATGGGCTGGAACAGTGTGCTTTCCGCCTGCAAGAAGCTGCGCCTGGAAAAAGTTGCTGTTCGGAGCGCAGTGCTCTGAATTTTTCCCCAAAAGCATGTACAATTAGGGACGCATTTCCCCAAAACAGCTTTTGGTGAGCAAATGCCCCCAAAAGTATTTTTGGCTGTATTGCAAAGGAGTCCATGGGGTTCCTATTTGCATGAAAAACACGAAGTACCTCCTAACATCGCAGTGTGCCGAATTTACAGTCTCTGGTCTGCAGAAATTGAGATCCTATAGTCTTACCAATAGTCTTACCTATAATAGAATAATTGAATTAGTGGCAATCTTGTTAGTTTCTCTTCTCTTCTCTTCTCTTCTCTTCTCTTCTCTTCTCTTCTCTTCTCTTCTCTTCTCTTCTCTTAGGCGATCCCTCGTAGTCTGAGGATGATGGTCCTCCAAGTTCGGTGTCCTGGGGGTGGGTTCGTAGGTGGATTTTGCTAGTATACTGTCATGTAAATCGCAGTGATGGGTCTCCTCAAGTTGGGATTAATAATATGGGTTGAGATCCTGTTGATATCATATTACATCTATCCAAACCATTATTTACATCCTGCTTTTCTTCCAGGTGGGACTCAAAGTAGCTTACAGAAACATAGAGGGTGCATCTAAAGAGTAGAATGAATGCAGTTTGAGATGACTTTAACTGCCATGACTATGGAACTTGTAGTTTGGTGAAGCAAAAGTGCTAAAAACCTTGTCAAAGTGCAACTTCCATGATGTTATGGTTGGGGGTCACCACAACATGAGGAACTGTATAAAGGGGTCATGGTATTACGAAGGTTGAGAACCACTGCCATAGATGAAGAATCATAGAATAATAGAATCAAAGAGTTGGAAGAGACCTCCTGGGCCATCCAGTCCAACCCCATTCTGCCAAGAAGCAGGAATATTGCATTCAAATCACCCCTGACAGATGGCCATCCAGCCTCTGTTTAAAAGCTTCCAAAGAAGGAGCCTCCACCACACTCTGGGGCAGAGAGTTCCACTGCTGAATGGCTCTCACAGTCAGGAAGTTCTTCCTCATGTTCAGATGGAGTCTCCTCTCTTGTAGTTTGAAGCCATTGTTCCGCGTCCTAGTCTCCAGGGAAGCAGAAAACAAGCTTGCTCCCTCCTCCCTGTGGCTTCCTCTCACATATTTATACATGTCTATCATATCCTCTCTCAGCCTTCTCTTCTTCAGGTTAAACATGCCCAGCTTCTTAAGCCGCTCCTCATAGGGTTTGTTCTCCAGACCTTTTATCATTTTAGTCGCTCTCCTCTGGACACATTCCAGCTTGTCAATATCCATGGATATAGAGACCCCCAAAGCTGGGCCAGTGGTTTCATTTGGTGTAAGTTACGTTCTGGCATTTCCGCTTGTCAACAATGAAATTGTTACTATAGGAAATGATAAATCAGGTTGCTTGTTGTGCACCATGAAGCTGAAAAGAATAAAGAAGTCTCTCCAAAGGGCCATGACTCCTTTTACTGCAAATATGGGGAAACCATGGCAGAGTGGTGCCAATAGCAAAAAGCACTAAGAATTAGCCACCCACCCTTTCCCAAAAACTTACAAATCAGCTTAAATTTCAACCCTCTGTCCTAAAAGACTTTCCACCCGCCTTTATTATTCCCCATCACCCGCTGTCCGATAGGCTAGCCAGCCAACGGTTGAGTCTTTTATTAAATCTCTCTGCTTGGACAAAGAGGTACAAAATAAATTTTCATCTCTCCCTTCTCTTCCATCTCCACCAGTCCTTTTTGGATCTAAATATAGAACAGCTAACTTTTAGGGGGAGAAATATTATTAGTCTTTACCCAATTTGATTCTTTATGTGTAAGGGTTTAAATTAAAGAATGGAATACATTTCTTGCTAAATTCCAACCCTTAATCTCTGTTGGAGTTTGGTCTGGGGCGGGAGGGAAGTTTGTTGAGTTTCCATAGATTTTTACAAAAGGTCTTCACCGGAGAATGGATTGAACAAACTTTTCGAATATAGATGCTCCTCCCCAATTGGCAATTACTCCCCTGGTTCTCGTCCGCTAAGGCCTATGTAAATATCCCCATGCATAATGTTACAGGCTATTGTGAAGGCAAAGGTACTTGGATGTGGGTGTTATGTGTGTCTCTGTGTGTGCTTTCAAAAAATAAAAAAAGGAAAATTAAAGCCATCACATTAAAAAGAATTGAAAGATGACTGGATCTAAGCTGTTTGCCAACTGGGCCAAAGCTGTCAGGTGGCAGACTTTGGGCAAAGCAGGATCATGCCAACACAATGGGGAGCCACTATTTTCAGGCCAGGATTATCAACCAAACCCTGGAATGCTTTCCCCCAATTTATGCTTTTTAGACTACACAAATGCTCAGTGCAAAAAACCCCCACAAATGAGTCTTAAAATATGATATATCGACAAGTTCATCTCATGTATGAGTTGACTGCAGATTTGTGGACCAAAATTATGTGTTTTGATATGATTCATGGGTAAGTTGAGGGACATTCCATGGAGAGGAGAAAGCACCAATGGTGCGCAGGTACAACTGCACCAGGAGCTCCAGTTTTGTTTGCTTTGCACAGAATGTTTGTTGTAGTCCTAAGTTTCAGGGACTCTGCAGATAGGTGGCTTCTTTTGACTGCAAACATAGGGCAAGCCACCTGTCAATTATAGTTAGGTTCCCTGATCCTGCCCCCTTTTTGGGTTTTGGAGGGAATAGGAGCCAATTTGGGTTCAGTCCACACAGAGAAGCTTTCCATGCAGGACATAATACCAAGAGCTCCTGTAGAAAGCTTCGTCTTCTATGGCTTGGCCGGGGGGATATACAGCCTACAGCCTGACCGGGGTTATACAGCCTTACAGCTCCTTCGCTGAGGGACTTCAGTCAGCCATCACTGAAACCTGAACTCCTTTTTCCCTGGAAGTCTACAAAGCTCTGCTTTGTAAGGGTCACTCACAGAAGCCAGAAGCAGTTGGTACAGGGTGCAGGGGCTCCACGCCAACAGAGGTAAAGACAGACTGCCCAGATTAGAAGTTAAGGATTTCCCCATTAGTTACAGTTATGAAGATAGTGCCTGTTCGCTGTGGATAAGATTGAGAGAGAACCAATAGACTGTTAAGAAAGCCTTAAAGTATCTGCTTGTTTTCATTAATAAAGAACTTTGTTGAACCTTTAAGCAATCTAAAGACTCTGTTTTAAGGAAATCCAAGGGCCTTTAATCTGAGGCAGCCCCAGAGTCCGATTGGGCACACGGAATTTATGTCCTATCTACAGTCTTATGCACAGGCCCAGCGTGCGACAGCACAATTGGTGCTTCAGTGGGCTACACTCTCCTGGGTCCCATCATCATTTTCCTATTCAAAAAGGTGAGAAAGAAGAATCTACCATTTGGAAGAGAAATTCACTCCTGAAATGCAATCATGGGGAAGAGATATCTCCACTGAAGCCTTATCGCCAATCCTTGTTTCCACAACAACCCAAATTTTTCAAAATCCAATTATCACGGGGCAGAAAGTGCAGTGAAGTCTTCTGAACAGGAGCACAGACAGCAAAACAAACACCACAGGGGTGTTAACCCTTCCCTATGCTATCCAAAGCTAAAACATATCTATCCATTCATCCATCCATCTATCTATCTATCTATCTATCTATCTATCTATCTATCTATCTATCTATCTATGGTGGGAGTTACACTTAAAAGTGTAACTCTTCCGGCTTACATACAAATTTAATTTAAGAACAGACCTACAGAACCTATCGTGGTTGCAACTTGGGGACTGTGGATAAGCAGAACCATAACAGTTAAAGTGGTGTCAACTGGCATCCATTCTGTTAGATACAAGAGGTGGATAAGTGTGGAACTGGGGTTGGTAAAGTTAATGTAAATTATAATAATTATTTATTTATTATTTATTTATTAGGGTTGTTGTAGGTTTTTTCGGACTATATGGCCATGTTCTAGAGGCATTCTCTCCTGACGTTTCAGGAGAGAACATGGCCATATTGCCTGAAAAAAACCTACAACAACCCAGTGATTCCGGCCATGAAAGCCTTCGACAATTTATTTATTTATTTGCAACATTTATATGCCACCCTTCTCACCCTGAAGAGATCTCACAAAATTTCACATCTGCTGTACATGGATGATCTGAAGCTGTATGGGAAAACTGAAATCCAGTCTCTGACTAACACTGTCCTAATCTTTAGCACAGATATCAACATGGATTTTGGTTTGGACAAATGTTCGACAGTGGCACTGAAGAAGGGAAAATAATTGAAAGTGGGGGCATAAATATGCCCAGTGGCCAAGCAATCAAGTGTCACCAGCCAGAGGCCTATAAATATCGTGGCATACTACAGCTGGACAACATCAAACATGAACATGTGAAAGCTGTGGTCAGCAAAGAATACATTCAAAGGGTCAGAAAAATTCTCAAAAGCAAGCTCAATGGAGGCAATACCACCAAGGCCATAAACACCTGGGCCATACCTATCATAAGATATACTGCTGGCATCATAAATTGGACACAGGCAGAACTGGACAATTTGGACAGGAAAACAAGAAAACTCATGACCATTCATAATTCATTACATCCTCACAGTGATGTTGACCGGCTCTATCTGCCTAGAAAGTCTGGGGGCAGAGGACTTTTACAAGTCAAACAAGCAGTTCAAGAAGAAAAACACACCGAGAATATGTCAAGGAAAGTCAAGAACCTGCTTTAATTGAAGTCAATAATTGGAAACTTCTCAAAGCACAGCAGACAAAGAGTCAGTACAAGAAAACTGCACTCCAAACCAGAGCTGACAGCTGACACGACAAAGCCTTGCATGGGCAGTTCCTTGAGAAGATTAAAGGAAAAGTTGACAAGGAGAAGACCTGGTTATGGCTCATGAATGGAACCCTGAAGAAGGAGATTGAAGGCCTCATTCTTGCAGCCCAGGAGCAAGCCATCCGAATCAAAGCAATTAAGGCCAGGATTGAAAAATCAGCGGATGACCCAAAATACAGACTGTGCAAGGAAGCTGATGAAACCATGGATCATATCCTCAGCTGTTGCAAGAAAATCGCACAGACGGACTACAAACAAAGACACAACTCTGTGGCCCAGATGATTAACTGGAACTTATGTCACAAGTACCAACTGCCAGCAGTCAAGAATTGGTGGGATCATAAACCCACAAAGGTCGTGGAAAATGAACATACAAAAATACTGTGGGACTTTCGAATTCAGACTGACAATACACCAGACATCACGATTGTGGAAAAGAAAAAAGTCTGGATTATTGATGTCACCATACCAGGTGACAGTCGCATTGAGGAAAAACAACGGGAAAAACTCGGCCGCTATCAAGACCTCAAAATCGAACTGCAAAGGCTCCGGCATAAACCAGCACAGGTGGTCCCAGTGGTCACTGGCGCACTGGGTGCTGTGCCAAAAGATCTCAGACGGCATTTGGAAACAATAAACATCAACAAAATCATGATCTGTCAACTGCAAAAGGCCACCTGACTTGGATCTGTGCGCATCATTTGAAAATACATCACACAGTCCTAGGCGCTTGGGAAGTGTTCGACTTGTAATTTTGTGATAGATCTCGTTTGCTGTGACATACTGTGCTTTTGTGTCAATAATAATAATAACAATAATATTAAATGAGAGACTCCCTCCTGGGCACACAGAAGACTGAGCAACTTGGAAGGCGCTGAACAGACTGCACTCTGGCACCATGAGATGCAGTGCCAACCTTAAGAAATGGGGCCACAAAGTGGAATCCACCATAAAGACTTTTGGCTGTGTGCAGTTTGGTGTTCTTCAGCAAAGTGATTCTGCTCTGAGGTGCAACACCATGGCTGATACCAAATGAGGGACTCCCTCCTGGGCACACAGAAAACTGAGCGACTTGGAAGGCACTGAGCAGACTGCGCTCTGGCACCATGAGATGCAGAGCCAACCTTAAGAAATAGGACCACAAAGTGGAGTCCACGAGATGCAAGTGTGGAGAAGAGCAAACCACAGACCATCTACTATTTTGTTGTTCCTGTGTTGTGAACCGCTGTGAGTCGCCCCTGGGCTGAGAACAGCGGTATATAAGCAAAGTAAATAAATAAATAAATACTACAATGCAACCTGAGCCCTGCCACATGCACAATGGAGGACCTTCTTGCAGCAACACCAGAGGCACTCCAAGTGGCCCGCTACTGGTTAAAGGACATTTAATATAATGCCAAGTTTCTAAACTTTGTGCTTTATCATATACATTGGTTTGCTCCTAATATGATAAATAAAGAAAAATCAAATTAAATACCAAAGTCAGAAGTATCCATGCCATTATATTTCTAACGTCTATGTGTTGACATGATCACAGAATGATGGAGAAAGCAGAGAGGAAGAGAACCAATTCCTTGGAAACGTGGCATTGGAGAACTCTACTATTGTGTCAGACTTCATTAATTCTACAGTGTAGATGCACCCTTGCCACCTCATCTATTGGGCTGCCAAAAGTCAAAGTCAACTTGATGACAGCCAACAACAAACTCTTAACTGGGACCAATAACAGGATTCCTTCCATAGTCGGCTGCAAATCCTCCCATCTTTCCTGAGTTCTGCTTTCTGCAAGTGAATGTAATGTTCATTATGAAGGCCACCTACCCACCCAGGGTGCCCCCCTCTCAAGGGGAAAGATGGCTTTTGTTTCTCCTTCAGGCAGCTCTACCTCCATTTCCCTCCCAACAAACAATGAGCCACAGGTCCCCCATGTGGGGCCCGCTGCCTATTGAGATGCGTCCACACCCCGGTGCTAATTTCCACTCGCAGCTGTGGCAATTAGAAATGTGTGCTTAATGGAGTGTCATGTTAATTGTTGCCCAGTTAACCAATTTCTCCCTTTAATTGTCGATTGATTAACCTATTGAAATGTTAAGTGACTCAGTTTCCACCCAGAGCAAACATGGGTACTTCATCTGCTGGAGGGGAGGGGAGGGGCGCCAGGGGGAAAAAGAGGGGGAGGAGGGCACCCCTCCAGACTCTTAAGTGTGTGCTGGTATTTGCCTCTCCACCTCCCCCAGCTTTTTTAATTAGACGAGCCAATTTGACATGCATTTGTCTGCTGGAAAGGTTATCAGCTCTGGAGGTGACCTGCGGAGGCAAGGTTGAATGCAGCATCCTTAATAGAAAGGGTTTAGGGCAATGGAGGCTGGACTCGATTTCATTGTGATGATAATTAACAAGATTTTGCTTTCCTCCGGGGGCTCTCCCCTTCCCTTCCTTTTCCATAGCTTTAACTATACAATCAAATGTTTTGTCTGCCATATACACACACACACACACACACACACACACACACACACACACACCCCATTAGAATCATAGAATCATTGAGTTGGAAAAGACCTCATCCAACCCCCTGCCAAAGAAGCAGGAAATCACATTCAAAGCACCCCCAACAGATGGCCTACATGTTGGCCTTGGGCAGGTCACACTTTCTCTGCCTCAGAAAAAAGAAAACGCAAACCCAGCATGAACTAATCTTGGCATCCAATGTGGCCCAGTGGCAGGTTCTTCTAATCCAAACCCACCTCAGTCTTCAACCTGCACAGGATGGGGATTCAGGAAGATGCAGCCCAAAGTTCTCTGCCCTGGAGTGTGGTGGAGGCTCCTTCTTTGGAAGCTTTTAAACAGAGGCTGGATGGCCATCTGTCAGGGGTGATTTGAATGCAATATTCCTGCTTCTTGCCCGGGAGTTGGACTGGATGGCCCACGAGGTCTCTTCCAACTCTTTGATTCTTTGATTCTATGATTCTATGAATCATAGAGTTGGAAGAGACCCCATGAGCCATCCAGTCGAACCCTCTGCGAAGAAGCAGGAAAAATACATTCAAAGCACCACCGACAGATGGCCATCCAGCCTCTGTTTAAAAGCCTCCAAAGAAGGAGCCTCCACCACACTCCGGGGCAGAGAGTTCCACTGCTGAACATCTCTCACAGTCGGGAAGTTCTTCCTAATGTTCAGATGGAATCTCCTTTCTTGTAGTTTGAAGTCATTGTTCCACATCCTAATCTCCAGGGCAACAGAAAACAAGCTCCCTCACTCCTCCCTGTGAGTTCCTCACACATATTTATACATGGCTATCATGTATTTCTAGGTGCAAAGATTACTGCAGATGCAGACTGGAGCCAGGAAATCGGGAGACGCTTATTTCTTGGGAGGAGAGCAATGTCCAGTCTCGATAAAATAGTGAAGAGTAGGGACAGGGGCAACTCAACCCATTACGCAAAGTAAGCATTCACAGTATAGTTGATTTTGCCCAGGGGTGCTCTTGAGGTGCTCTTATGGGAAAATAGACCTTGACATATGCGAGTTGTAGTTACTGGGATTTATAGTTCACCTACAATCAAAGAGCATTCTGAACTCCACCAATGATGGAATTTAACCAAATCTGGCACACAGAACTCGCATGACGAACAGAAAATATATATCAATGATTGGTGGGGGGGGGGGGGGGGGCAAAATACTGTTTACTTACTGTTTAAAATTACCTAGGGCCGCCTCTGAGTAGAGACATCACACTGGCAACGAAGATCCGCATAGTTAAAGCAATGGTATTCCCCATAGTCACCCACGGATGTGAGAGCTGGACCAGAAGGAAGGCTGAGCGAAGGAAGATGGATGCTTTTGAATTGTGGTGTTGGAGGAAAGTTCTGAGAGTGCCTTGGACCGTCAGAAGATCCAACCAGTCCATACTTCAGGAAATAAAGCCCGACTGCTCATTGGACGGAAGGATAGTAGAAGCCAAGATGAAGTACTTTGCACACATCATGTGAAGAAAGGAAAGCTTAGAGAAAACAATTATGCTGGGGGAAATGGAAGGAAAAAGGAAGAGGGCCCAATCAAGGGAAAGATGGATGGATGGGATCCTTGAAGTGACTGGATTGACCTTGAAGGTGCTGGGGGTGGTGACGGCTGATAGGGAGCTCTGCCGTGGGATTGTCCATGAGGTCACGAAGAGTCAGAAATGACTGAATGAATGAACAACAACAAAATCATGTCTCCTCTCAGCCTTCTCTTCTTCAGGTTAAACATGCCCAGCTCTTTAAGCTGCTCCTCATAGGGCTTGTTCTCCATACCCTTGATCATTTTAGTCGCCCTCCTCTGGACACATTCCAGCTTAGAGTCAGCATCTCCCTTCAGTTGTGGTGCCCAGAATTGGACACAGTGTGATTCCAGGTGTGGTCTAACCAAAGCAGAATAGAGGGTTAGCATGACTTCCCTGGATCTAGACACTAGGCTCCTATTGATGCAGGCCAAAATACCATTGGCTTTTTTTGCCGCCGCATCACATTGTTGGCTCATGTTTAACTTGTCCACAAGGACTCCAAGATCTTTTTCACACATACTGCTCTTGAGCCACGTGTCCTTGGGTTGGTGTTGTGAGACTAAACCAGGAAATGAAGGCCCCTGATTTAGAGAAAGGATGGAACTCAACACCATAAATGGATTTCTTCTCGTTTGAAATAAAACCCAGATCAAATTCACTGCATCTCCCTCGTGGACAATTGCAAGTCACCTGCCCCTAAATCCAGGCTGCAAAGGGTCCCCAGATATTGCTCTGAAGGATCACCATCTTTTTCTCTCTGTATCTATCTCCCTTCTACTATGTCTTTCTGACCTTAGTTATGACCCTCCCTGTCTGTTGTAATGAATGCAATTGTGAGACAGCTCTCTTATCTCTGAACAGGTCTTTCACACCCGCTGCTAAAGCACACACACATACACGCACATCGACCTAAAACAGCCTCAACTTAGCTTGCTGAAATCCCCTGTGGGGAAGAATATGTTTCTGTTAGTTTTTGTTTGTTGTGTGCTTCAAGTTCATTTTAACTTCTGGGTACTCTAATAGGTTTTCTCAGGCTTGCCATTGCCTTCTTCTGAGGCTGAGAGAGTGTAACCAATGGCATCACTAGAGTTGGTGTCACCCGTTGTCTCTACGTTGGTGGAAACTCCAAATCCTGGACCAGGAGTCAGACTAAACTCCAACTTAAGTTGACCCGGGACATCTACCATGACCTACATGGACAACTGAAGAACTCCCCGCAAAATGTTCACCCAACCACGGTTTAAAGACCACTAAAAAACAAGAGTCCGCCACCTTGCAAAGTAATCTGCTTTACTGTTGAACAAGACTTGCAGTAGAAAAGTCATTCCTACAATTCGTGTGGAATCTTTTTTTTCTGTTTAGTCTTGAAAAATCTGCTCTCATCTTTTGTAGAATTAAAGATACAGAATCCCTGGCGAAACATAAATATAGACCAGCTATTTTTTCAGACAGAAAATATTTCTTTAGGCATCTCAAGGTACTTCAGCACAAATCTATGGTTAACTTATGTTGGAAGTTGACTATAGCAGAGAGTTCCACTGCTGAACAGCTCTCACAGTCAGGAAGTTCTTCCTGATGTTCAGATGGAATCTCCTTTCTTGTACTTTGAAGCCATTGTTCCATTGTGTCCCAGTCTCTAGGGCAGCAGAAAACAAGCTTGCTCCCCCCTCCCTTTGACGTCCTCTCACGTGTTTATACATGGCTATCGTGTCTCCTCTCAGCCTTCTCTTCTTCAGGCTAAACATGCTCAGCTCTTTAAGCCGCTCCTCATAAGGCTTGTTCTCCTGATCCTTGATCATTTTAGTCACCCTCCTCTGGACACATTCCAGCTTATCAACATCTCTCTTCAGTTGTGGTGCCCAGAATTGGACAAAGTGATTATAAGCTGAGGATGACACACTTGTGTGCCCAGTGTGTGAGCTCATGCAACAAGGTGAGTGTGTAGGAAACACAATATTAGCAATGCTACTGAACATGATAGATGGTAGAGTTAAAATGCATTAAAAAAACAAAGTGATGAGATCCCTGTGGACCCACAAAGCAATGCATTATGTTCCGTATCATTACTAACATTGTGTTCTCTCCACACTCACCTTGTTACATGAGCTAACACACTGGGCACACACAGTCAGCCCTTCATACCCTCAGATTCCCTATCCACAAATTCAATTATTCATGCCTTGAAAACTTTATTTTAAATATCCAAAAGCAGATTTTATTTTGCCTTTTAATTTACGGGACATTATTTTACTACAATATTGTATATCATCGGACTTGAGCATCCATGAATTTGGGTATCCACAGGGGATCCTGGAACCAAACCATACCAAAGGCCGACTGTATGCTATTTGGAAGCTTATCAGGGGGTTGTTTTATGAGAAAATAACAGGAATGACTGATGGATTTCTGTCAAAATCAATTGTCCCACCCGCTAAGGTTTCTCCCTGCAATTTTTGGCATCTCATGGTATCTACAGAACTCGCCTCCAGCATTGTCTCCCAAAGGAGAATATTGACTTCCTACCAGCTTTCTTTACTATCTAGCTTCCACCACAGAGATACTAGATAATATGAATGCCACTCTGCAATGCTGACTTACGTCTGGTGTCTTCAACAGTTTGTGTGCATTGGGATGCAGTGGTGGGGGGCATAACAAAAATGGCCCAGGAAAGGGAATAGTCAGCTAGCACGGGAGGGCTTGAGAACTTATTCTCCTTTGCACAAGTCTCTAAAACTATATTTTTAATGCAGAAAACTATGCTGGGACCACAGACTCATAGAATCATAAGTTGGAAGAGACCACATGGATCATCTAATCCAGTGGTTCTCAACCTTCCTAATGTCTCGACCCCTCATGTTGTGGTGATCCCCAACCATAACATTATTTCCGTTGCTACTTCATAACTGAATTTTGCTACTGTTCTGAATCGTCACATAAATATCTGATGTGCAGGATGTATTTTCATTCACTGGACCAAATTTGGCACAAATACCTGATACGCCCAAATTTGAGTACTGGTGGGGTTGGGGGTGGGGACTGATTTTGTCGTTTGGGAGTTGTAATTGCTTGGATTTATAGTTCACCTACAATCAAAGGGGATTCTGAACTCCACCAATGATGGAATTGAACCAAACTTGGCACATAGAACCCGCATGACTAACAGGAAATACTGGAAGGGTTTGGTGGTCATTGACCTTGAGTTTTGGAGTTGTAGTTCACCTACATCCAGAGAGCACTGTGGACTCAAACAATGATGGATCTGAACCAAACTTGCCATGAATACTCAATATGCCCAAATGTGAACACTGGTGGAATTTGGGGTAAATAGATCTTGATATTTGGGAGTTTTAGTTGCTGGGATTTATAGCTCGCCTACAACCAAAGAGCATTCTGAACCCCACAATGATAGAATTGGGCCAAACTTCCCACACAGAACCCCCATGACCAATAGAAAATGCTGTGTCTTCCGATGGTCTTTGTCACCCCCCTGACACCCCCTTGTGACCCCCCAGGGATCCCGACACCCAGGTTGAGAAATACTGATTGATGGAGTCAACTCTCCACTTCTTTAGTGACCTCTCTGACACCCCCTCACAACCTCCCCCCCCCCCCCGAGGTCCCAATCCCCAGGCTAAGAAACACTGATCTAATCCAACCCTCTGTATGTATGAAAAGCATAAAGTACCACTGACAGATGACCATCCAGCCTCTGTTCAAAAGTCTCCAAAGGAAGGCACTTCCATTGGACTCTGAGGGAGAGAGGTCCACTGTTGAACAGCTCTTCTTACAGTAAGGAGGTACTTCCTAATGTCCAAGTGGAATCTCCTTTCCTGTAATTAAATCCCATTGCTCTGAGCACTAGTTTCCAGGGCAGCAGAAAACAAGCCTGCTCCCTTTTCCTTATGGCATCCTTTATGGCGATCATGTCTCCTCTCAACCTTCTTTTCTTGCTTGCTTGCATGCGATCATCTATGCTGATGATCGTGCCATTACTGCTCAAGCAGGGAGCTTTGAGATGGTAGAACAGAAGCTTTCCGAAGCTCTGGGTGCCCTTACTGCCTATTACAGGGAAAACCAGCTGATCCCCAACCCATCTAAAACACAGACATGTGCCTTTCATCTCAAGAACAGAGAAGCATCCCGAGCTCTGAAGCTCACCTGGGAAGGAATCCCACTGGAGCATTGCAGTGCACCCAAATACCTGGGAGTCACCCTGGACCGTGCTCTTACCTACAAGAAGCACTGCCTGAACTTCAAGCAAAAAGTGGGTGCTAGAAACAATATCATACGAAAGCTGACTGGCACAACCTGGGGATCACAACCAGATACAGTGAAGACATCTGCCCTTGCGCTGTGCTACTGAGTATGCATGCCCAGTGTGGAACACATCTCACCACGCTAAAACAGTGGATGTGGCTCTTAATGAGACATGCCGCATTATCACGGGGTGTCTGCGCCCCACACCACTGGAGAAATTACACTGCTTAGCCGGTATTGCACCACCTGACATCCGCCGGGAAATAGCAGCCAATAGTGAAAGGACCAAGGCAGAGACATCTCCAGCCCATCCCCTGTTTGGGTATCAGCCAGCACGTCAACAACTTAAATCTAGAAATAGTTTTCTAAGATCTACAGAGACACTCGCTGGAACACCTCAGCAAGCGAGAGTCTAAAAGTGGCAGGCTCAAACCCAGAACCTCAACCAATGGCTAATACCAAATGAGAGACTCCCCCCTGGGCACACAGAGGACTGGGCGACTTGGAAGGCGCTGAACAGACTGCGCTCTGATACCACGAGATGCAGAGCCAACCTTCAGAAATGGGGCCACAAAGTGGAATCCTCGACATGCGAGTGCGGAGAAGAGCAAACCACTGACCACCTGCTGCAATGCAACCTGAGCCCTCCACATGCACCATGGAGGACCTTCTTGCGGCAACACCGGAAGCACTCCAAGTGGCCAGATACTGGTCAAAGGACATTTAATCAACTACCAAACTCACAAATAATATATTTTGTCTGTTTGTTTGCTTTGTTCTGTTAGAAATGTAATATAATTGACTGGTTGCCCTGATATGACAAATAAATACCTTCTTTTCTGCAGACTAATCAGACTCAACTCTTTAAGGAGCTCCTCATAGTGATTTATGGTTTCCAGACCTTTGATCTTTTTAGTTGCCTTCCTCTGGACACCTTCCAGCTTGTCAATATCTCTCTTAAATTGTGGTGCCCAAACAAGTGACATAGTATTCCAGGTAAAGAGGGCTAACCAAAGCAGAATAGATGTTTCGGTTTTATCTCCTAATATGTATTGGATTGTGATCCAAATTGCACTGAATTCAGAAACCTGTTTCATTCTGTAGTCAAAATCTAACCATGTCGCAATACCAAATAGTTAATTACTTAGTACCCCCCTCCCCAATAACGACGGTAATAATTCTTAATTGTCTCAGTGCTGAGAGAAAAAAAAGCTTCCTTTAAGAAGGTTAAACAAAGAGTGTATTGACATTAGCAAAGACTGGTGAAAGAAAACATTATTAAATAAAAGGAGCTTTATTTAAACACTAAATGAATCGTTTAAAGGCAAATTAGGGGCCCTAACGCCAACTAAACAAATAATGTTAAACAATAATTAGATATCCATTTCAGATTAAACACTCGGGTTCATTCGGCAGCGAGGAGGAGAAACGCACCCAAGTTTCCCTTCCTTTTCACTGATCTGTTGGGAAGATGTAATTATTAAACGTGGCCCTTCTTTCAGTTCTTTCAAAACATCCCCTCCAAGATGAAAAAAGAAATAAGAGGGGGAAAGAAATGACTTCTGTACCTCCCCATTATATTTTTTTGCTCCTGACGATAAAGCATCTTGAAAGTGTCCCTTTCATGAAAGAGAAGGAGGCGAGCGTTCGGAGGGCTCTCCTACCGAGAACAATCGATGGTCCCAAGCAACGGGTTATATTTATCGGCCTTATCAGCCCGGCCATCCAAATCACTTCCAGCATTTGATCCTCTGCTTTGCACAAGGCCAGCCTTTCGGAGACGACACCGGCGTCTTCCACATTGCGGCAAATGCCTGACAAGCATATATTTGGCAATCCTTCTTTTTTTCCAGTAGGCCTTTCTTGAAGTGCCAGCTCATTTTTTTTTTGTTCCTTTTCAAGAAAGCAACAGTTCCTGACGCTCCTTCTCCTTGGCACACGAAAGCAGGAATGTTCTGGTTCGGGTGTTTGTCCGTTCCTTGGCCTCTCCTTGAGGTGACTGCAGAGGGTGAAGAGACAACAACGGAGAAGGCTGTCAGCAATATCAAGAGCAGGCTTATCATCCCATTTCAAAGAGGCAAAGCTGGCTGAGAAGGGAGGCGGAGAGGGGGACACGGGGAGAAGAGTGTCTCTCTCAACGCTGCTGGGCTTTCATTAGGGCCTCCTTGGATTGGTGACGAACACAGCATCCGACAGTTAGGGCCAGGGAGGGACCCAATTATTTATTTATTATTCAGTTCTTGTGGGTTTTTTCGGGCTATATGGCCATGTTCTAGAGGCATTTCTCCTGACGTTTCGCCTGCATCTATGGCAGGCTTCCTCAGAGGTCTGCTGGAGCTGGGAAAAAAGGGGTTTATATATCTGTGGACTGACCAGGGTGAGACAAAAGGCTTTTGTAAGTTGGGCTAGGTGTGAATCTTTTCAACTGACCACCTTGATTAGCATACAATGGGCTGATTAGCATACAATTAGCATACAATGGGCGAAACGTCAGGAGAAATGCCTCTAGAACATGGCCATATAGCCCGAAAAAACCCACAAGAACTGAGTGATTCCGGCCATGAAAGCCTTCGACAATACATTATTTATTATTATTTATTATTATTATTTACTATTCTTGTATACCGCTATATCTCAAGCCCGAGGGCGACTCACAGCGGTTTCCAGACAGCAAATAGCAAGACAATAAAAACAGCCATAATTAATATGCAAAAACAGTTAAATTACACATTTCCATTACTAACTAATAAACAATCATCAATACACAGTTATCACAAATCCCATCCCCGATCGCCTCATCATCCAAGCGTGATCCAAATTCGTCATCCATTGTTCCGTTCCTATGTTCAAATTACCAAAATTGCACTGAATTACTCAAACGCCTGCACAAACATCCAGGTCTTCAGCTTTCTACGGAATGTCATGAGCCAAGGAAGGGTTTTGCTTTCCACCAGCACCAAGAGCTTTGGTTATAAAAGTAAAATGCTCTGAGAACATGTGTTGCCTTCCCCTGCTATCCATGGCACCCCCTTTCTCATTTATATACAAACAGAAATATGTATTTGTTTGTTTATTTACTACATTTATGTACTGCTTTTCTCCCCCTAAGGCAATGTTTCTCAACCTTCCTAATGCCACAACACCTTAATACTGTTAATAATAATAATAATAATAATAATAATAATAATAATAAAATAAAATTATATACTGCCCTATCTTCCTTAGGGGACTCAAAGCAGTTTCCACATATGCAAAATAATACAAAAACACAAACAGAAGTATGTATTTGTTTGTTTATTTACTACATTTATGTAGTAAATAAAAAAAACCAAGATTATGACAACAAGAATGATTGACAACTGGAAAATAGAGGGAGAAATTGTGGAGGCCGTGACAGACTTTGTATTTTTAGGTGCAAAGATGACTGCAGATGCAGACTGTGGCCAGGAAATCAGGAGACGCTTCCTTCTTGGGAGGAGAGCAATGTCCAGTCTCGATAAAATAGTGAAGAGTAGAGACATCAGACTGGCAACAAAGATCCGCCTAGTCAAAGCCATGGTCTTCCCTGTAGTCACCTACGGATGTGAGAGCTGGACCTTAGGGAAGGCTGAGCGAAGGAAGATCGATGCTTTTGAGCTGTGGTGTTGGAGGAAAGTGCTGAGAGTGCCTTGGACTGCGAGAAGATCCAACCAGTCCATCCTCCAGGAAATAAAGCCTGGCTGCTCACTGGAGGGAAGGAGACTAGAGACAAAGTTGAAGTCCTTTGGTCACATAATGAGGAGACAGCAAAGCCTGGAGAAGACAATTATGCTGGGGAAAGTGAAAGGCAAAAGAAAGAGGGGCCGACCAAGGGCAAGATGGATGGATGGCATCCTTGAAGTGACTGGACTGACCTTGAAGGAGCTGGGGGTGGTGACGGCCGACAGGGAGCTCTGGCGTGGGCTGGTCCATGAGGTCACGAAGAGTCGGAGACGACTGAACGAATGAACAACAACAAACATTTATGTACCGCTTTTCTCCCCCTAAGGCAGCGTTTCTCAACCTTCCTAATGCCACGACACCTTAATACAGTTAATAATAATAATAAAATAATATAAAACTTTATTTATATACTGTCCTATTTCCCTTAGGGGACTCAAAGCAGTTTCCACATATGCAAAATAATCCAAAAACATACAATATAAACATATACTGTTAACACAACATATATATTACAATAGGGCCAGGGAGGGACCCAAAGAAGGGTTTTGCTTTCCACCAGCACCAAGAGCCTTGATTATAAAAGGAAAATGCTCTGAGAACATGTGTTGCCTTCCCCTGCTATCCATGGCACCCCCTTTCCCATTTATATACAAACAGAAGTATGTATTTGTTTATTTATTTACTACATTTATGTACCGTTTTTCTTCCCCTAAAGCAGCGTATTTCAACCTTCCTAATGCCGCGACCCCTTAATACAGTTAATAATAATAATTAATTATTATTAACTTTGTTAGTACGCCGCTAGCATCTCCCGAAGGACTCGATGAGGCTTACAAAGGCCAAGGCCTCAGTACACAACATAACAATACAAACCTAATGTGAGAGGAAGCCACAGGGAGGAGGGAGCAAGCTTGTTTTCTGCTTCCCTGGAGACTAGGGCACGGAACAATGGCTTCAAACTACAAGAGAGGAGATTCCATCTGAACATGAGGAAGAACTTCCTGACTGTGAGAGCCGTTCAGCAGTGGAACTCTCCGCCCCGGAGTGTGGTGGAGGCTCCTTCTTTGGAAGCTTTTAAACAGAGGCTGGATGGCCATCCGTCGGGGGTGATTTGAATGCAATATTCCTGCTTCTTGGCAGAATGGGGTTGGACTGGATGGCCCATGGGGTCTCTTCCAACTCTTTGATTCTATGATTCTAAAGCAAATTAAAAACAATTAAAGCAATATTAAACAACAAAACAACAAGCAATAAACAATACACTAAAACACAATAAAACTGGCCAAGCCAGAGTAAAGGGCACAGAATTAAAAGTGCTGATGTGACAGGTGATATGTAAGGATTATAGGGTAAGTGCAGTGTGCAGTGTGCGGCAATCTTCGTTCTAATAAAGTGCTTCTGGGACTTGGTATTGGAGATAAATAATAAAATAATAATAATAAAATAATAATAAAACTTTATTTATATACTGTCCTATATCCCTTAGGGGATTCAAAGCAGTTTCCACATATGCAAAATAATCCAAAAACATACAATATAAATATATACTGTGAACACAACATATATATTACAATCAATTTACAGTTCCTCATGTTATGGTGACCCACAACCATAAAATTATTTTTGTTGCTACTTCGTAACTGGAATTTTGCTCCTGTTACAAATTGTAATGTAAATCTCTGATATGCAGGATGTATTTTCATTCACTGGACTAAATTTGGCACAAATACCCAATACTCAAATTTGAATACTGGTGGGATTGGGGGGGTTGATTTTGTCATTTTTGTCAAGTTATAGTTGCTGGGATTTATAGTTCATCTATAATCAAAGAGCATTCTGAACTCCACCAAACTTGGCACACAGAACTCCCATGACCAACAGAAAATACTGGAAAGGTTTTGGTGTGCATTGACCTTGAGTTTTGGAGTTGTAGTTCACCTACATCCAGAGAGGACTGTGGACTCAAACAATGATGGATCTGGACCAAACTTGGCGCGAACACTCAATATGCCGAAATGTGAACACTGATGGATACTGGGGAAAATAGACCTTGATATTTGGGAGTTGTACTTGCTGGGATTTATAGCTCTCCTACAATCAAAGAGCATTCTGAACCCCACAATGATAGAATTGGACCACATTTCCCACACAAAGCCCCCATGACCAACAGAAAATATTGTGTTCTCTGATGGTCTTTGGTGACCCCTCTGACACACCCTCATGACCGCCCCAAGGGTCCCAACCCACAGGTTGAGAAACACTGCCCTAAGGGAACTCAAAGTGGTTTCCAACATTATAAAGGCAAAATGTAATGTCCTACATACATGTGAAAACCAAAAGATAATACCAAGATAATAATGTATAACTATAAATGAATGAAATTAAAACTTAAACATAAAATAGCATTTTAACATAAAGCATCCAAAAATTAATAATCGATAATACAATAACATTTATTTTAAAACCCACTGATAAATAACACGATTTAAAAACAATTAAAATCACGTCAACCAAAATCAGGCCCATAGTCGTTCCATTGGTCCGTTCACTATTCCTAAGTATTAAGGCCTCTTCCACATAGCTGAATAAAATCCCACATTGTCTGCTTTGAACTGGAATATATAGCAGTGTGGACTCAGATAACTCAGCTCAAAGCAGATATTGTGGGATTTATTTGTCTTGATATTCTGGATTAAATGGCTGTGTGGAAGGGCCCTAAGGCACTCGTTGGACGTGGCCATGCATTGGGACTAATTAATCACAAGACACTTTTTCCAGGGTGGAAAATATCAAAATTTGACAATTTATTGTAAAACATGATGTTTTGATGCTTAATTTGTACAATCATAACATAATCTGATGTTTAATAGGCTTTTCCTTAATTCCTCCTTATTATCCGCCCGTTTATATTGGATAAGCGAGACTTTACTATATCAGTATATGGCAGTAAAGATGGGATCAAAGTTTTGTAAATGAATTATTTTGTGCAGAAAAATATGTGGGCAAACACGAACCATCCATTTTCTGTGCAGAAAAAAAATGTTTCACGTACAGAAAAAAATCTGTTTGCAATGCATTTTTTTCTTTGCAAAAACCAGGAATAATGGCTGAATTAGCATGACTTTTGTTAGACAAATAATTCCTCTGCAGCATTTCAGGGTATTCAGATACAGAGAGAATATTATGGGGGAAAAAAAAATCATTTTTTCTTGAACCAGGGGGACATTGTAATCAATCTTCTTTAAGGTTGAAATAGTTGATCCCATATACATTGCCATATAATGCAATTGGAAATCCATTATATTATTTATTTATTTATTTACTGGATTCTCAGCCAATCGGCGACTCAAGGAGGTTTCCAACAAATCAGTATACATAAAACATAATATAGATAAAAACATTAAACAATATAAAACATCACAAAAGCAATAAAAACAACATCATCAGCATCTCATTATTCTCAAGCATTGTTCAATTCCATTGCCAGGTCATTCAATTTCCTATATTTGTTACTCTGTATTTGTAAATGCTTGCTCAAATGGTTACGTTTTAACTTGCCTCCGAAACATCAAGAGGGAGGGAGCAGATCTGATTTCCCTAGGGAGGCCGTTCCATAGACGAGGGGCCACCACTGAGAAGGTCCTGTCTCTCATTCCCGCCAAACATGCTTGTGACGACGGCGGGACCGAGAGCAGGGCCTCTCCAGATGATTTTAAAGACCTCAGTGGTTCGTAAGGGGAGATACGTGGCCAGTGTAGACTCATGCATGAGTCCACACCAGGCATGGGCAAACTTGGGCCCTGCAGGTGTTTTGGACTGCAACTCCCACCATTCCTAACAGCTTCTGGCCCCTTCCTTTCCTCCCTCAGCTATTTAAGCTGCTCACATGGATATGGGAATTGTATCTATTTTGCTGATGTTTTTATTGCCAGGGATCAGGAGAGGACTTTCTGTCTCATGGGTCAAAATAACTTGATAAAGTTTATTGTATTTGGGTGTATGGTTGCTACACCGAGCCTAAAGATGTCAACCCATAACTATTTCAAGCTTAAATATGATTGTATTGTCGAAGGCTTTCATGGCCGGACTCACTGGGTTGTTGTAGGTTTTTTCGGGCTTTATGGCCATGGTCTAGAGGCATTCTCTCCTGACGTTTCACCTGCATCTATGGCAAGCATCCTCACTACCGCTGAGGATGCTTGCCATAGATGCAGGCGAAACATCAGGAGAGAATGCCTATAGACCATGGCCACATAGCCCGAAAAAACCTACAACAACCCATTAAATATGATTGATTACAATTTCCCCCCACTTCAAGTAAAAAAAAAATGAATATTTTCCAACAGTATTCTCTCTGTATCTGAATACCTTGAAATGCTTCAGAGGAATTGTTTGTCTAACAAAAATCATGTTATTTCAGCAATTATTCTTCGTTTCTGCGCAGAAAAACATTTGGCAGTGAAAACAGTTTTTTTCTGTGCAGAAAACATGGTCTTTTTTCTGCACAGAAAATTGAGAGGTTGCATTTGCCCACATATTTTTCTGCACAGAATAATTCAGTCACAAAACTTTGATGCCAAGTACATTTCCATATAATACAATTGGAAATGCATGACTCAGACATGTTTTTTTCTGTGCAGAAAACATGTTTTTTCTGCACAGAATTGGAGAAGTTGCATTTGCCCACATATTTTTCTGCACAGAATAATTCATTCACAAAACTTTGATGCCAATTACACTGCCATATAATGCAATTGGAAATGCATGAGTCAAACATGTTTTTTTTCTGTGCAGAAAATGGAGAGGTTGCATTTGCCCACATATTTTTCTGCACGGAATAATTCATTCACAAAACTTTGATGCCAATTACACTGCCATATAATGCAATTGGAAATGCATGAGTCTACACTAGGGATGGGCAAACTTGGGATCTTCAAGTGTTTTGGACTTCAACTCCCACCATTCCTAACAGCCTCCGGCCCTTTCCTTTCCCCCCTCAGCCGCTTAAGCGGCTGAGGGGGGAAAGGAAAGGGCCAGAGGCTGTTAGGAATGGTGGGAGTTGAAGTCCAAAACACTTGCAGGGCCCATGTCTGTGATAACTCCCCAATTGCGCTTCCTTCAATGCATTATCTTTTCCAGACTTAGCACATCTTTTCCTACTTCCAACAGACCTCACTACCTCTGAGGATGCTTGCCATAGATGCAGGCGAAACGTCAGGAGAAAATGCCTCTGGAACATGGCCATATAGCCCGAAAAAACCTACAACAACCCAACTTAGCACATCTGTTTCATTGGCACACAACAGCCAGCGTGTGAATATATGTCTCTACCATGCACCTTGCACATTGCATGCTATTCATGAGTTTGGACCCATTTCTTCTTTCCGGTGCTCTGAAAGGAACCATAGACTTCTTCCTAAATCCAGCCTTTTTCTCAGAGAATAACCTCAGAAGGAGAGAGAGAGAGAGAAAAAAGTTGTTTTCATCCAATCTTAATACCTCTCATTAGCTAGAAAGCACAAAGGGACAGGAGTCTCATTATGTTATTTTTCTGTTTATGTATGTGTGTGTGTGTGTTAATTTCTCCCTGCGTTCCTGAATTGCGTGTGCGCACACACATACAGAAACGCACTCTGTGTTTAAGGTTAATCGAGTTTCAGCACATATTTTTTTTTAAAAAAAGAGCTTGAATCACCACCACACTAGTTCTTTTTTTCCCCCCTTTGCTCTAATGTGTGGCTGCTGAAAATCCTCAGCTGTGATAAATTAAGCTACTTATTAATCTAATTATCGTACATTCATCCCAGAAACTTTCATGTGACTTGAAAAGACTATTCAACCTTTTCCCTCCCCTCACAGAAAGGCCTCAACCTTGCGCCAATTAAGATTATTCTGAAATAATGCAAAAAAAGGAGAGAGAGTAAGAGAGAGAGAGAGAGAAGGAGGGAGATTGAAAGAAAGAAAGAGAGAGAAAAGAGCTCTCTTTAATCACACAATGGAACAAGGGCTGATCCTAAGCAAAGGAAAAGCTCTGGGAAGAAGAAAAAAGTTTAGGTTACCTTGACGCTCCCCGACTTCAGGTTTCACAGCGAAGATATAATTATTGTACATTTATCTCTTTCCTCCACTGACGGAAATTAGTCCGTCCCATTGTTTAGCAAATAGAGCTGCTCGCTGGATTCCGACAACAATGTGCGATTTCCCGAGAACACCAGGACGAAGCAAAGCAGCCCAGCGAAATCCAGCATTTGTCTAGATGGGCACATTTTAATTTTTTTTTTAATATATGACTCCTACAGAGCATATTAGAAATGCAGATTTGTCTAAATAGGGTTTCTCTCTTTAGGGCTCATCTATTGATATGAAAATATACCAATCCTAATGTCAGCTCAATTTGGGATTAAATTAAAAAAGGAGACGGAATATCATATCGTAGCCGACCCCCCTTTTAATTCATTGTCAAATGACTTAGTTAACTGTGCGGTGAGAGTGTGTGCATGTGCGTGGGTCTTCAGTAATGGTGCAAATGGAGCTATTTTGCATCCAAATTAAAGTGGGTATTAATTTGAATGCAAAACAGTTCTGTTTGCACATGGAGTTTTGATCATAGGTTTTTACCCAGAGGGAGAATCAGCCGTCTACAAATTATTATTATTATTATTATTATTATTATTATTATTATTAAACTTTATTTGTACCCCACTAGCATCTCCCGAAGGACTCGATGCGGATTACAAAGGCCAAGGCCTCAACACAACAACAGACAATAACAACATACTGGTCAATGACCGAAATAAATATTTTCATAGAATCATAGAATCAAAGAGTTGGAAGAGACCTCATGGGCCATCCAGTCCAACCCCCTGCCAAGAAGCAGGAATATTGCATTCAAATCACCCCTGACAAATGGCCATCCAGCCTCTGCTTAAAAGCTTCCAAAGAAGGAGCCTCCACCACACTCCGGGGCAGAGAGTTCCACTGCTGAACGGCTCTCACAGTCAGGAAGTTCTTCCTCATGTTCAGATGGAATCTCCTCTCTTGTAGTTTGAAGCCATTGTTCCATTGCGTCCTAGTCTCCAAGGAAGCAGAAAACAAGCTTGCTCCCTCCTCCCTGTGGCTTCCTCTCACATATTTATACATGGCTATCATATCTCCTCTCAGCCTTCTCTTCTTCAGGCTAAACATGCCCAGTTCCCTAAGCCGCTCCTCATAGGGCTTGTTCTCCAGACCCTTGATCATTTTAGTCGCCCTCCTCTGGACACATTCCAGCTTGTCAATATCTCTCTTGAATTGTGGTGTTGTTATTGATTTGAATAACAACATACAATACACTTAAAGCAAATTAAAAACAATTAAAGCAGTGTGTTGTCGAAGGCTTTCATGGCCGGAATCACTCAGTTCTTGTGGGTTTTTTCGGGCTATATGGCCATGTCCTCACCTCTGAGGAAGCTTGCCATAGATGCAGGTGAAACGTCAGGAGAAATGCCTCTAGAACATGGCCATATAGCCCGAAAAAACCCACAAGAACTGAATTAAAGCAATATTAAACAACAAGAACCACAAGCAATAAACAATACATCAACAAGATAAAACTGGGCCGGGCCAGAGTAAAGGGTACAGGATTAAAAGTGCTGATGTGACAGGTGATACGTAAGGATTACAGGCAAGTGCAATGTGCAGTGTGAGGCAGTCTTAATTCTAATAAGGTGCTTCTGGGACTTGGTGTTGGAGATTTCCTAATCGGGGAAGGCACATCGGAACAGCCAGGTCTTTAAGTTCTTTCTGAAGACTGCCAATGTAGGGGCCTGTCTAAGATCTTTGGGGAGAGTGTTCCAGACACGGGGAGCCACCACGGAAAAGGCCCTGTCTCGTGTCCCCACCAAATGTGCTTGCGACGCCGGCGGGATCACGAGCAGGGCCTCTCTAGATGAGCGTAGTGAGCACATGGGTTCATAGATGGAGACGCGGTCACGCATACAAAGACATTACCCAGGGGACGCCTGGATGTGTTGCAATCTTGCAGGGAGGCTTCTCTCATGTTTGGGCGACTTGGAAGGCGCTGAACCGACTGCGCTCTGGCAACACGAGATGCAGAGCCAACCTTAAGAAATGGGGTCACACAGTGGAGTCCACAAATTACAAGAGTGGAGAAGAGCAAACCACAGACCACCTACTATGATGCAGTCTGAGCCCTGCCACATACACAATGGAGGACCTTCTTATAGCAACGCCAGAGGCACTCCAAGTGGCCAGCTTCTGGTCAAAAGGCATTTAGCATAATGCCAAGTTTTGAAACTTTATATTTTTGTATAATAATAATAATAATAATAATAATAATAATAATAATAATAATAATAATACTCCTGACCTCATGATCGTGTTAAAAAACCAAGTATGAATTGCTGCGTTGTTGTAGGGTTCTAAAGGCATGTTCTAAAGGCATTTTCTCCTGACGTTTCGCCTGCATCTATGGCAAGCATCCTCAGAAGTAGTGAGGTCTGTTGGAACTAGGAAAAAGGGTTTATATATCTGTGGAATGACCAGGGTGGGACAAAGGACTCTTGTCGGCTGGAGCCAGGTGTGAATGTTTCAACTGATCACCTTGATTAGCATTTGATTGCCTGGCAGTGCCTGGAGCAATCCTTTGTTGAGAGGTGATTAGATGTCCTTGTTTGTTTCCTTGTGCTGTTCTAATTTTTGAGTTTTTTTGAGTTTTTTTAATACTGGTAGCCAGATTTTGTTCATTTTCATGGTTTCCTCCTTTCTGTTGAAATTGTCCACATGCTTGTGGATTTCAATGGCTTCTCTGTGTAGTCTGACATGGTGGTTGTGAGAGTGGTCCAGCATTTCTGTGTTCTCAAGTATGGATCGTCAATGCTGCAATCCCACGCAACAGCAGGACGATATGAGGATTTAAAGATCGAACTGCAAAGACTCTGGCACAAGCCAGTCAAAGTGGCCCCAGTGGTGATCGGCATACTGGGTGCAGTGCCTAAAGACCTTGGCCTGCACTTAAACAAAATTACCATCTGCCAGCTGCAGAAGGCCCCTTACTGGGATCTGCACACATTATTCGCTGATACATCACACAGTCCAAGACACTTGGGAAGTGTCCAACATGTGATCCAATACAACAACCAGCATAGTGATCTTGTTTGCTGTGGACTAATCTTGTTGTGCTTCAAATAATAATAATAATTATTATAATTATAATAATAATGTACTGTCAAAGGCTTTCATGGCCGGAATCACTGGGTTGTTGTAGGTTTTTTCAGGCTATATGGCCATGGTCTAGAGGCATTCTCTCCTGACATTTCACCT
This sequence comes from Anolis sagrei, assembly GCF_037176765.1. NCBI lineage: Eukaryota > Metazoa > Chordata > Lepidosauria > Squamata > Anolidae > Anolis > Anolis sagrei. Next base: position 335,779,545 of record NC_090021.1, read on the forward strand.
GCATCTATGGCAAGCATCCTCAGAGGTATGGCAAGCATCCTCTGAGGATGCTTGCCATAGATGCAGGCGAAACGTCAGGAGAGAATGCCTCTAGACCCGTGATGGTGAACCTATGACATTTGTAAATGCTTGCTCAAACAACCACGTCTTAACTTTCCTTCGAAGCGTTTACAAATGTCATAGGTTCACCATCAGCACTGACACACATGGCTATTTTTGATGACACGCAGCCACATGCGGCCACATACAGAAAAGTACACCTTATAAGAGCCAATCTAATTCCATCCTTAAATCTGTAAAAGACTCTACAAATTTAACATCTATACATTTGAACATTGTTCACTCCATATGTCAGCATGGAATATACACATTTCTTATTTAAACTATAAATATTGCAAAATTATGTTGGTTTTTTTTCTCGAAGTTGACACCTCACCCAAGTTATGCTTAGGTTTTGGGCAAATTTTGACACACCAAGCTCAAAAGGTTGGCCATCACTGCTCTAGACCATGGCCATATAGCCTGAAAAAAACCTACAACAACCCAATAATGATGATGATGATGATGATGATGATGATGTGCGGCTTTCTGACATTGTATATTCAGCCAGCATAGTGATCTTGTTGTGTTTCAAATAACAATAACAATATCAATACTTTATTTGTATCTCCCCGAGGGGTCTCACGGCCCGATTCCAACATAACAATGGCAAGCATTCAATGCCTACACAAAACACACAATACTAAGATAAAATTCCAGAAAACCCCCACATATAAAAGCAGCTTTAACATCAAATTAAGACCCAACATCAGTAAATTAAACCTGACATCAATAAGTTAAAATACACGTAACTGTACCCTTGCTTTGCTTCTGATATGAGAAATAAACAAATACCCAGAGAGGGTTTTTGATGTGCCGGGAAGGACACGAGCGTGCTTTTGGAAGCCATACCCAAAAACCCAAGGAGGTGGTGGGCAATGGGTGCCTTTTCTTGATTTCTCTTCTGCAACATGCATCCCACCCCTTTTCGTGAAGATTAAACGTGGGGGAATTATAAAGTATAATTACATTTTATTGAAACTTGAGAGACAGGGGAGGGAAAGTGGGGGACAAATCCAGCAGGAAACTTTGCGCGGAAAGGGATGCGATGTCATTATCGTAGAAAGATAAAAGTTCCATACTGTTTTTATCTGTTTATTTGGACGGGATCCAGCCTTCGCAGTCACGCAGGAAACAAAAAAAATATATAGGGAGAAGGAGACGAAGACGAAGAAGAAGAGGGAATGCAGGAGTAATTATTAAAACTGTGTGATTTGTTATCTCGGCTACTGTCTTTCCAAATGGTAATGCGATATCAGCAGTTGCAGACGGTCGCCGGTTCCCTCTATTAGTAAACAAGTGCTTTAGAGACCTGTGTGGGGCTCTTTAAGCCTACTGCTCCCCGAAGTGCCGTCAGGCTTAACTTCTAATCCATGGTATTTCAGAGCACTGGAAATTCATCTTTATAAGACCTGAACAAAAAAGGGAAGAGTGCCTGGAGGGCATGAGCTCCCTCTGGTGAGACAAATGACATGTTCATTTATTAATGAAACAATAACCCTGGAAGGAGGATCAAAGCCCATTCCATCCTCACTTTACAATCCCCAATTTTCTCAGGCCATACCATTTAATTGAGCCGTGACAATGGAATACTTAATTGTTTGCCGTGAAAGTTTGAAGAAGCGACTTCTTCAGAAAAGCCGTGTTCGCTTCTGGATTATGTGCAGGCGAGCCTAAGCCCAGCTTGTGGCGACGGACCGCCGTTTGATTCCTGCCACTTTGGGCGCTTTTGTTGCGCCTCGCTTTTCAAAAGGCCTCTCGTCACCATCTCCTCAGTAATCGGAAATGTACCATTCTTCCTACCCTTTTGGAAAGGTCTTCCTTTGAGGGAGGGATGAGGGAGGGAGGGAGGGAATGGCACCAGAGATCCACATGAGGATGTGTGCGCCTTCAAGTCACCTGTCGACTTATAGACATCTCATGCATTTCATACGGTTTCATAGGCAAGGAATTCTCAGAGGTAATTTGGCCATTCCTTTCTCTTGCAGCACCAGGTATTCAAACGTTTCCGGCCCAATTTACCTGTCCGAACACATCTCCCCTTATGAACCATCTAGGACCTTAAGATTGTCTGGGGAGGCCCTGCTCTCGATCCCACCTTCATCACAAGTACAGTCAGCGAGTACGAGGGACAGGGCCTTCTCAGTGGTGGCCCCTTGGCTATGGAATGCCCTTGCTAGGGATATCAGATTGGCTCCCTCCCATTTAACATTTCGGAGGAAAGTTAAGACATGATTGTTTGAGCATCTCCCCTTATGAACCATCTAGGACCTTAAGATTGTCTGGGGAAGCCTTGCTCTCATTACTGCCTTCATTACAAGTACGGTTGGTGGGTATGAGGGACAGGGTCTTCTCAGTGGTGGCCCCTCGGCTATGGAATGCCCTTGCTAGGGATATCAGATCGGCTCCCTCCCTTTTAACATTTCAGAGGAAAGTTAGGACATGGTTGTTTGAGCATGCGTTTACAAATGCAGAGTAACTGACATAGGGAATGGAATGACTAGACGATGGAATTGGACAATGTTTTAACAAGGAGACACTAATGATGTTGGTTTTATTGTTTCTGTTGTGGTTTTATATTGTAATTTAGTGTTGTATTTGCATTTTGATATTCTGCGTATTGACTTACTGCCTGTAAACCGCCTTGAGTTGCTGAAAGGCAGAGAAAGGTGGTATACAAATACAATAAATAAATAAATTAGTGGTCTCCCATCCAAGTACTAACCAGAGCCTACATTGCAATGCTTCAGATCAGATGGGAATCATAGAATCATAGAGTTGGAAGAGACCACCTCATGGGCCATCCAGTCCAACCCCCTGCCAAGAAGCAGGAATATTGCATTCAAATCAACCCTGACAGATGGCCATCCAGCCTCTGGTACCTTTAGGCCTTCCGTGGAGGCTGTATTTATTTATTTATTTATTTATTTATTTATTTATTTATTTATTTATCTTCTCACCCCGAAGGGGACTCAGAGCGGCTTACAATATATATTTTCATACAATATATTATATTATTAGCATAGTACAATATCAGTATATATTACTATACTGCACTATACCATTATATTGTAATATTATAAGTATAGCTATGTGCATTGACCATTGGTCCACAGTTCTTGCATTACTTTGATAATAATAATAATAATAATAATAATAATAATAATAATACTTTATTTATATACCGCTTTATCTCCCCTAGGTATAATTACTATTGCAGAACACAACTATGTGTGTGTTTATGTATATATGTTTTCATATTGTTTGTTGACCTATGGTGACCCCATGCATTTCATAGATTTTTCTTGGGCCAGGAACACTCAGAGGTGGTTTGTCCAGAAATATACCCTACAGATATACCCAAATTATGCTGGGGAAAATTGAAGGAAAAAGGAAGAGGGGCCGACCAAGGGCAAGATGGATGGATGGCATCCTTGAAGTGACTGGACTGACCTTGAGGGAGCTGGGGGTGGTGACGGCCGACAGGGAGCTCTGGCGTGGGCTGGTCCATGAGGTCACGAAGAGTCGGAGACGACTGAACGAATGAACAACAACATACCCAAATACACCCATGTGACATATGGGGTTTGATGAATCCAAGGCCGGAGTTAAAATTGCTGGAATAAACATTAACAATCTTAGATATGCAGATGATACCACTTTGATGGCTGAAAGTGAGGAGGAGCTGAGGAACCTTCTAACCAAGGTGAAAGAAGAAAGAGCAAAAGCTGGGTTGCAGTTACATAAATATTTTTTAAAAAAAATATGGCAACCAGACTGATTGATAGCTGGATGGATGGTATCCTTGAAGTGACTGGCTTGACCTTGAAGGAGCTGCGGGTGGGACAAGGAGCTCTGGTGTGGACTGGTCCATGAGGTCACGAAGAATCGGAAGCGATGGAACAAATAAACAACACACCCTACAGAACTCTGTAGTTGTTGACAATCCCTCATCTAAGGCCTCTTCTACACTGTCATATAAAATACTTAAACTGAATTATAGAACAGTATAGACGCATAAAATCAAATTCAATGCAGATAATTTGGATTATCTTTGTTGATAATCTGGATTATATGGAAGTGTAGAAGGGGCATAAGTAACCAGAGCTAAATCTGCTTATCTTCAAGATAAAATGGAATTGGGTGCCTTTAGAGTATTTAGGGCCTCTATGGAGACCCTAAGGCCAAGTGCATTGACCATTGGTCCACATATGTTTCACTAGATTGATATTCACTAGTATTCCATAAAGTAACTCTGTGTGGGTGTTTGTGTGTATGTCCTTCATATTACCTGCCAATGTATGGTGACCACTTTGATTTTATAGGGTATTTTTGGGCAAGGAGTACACAGAGGTGATTTTTCCAGTTCTTTCATCAGAAATACACTCTACAACACCTGGTTGTCATTTATGGTCCCCCATTCAAGTATTTATCTGGCCAATCCTGCTTACCTTCCAAGATCAGGTGGGATCTGGTACTTTTAGGCCCTCTGTGGAGACCCTGAAGCCAAGTGCATTGACCATTGGTACACATACATTGCACTACATTGATATTCAGTTTTGCATAATGTAACTCTGGGTAAGTTGCCCATTGATTTATTGTGACTTCATGTATTGCATACTTTTTAAAGGCAAGGAACGACTTTTAAAGGCACGTCAACGACTTAAATCAAGACATAGTTTTCTTAGATCTACAGAGACAGTCGCTGGAACACCTCAGCAAGTGAGAGTCCAAAAGTGGCAGGCCCAAACCCAGCACTTCAATCTGTGGGTGATACCAGATGAGAGACTCCCCCCTGGGCACACAGAAGACTGGGCGACTTGGAAGGCGCTGAACAGACTGCGCTCTGGCACCACGAGATGCAGAGCCAATCTTAAGAAATGGGGCTACAGGGTGGAATCCACGGCATGCGAGTGCAGAGAAGAGCAAACCACTGACTACCTGCTGCAATGCATCCTGAGTTTAAGAAATGAGATGCCAAGTAGAACCTTCTATTTATGTGAAAAGCAGATGCTCATCCACTGGGCCTCTCCTAACCTGTCTAGAAGGATGCTTTTCTGACTCATTTAACAGAGACTCCTGGGTAGGTGGTGAGTTAATTCAAGAAGATCACTTTCTGAGTGTCTGGTTCCCTACTTTAACTTCCTGAATGATGAGCATTGTCAAAGGCCTGCAGCAAGAATCATAGAATCACAGAATTGGAAGAGACCCCCAAGGGTTATTCAGTCCATCCTCCTTCTGCCTTGAAGAAAGAAGAAAGGTGCTCATGAGAGATGGTGTGGTGAATCTAACCTTTTGCCAGGAAGGCCGAAGCCTGAAGTCAGTGGCTGACATGTTCAGAGATAGGCAGGAGAGCTAAGAGGCAAGAGGGAGCAGTCAGCCAACTCCTGATTGGCTAGAGCAGTCAGAGGAGGAGTTAGGTTTGAGAGGGAAAAAAGGCTGTGTCTTTTTGACAAGCTGGAGAGAAGAGGTTTAAACATCGAAGAGTGTAGTAGTACTTTAGGAAGAGGGAGCTGAGAGGAATTTAGACAGGGAGAACTTTCGAAGTGAGCCTTGGGATTTGAGCATAGGAAAGGCAAAGGTTCCTGGATCACTGTACTTAGAACGGGTCAGTGTAGGAAAGCTTGTTTGCTCTGTGAGGCAGTCAGTGGGCTGTTCTCAGGGACACACTGTGTCAGTGTAGTGGCCAGTGTGAAGCAAGGAACTCACAGGAAACAAAAGTTATAGTCTTAAGATAAGACTGCTTGTCTAAACATCTAAGCCTCAAGTAACCACATTACGCTTTTGTACCACTCTTTTTAAGAGTCGATTTGTTCAACAAGTTTAAATAAACTTGTTTGTATTTCATCTTTCAAACTGGTGTCTGTCTCGGTCTGTGTAACTTAATAAAACTCAGCTAGCCTAAAAACAACTTAATTTAAGTCCAGTCAGCGGGAGAAGCAGTTGTTAAAGAAGAACCAAGGGCTTGAATAAACCTTACCTATTCCACATTCACACTTATGTTTTCCTCAGACATTAATTGAGGTGGTGGCGGCGAATCTACCTAATACATCGGTCATTAACATCGTTAATACAGTTGGTCACTCCACAATATTACTGAGGTGGGATAAGAGAGTCTTTCCCCCTCGTCATAGTCATTTTATCGTCGTTAAAGTAGTGTCCAGCTTCACACTGATGGGCAGTGTTGGGATTGTTTGTCCCATCTGCCCAAGAATACATTGATCTTTGTTACAGATGGCTATTCTGCCTCTCCAAAGTTGGAGATTCTCCCACACTCTTAGGAGGTGGGTTCCATGGTTGAACAGCCCTTATCATCAGGAGATTCTTCCTAATGTTTAGGTGGGCTGTGGCGCAGCTAGTTTGTAGCCAGCTGCATTAAATCACTACTGATCAAGAGGTCATGAGTTCAAAGCCAGCCCAGGTTGGAGTGAACTCCTGACCATTAATAGTCTAGCTTGTTGTTGACCTATGCAGCCCGAAAGACAGTTGCATCTGTCAAGCAGGAAATTTAGATACCGCAGTCATGCTGGCCACATGACCTTGGAGGTGTCTATGGACAACGCCGGCTCTTTGGCTTAGAAAAGGAGATGAGCACCACACCCCGGAGTCAGACATGACTGGACTTAATGTCAGGGAACAGCCTTTACCTTAACCTTACCTTATGCAGGGAGGATAATTTAATTTAAGGAGGCAAGACCGAGAGCAGGGTCTCCGAAATGCATCATAGTGGATTGTCTTTCACTGGAGGGTTTGAACCAGGTTTCACTAGTCACCTTTGAAAATCAATAAATGGGTTGATCCCAACATTTGGTCTTCCAAGTTTTGAGAATTTTTGGTAGTTGAACCAACCTGTCTTGGGCTTTTGGGAGTTGGAGTCTCAAACACCTGGAGGACTAAAGGTTGGGAATCACTGTATTTGGTCATCCATTTGGTCCCTTCCAACTCTACACTTCATTACTCTATGGACTTTTGTTTCTGAGGTTTTGATCTGCCTTATGCTAGAGAGTCCCCCAAAGAGATCTTCATTTAGTATGAAGGTCTGTAAACCTGACTGGATTCCTTGAATTAATCCCAATATAATTCCTGACTACTTCTGCTGCAGTGTGAGCTGCATGCAAAGGAACTAAAGATAAATTGACTGGTTGTATTTGGGAAGACAAAGGAAGAAATCTGGAATAGCAGCCATTATAATAGCAGGTAAGGTTCTCATCACTGCAAGCAGAATATTTTGAGGTGAGGAACTAAGCCATACATTGATGGAGGTAAGAGCTGGAAGAGAATTATGAGTGAATGCTTGATTTTTCCATTTTATATAAAGGAAATCATTTTTCTTTGCCATTGTAAACAGTGGGACTTGAGTATCCACAGATGTTGGTATCCCCGCAGGATACCGTATGCTGTCTGGGAGTTTATCAGGAGGTTGTGTAATGAGAAAATCAGCAATGACTGATACACTTCTGTCAAATTGAATTAGCCCACTCACTATTGTTTCTTCCTGGAAGTTGAGAAAGCTAAGAAAAATCAGGTGTGTTCTAGGCAAGTGGCTCTCAAATTTTGGGCATTTAAGTCTGGCTGCTGCTCACAGACGCTGGAAATTTCTCTTTAGGGAAAGTAGGCTAGTTCCCTCTCCATTCTCCTTCTACGAGGGTTGAATGAAAAGTAATGCCTCCACCTTCGTAACTCCTCAACAGATGGCAGTACTGGTATGCGGCAGGTACTGGCTTGTTCAGTAGACTCTCCTCTACAGTTCCATTTTGGAAGCCTTAGTATTGAATGGTTGTGTTGTTAAAATGCAATGAACCCTGAGCAGACGGTCAATGCATCTTAAGCAACGTGCAATCATTAAATCATTGGTTTTTATTGTTTTTATTGCTTCTGTTGTGGTTTTATACTGTTTTAATGTTTAATTTGTATTTTGTTGTTATGTGTACTGACTTGTTGTAAACTGCCTTGAGTCGCCGATAAGGCCGAGAAAGGTGGTATACAAGTATAGTAAATAAATAAATAAATTCTTGACGATAGAAGGTGTCACCCCAAAGGAGATTCATCAGAGAATGCAAGCTGTTTATGTTGACTGTGTTGATGTGAGTGCTATGCGTCGTTGGGCGAGTAAGTTTAAAGATGTTGAGGTGGGAACATCTGACTTGTGTGACAAAGAGTTGAATGTCCTGTGACAGCAACCACCGAGTTTCAGAAGCAAAAGGTTGACAGATTGATTCAGGACAATTGTCGTATCACTCAGAGAGAAATTTCAAGCATAACCGGCATTTCACAAGAACGTTAGTTCACATTATTGCTTTATTGTGCATGATGAGTTGACTTCTTGTGTCGATTTCTTCTGTGGCGGCTTCAGAAAACTTGTTCATTGTTAGCAGAAATGTATCCAATTGTCTGGTGATTATGTGGAACAATGAATAGTGGAATTTAAAGAGTACATTCTAAGGATTATTTCTGCATTTGATATATTAAAATATTCCCATCCAAACCCAAGTAACGAAGGCAGAGGCATTACTTTTCATTAGACCCTCGTACCAGCAGGTAAAATCTTTTTTCTTCCAAGAGGCTCTGGTTCTCAACCTGTGGGTTCCCAGGTGTTTTGGCCTACCACTCCCAGAAATCCCAGCCTGTTTACCAGCTGCATTGTGGGAATTGAAGTCCAAAGCTCCTGGAGGCCTGAAGTTTGTCCATGCCTACTTAAGAGTTTGGTTCAGAAGTAATCACTCCAGCATGACTTTGAGGTCAACTTCAGTCAGACTCACTCCATAGAACTTTGAGATTCCAAAAGAGAGCATGATAATCAAATCAGTGAATAATCAAACCTGCAAAAATTAAACCTCTAAATGTGGAAAGGCAAATGTATATATTTGTAGTGATGTTTTGCGTGTGTGTGTTCTGGTTTTAATATTATATTCGGTGTAAGCCACCTGCAGTTTCAGTAACTCTGCTAGACTGGCCACATTGTCGTAATGCCCAATCACCATCTCCTAAAGCAGTTACTATTCTCCCAACTCAAGAACAGAAAGTTGGTGGACAGGGAAGGAGATTTAAAGATGCGCTGAAAGCCAACCTTAAAAACTGTGGCATAGACACAGAGAACTGGGAAGTCCTGCTCTTGAGCACTCTAACTGGAGGCCAGCTATGACCAGCAGTGCTGCAGAATTCGTAGAGGCACAAATGGAGGGCAAAAGGGAGAAACGTGCCAAGAGGAAGGCGCATCAAGCCATCCTGATCAGAATCACCTTCCACCTGGAAACCAATGTCCTCACTGTGGGAGAACATACGGATCAAGAATAGGGCTCCACAGCCAGCTATGGACCCTCCGCCAAGACACTACACTTGGAAGATCATCATCCTCAGGCTACAAGGAGTGGCTGGGGAGCTCTATTCTTGATCTGCATGTTCTCCTGCAGTGAGGACATCGCTTTCCAGTTGGAAGGCGATCCCGGTCAGGGTTGGCTTGACACGCGTTCCCCTTGGCATGTTTCTCCCTTTCACCCTCCATTTGTGCATCTCTGAATTCTACAGCACTGCTGGTCACAGCTGACCACCAGTTAGAGCACTCAAGGGCCAGACTTCCCAGTTCTCAGTGTCTATGACACAGTTTATAAGGTTGGCTTTAAGCCCATCTTTAAATCCCTTTTCCTGTCCACCAACATTATGTTTCCCATTCTTGAGTTGGGAGTTCTGCTACAGAAGTTGTTGGACTTTTTTATCCAGTATAGAATTCCAAGTGAAAGGAGCTGAACTTTGCATGCGATGACATTGCTCATTGTGCATACAAATGCACATTGTGCTTGCAGATATGCATCACTCATATGTGGCAGATCTGCAGACTGTACAACTGAGCATGCAACTCAATGCAGATCTGCCACTCAATGCAGCGATGCATATCTGCATTGAGTTGCATGCTCAGTTGTACAGTCCTCCTATTCACTAACATTGCATTGTGTTCCATCTCCTCAATGCAGGAGCTCAGCTGTGAATGGCAGCCCATGCCTGTGAATTGTTTGTGCAAAGAAGTCATAACTTTTGTGCCCTAGCTGCGCCGGCATTTGAAAACCCATCAGACATGGGTCTCTTACCAAGTTGATGATGATAATGAGTGGGCAAGCTGACTCCATCCAGCAATTTTTTAATTATTCCCCTCACTATTGTGAAGAACTTCTGCAGCTCTTCGGGTTATTATACAGTAAATAACCAGTTTTCTAAAGGACAGAGCTGTTTTAATTATATGACAATGAATGCATAATTATTATGTTTGTTAGGAGTGAATCACAAGACAACAGACTTGATACTGCTGCTCTAGTTAGTGCATCTTAATTACTTTTTCATTTATTTTGCATATAAAAGCTATTTGCTAATTGTCTTTGCTGTAAATATGCAAAATATAATTAGTCATTCATAATTCTTTATGTGTTATCTAACTGTACATTTGTTACTGAGGAATATATATTAAAGTTTGAATATTTAATGGGCTTTGGTGGCAGAGAACATTTTTGTACTAACTTTGCTAGAAAAATATTAGAAGAATGGCAGGCGAGCCTCCATTTAACCCCTTTCCCCATACAAATAAATGTTTCTTCCATTAAGGACAGATAGCTGGAAGCATGGGCTGAACCTAAGGCTGAGATGCATTTAGGCTTCAAAATTGGAATTTGCAACGACAAATAAGCAAAATGCAGCCGTATGCAGTTGTACAGAGTTGGACCATTGGCAAGGGTAGCTCTACTATGAGGAAGAGTGTGGTAGTCATCCTAGAAAGCAGATTTGGGGTGGTAAAGACAACAAAATGAATAACTGCCAATTTGTGTATGACCTTTATATCTGTGGGAAATATGCTTCTGAACTTGACATAGAACCTTGAAACTGCAGATAATAGAGAACTCTATTGAAGTGAATGACTTTGGGCAGAAGTATATTATAGAATTGTGCAGGATGCTGCACTCCAGGACAGGAAGAGCCCTCTGACTGTAAACACCACATCATTGATTGGAAAACAATCCTTTTATTGAAGGTAATTAAAAAAGCAGCAAGTAAAAAGCACTTTAAAGAAATAGGCAAATTCAATTAGGTAAGAAGATAAGCAGGAGCAAAAATAGTCCAGGGTAAAGTTCAGTAAAGTCCATAAAAACAAAGTCCGCACTTCTCTAATATAATTCAGGAAAACAGGAAACATTAATCCAAAGCATGAGTAGGTAGGCATTCATACAATCCAAGAATCCAAACCATGAAACAAGAAATACTTAGACAAGAATCTTCCAAGCAAGGCTTCCATGAAACAAGGAGGAGAACTACACTTGATTCCAACGATGCTTCATCTGACTACATTTCCCATACTTGGAACTTTAATCCCCTCATTAAGCTATTCCACACACTCAGGAATTGGTTTCGCTTTACTTGAGATCCCCTTACCTTTTTTTCTCAGAGCCTGGCAGAACGCTGAAGGCACTGTTCGGCCTTTCTGTTTTGACTAATTTCCTCTCGTCTATTTGCTCATTAAGCTTTGCAGCTGGACCAGGTGCCCAGTTGTTTTCAAGCCCCAAATCCTGGGAACCCTCTGGTAGCAATTCAGGGAGTACGCTGTCATCCCCACACCCTTCAGGGACATTCTCATGGAAAGCTACACTTTGCACAGGGATCCCCTGGTCCTTCTCTGCATCAGTATCATTGACCAAACCATTGCCATCTTGAAATTCATTGGCATCACTTCCCACATCCGAAGCACCCTGATCCTGAAACACAATCACAGGCTGAACTCCAACACAGGAAGACCTAGAAAATGTTTAGAAATTACACCTCTGTAGTAGAGTTGTGCACAGATCTGTTTCCCTTCATTACATTCATTCTTTCATTACTTTTGTTACCTTTGGGAGCACGTAACGGGAACCCAGTAGGAAAATCAGCTCGACACTAAAGTAAGAGGGAAACATCGGTCCCCCCTCTGCTTTCGTGAGCATGTGGCACTCCATTTCTCCTTGCCTTGGAAAGAGGGAGTGTGTGTGTGGCATACAGGACCAGTGCACGTGCCTGCCTGCAGCAAAGTGCCTCCTCTAGAATAAGAAAGTCAGAACTTTCCTTTTGCCTTGAGCAAGTGTGTGTGTGGCATGCAGGCCTAGGAAGCACGTGCATCTGCCTGCAGTTGAGCGCCTCTCCTCTAGAGTAGAACAGGTAAGAAGCCTTCTTAAAGCACGTGCTCCTTCCTGTCACTGAGTGCTTCTCCTCTAGAGTAGAACAGTCCGGTCAGCCTCACGTCAATACCAGGCAAGATTCTGGAAAAGATTGTTAAGGAAGTGGTCTGCAAACACTTAGAAACAAACGCGGTCATTGCTAATAGTCAACATGGATTTATCAAAAACAAGTCATGCCAGACTAATCTGATCTCTTTTTTCGATAGAGTTACAAGCTGGGTAGATGCGGGGAATGCCGTGGATGTAGCGTACCTGGATTTCAGTAAGGCCTTCGACAAGGTCCCCCGTGACCTTCTGGCAAGGAAACTAGTCCAATGTGGGCTAGGCAAAACTACGGTGAGGTGGATCTGTAATTGGTTAAATGGACGAACCCAGAGGGTGCTCACCAATGCTTCCTCCTCATCCTGGAAAGAAGTGACGAGTGGAGTGCCGCAGGGTTCCCCCCTGGGCCCGGTCCTGTTCAACATCTTTATTAATGACTTAGATGAAGGGCTAGAAGGCACGATCATCAAGTTTGCAGACGACACCAAATTGGGAGGGATAGCCAATACTCCAGAGGACAGGAGCAGGATTCAAAACGATCTTGACAGATTAGAGAGATGATTGGCCAAAACTAACAAAATGAAGTTCAACAGGGACAAATGCAAGATACTCCACTTTGGCAGGAAAAATGAAATGCAAAGATACAGAATGGGGGAAAATGCCTGGCTCGAGAGCAGTACGTGTGAAAAAGATCTTGGAGTCCTCGTGGACAACAAGTTAAACATGAGCCAACAATGTGATGTGGTGGCAAAAAAAGCCAATGGGATTTTGGCCTGCATCAATAGGAGCATAGTGTCTAGATCTAAGGAAGTAATGCTACCCCTCTATTCTGCTTTGGTTAGACCACATCTGGAATATTGTGTCCAATTCTGGGCACCACAGTTCAAGAGAGATATTGACAAGCTGGAATGTGCCCAGAGGAGAGCGACTAAAATGATCAAGGGTCTGGAGAACAAGCCCTATGAGGAGCGGCTTAGGGAACTAGGCATGTTTAGCCTGAAGAAGAGAAGGCTGAGAGGAGATATGATAGCCATGTATAAATATGTGAGAGGAAGCCACAGGGAGGAGGGAGCAAGCCTGTTTTCTGGTTCCTTGGAGACTAGGACGCTGAACAATGGCTTCAAACTACAAGAGAGGAGATTCCATCTGAACACGAGGAAGAACTTCCTGACTGTGAGAGCCGTTCAGCAGTGGAACTCTCTGCCCCGGAGTGTGGTTGAGGCTCCTTCTTTGGAAGCTTTGAAACAGAGGCTGGATGGCCATCTGTCAGGGGTGCTTTGAATGCAATATTCCTGCTTCTTGGCAGAATGGGGTTGGACTGGATGGCCCATGAAGTCTCTTCCAACTCTTTGATTCTATTATTCTAGGTAAGAAGCCTTCTTGAAGTACGTGTCTGCCTGCAGCTGAGTGCCTCTCCTATGGCTTAAATGCCTAAAATGGCAGGAAGGGGAGCCTGGGCAGCCACCCTCCAATAATGGGCTGATAGAAAATGGATCTTTCAGCACCCAGAGCAAAAACCCTCCCAATTTCAGGAAGCTCACAAAAATGGATCGGGGCCCCCACTGAAAGCCGGGACACAAAATGAGTCAAGGTTTATCTGAATGCACAAGCCTTCTCTCTATTATTTCTGTGTCTTATGGCATGACTCTTGTGCTAATGTCAAGTGGAAGCATACCAAACATTTGTGTAGGAAAAGCTCAAAAAATACTCAGAGATAATGTGGTTTTTTTCAAATGAAATTGTTCTGATCATACAGATATGGGAGTTGGGTTGTATCTATTTTGCTGATGTTTCTAGTGCCAGGGAATCAGGAGAGGACTTTCTGCCTCATATGTCAAAATAACTTGACTGGTTTGGGGTGTTATTTGGGTATACAGCTGCCAGACTAGACCTAAGGATGTCAGTCATTATTTCAACCAATTGATTACAATTTTCCCCTGCTTCAAGAAAAAAAAGAATATTTTTTTCTATAATATTCTCTGAATACCCTGTAATACAGCAGAGGAATTATTTGTCTAACAAAAATCATGTTATTTCAGTCATTATTCCTGATTTGTGCAAAGAAAAACATTCTGCAATAAAAACAGTATTTTTCTGTGCAGAATTTTTTTTCTGCACAAAAATGGAGAGGGGGGTTGCATTTGCCCACATATTTTTCTGCACAGAATAATTCATTCACAAAACTTTGATCCCATCTACATGGCCATATAATGCAATTGGAAATGCATTAAATGGTCAGTGTAGACTCATGCACGAGTCTACACTAGGCATGGGCAAACTTGGGCCCTGCAGGTGTTTTGGATGTCAACTCGAAGTGGGAGTTGAAGTCCAAAACAAGTGGAGGGCCAAGTTTGCCCATGCCTCGTGTAGACACACCCAAGATACTTGTTATATGTTCCCAATTTTAGGAGAACATCAAGTGGTTCTCAAGCATTCTGCTACAATCCCTTTCTAGTAGGTTTCTAGGTCCAGCAGTGCAGAGTCTCTGGTGAAATCTTTAGATTTTTATAGTATGGTTCTTTTTTTTCCCCATCACTTGTTTATCATCAACATCATCATCATCAGTCTTATCCTTTGACTTCTTTTACTTTTTGGATCTGGACTATCTTCTAAATCGAGTTCTTCGTCCCAATTATACGAGACCCACTGAATTAATAGTGAGTGTAGGTGCTTTCGAGTTGCTTGACGACATGGTGGACCCAAGAATCTCATAGGATTTTCTTAGGCAAGCAATACTCGGAGGTATTTTTGCCAGTTTCTCCCTCGGTAATATAGGCTACAGCACCTGGTAATAATTGGATAGCCCTTCTTAGCTTCCAAGGGTGCATCTTTTGTGGCATAATGTAAAATAAACCACGTGTAGATCACATCTGATCAGCCCACACACTGCCTTGCCAGAGAAAGAAAATATGCCACGCAGGTGAACAGTAAAGAACAAGTAGTTTACTCTTCATAGTTCAGAACAACATATGTACAATGTGATCAGTTGCATCAACTCATATGATGTCCTTTTATGAGACATTTAAAATGGTCTTTCTTTGTCCATGTGGATAAACTTCTTCAGTAGCTCATTAAGCGAGAGCATGCTCAAAACTCTGCCTCTCTCTGCTTCTCTCTTCTTCTTCTCTTTGCATTTGCATAGCTCAAGCCTGAACAAAAATGTAGCAGTATCCAAAAGTCCCAGGCTCAGCCATCCCCCTGGGCATTGCCCGACCATTCAGCTTTGTGCAACTTATTTTACAGTTGACACACACTCACTGATTCCTTCCACGCTCCAACATCTTTACGGAGAATAAATACTGCTTGACATGACTTTAACCTTCATAACTCAATGCTTAGGAGTCCTGAGAGTTGTAGATTCATTGGTGATTCACCTGCACTCTTCAGCAGACAGACCTAAAGATCTTGTAAAATGACTATTTCCATGATTCCATAGCAATGTCGAATGGCAGTCAAATTCCTTTAATTTTACAATGTAGGCACACCACATGATCAGTGTTGGCTCTTAATCAATAAGGGTTAACTAAATTAACACTTTTGTAACTTCTTGTGAATTCGGAAGATCGACCCTAGTTGAAACTATTTGGATTTACATTTACACTTGGATCCAACCCAACCCTCTTTTGGCGGCTTTGTGGCTGAATTTCAACGGAGACATTTTGTATGTCTTTATCAGGATTTATGTTTTTAATTAGTTGCTAATTAGCTGATATTTTTGCACATTGCGCTTACTATCAGCCGCTTTGAATTGCTGGGAAAAGGTAACATCTGTTAGGTATCTGACTTGGTGTCTTGAAGTAGGTAGGCACATGGTGTTTCTCTCCCTACAGCTTAGGGATGGGCAAAGTGCAGTCCATGGACCGCATGTTGTTCCCAAGATAATTGTTCAGGTTGCTCATGACCCCAAGGGGCCAAAATGCCATTTTTCTAACTCAAAAATACCCCAAAATGTTTTCTATGGATTAAGGGAGCTCATGTTCCATTTGAGTTGCTGTGATGTTTTCAGGCTGTACGGTCATGTTCCAGCAACATTCTCTCCTGGCGTTTCACCTGCATCTGTGGCTGGCATCTTCAGAGGTTCTGTTGGCAGTGAGGCAAGTGGAGTGTATATATACCTGTGGAATGTCCAGGGTGGGATGAAGAACCCTTGTCTGTTTAAAGCAAGTGAGAATGTGCAATTAGCAAGCTTGATTAACATGAGTAGCCACAAAGCTACAAAGTTAATCAGTTATGGTATCTGCATAGAGGTAGCCTAGCTTTTGTTGCCAGGAGGCATCCTCTGTTTGGGAGGTGTTAACTGGCCCTTCATTGCTGGTTGTCTGGGGTTCTGTTGTTTTTGAATGTGGATGTGGTGCCAGAGATGGAGTCTCCAATGCAGATGCACGTGGAGTTGGTGTCTGAATCACGTTGATTCTAGCTTTTTTAAAAAATACTGGTAGCCAGATTTTGTTCATTTTCATGGTTCTTTCTGCCAAAATTGTCCACATGCTTATGGATTTCAATGGCTTCTCTGTGTATTCCGGCATAGTGGTTGTCAGACTGCTTCAGCATTTCTGTGTCCTCAGATAATATTCTGTGTCCAGGTTGGTTCATCAAGTGCTCTTCTGTGGCTGACTTCTCTGGCTGAATTAGTCTGCAATGCCCTTTATGTTATTTGATTCATGTCTAGGCAACGCTGCATTTGGTGGACCCTATGTAGACTTGTCCACAGCTCCAACAACAGACTCCAGCAATGGTTAGAGGATTCCTTCTATCCTTTGCTGAATATAGCCTTTGTTGGTTTGTAGATAGTTTGTATGTTGTGTTTCCTCATCAGCTTCCCTATGTGGTCAGTGGTACCCTTGATATATGGCAGGAACACTTTTCCTCTAGATGGAATTTTGTCTTTACTCTTGTGGCTTGTTCTTGGTCTTGTAGCTCTTCGAATGTCTGTCATAGACTGCCCATTCTTTCCTCCACCCTAGACATTCCACATGTATATACACACTCTACTTGCCTCATTGCTAACAGAACTTCTGAGGATGCCAGCCACAGATGCAGGCAAAACGTGAGGAGAGAATGCTGCTGAAACATGGCCATACAGCCCAAAAAAACTCGCAGCATCCCAGTGATTCCAGCCATGAAAGCTTTTGATAATACAATTTCCCTTTGTTGGGAGACTTCCATTAATCTGCTTAATTTTATTTTTTATCCTATTGGGAGCAGCTTTGTATGCCTTCTTGGGAGAAAGGCAAGAGATACCATAAATGAGTT
This sequence comes from Anolis sagrei, assembly GCF_037176765.1. Classification (NCBI taxonomy): domain Eukaryota; kingdom Metazoa; phylum Chordata; class Lepidosauria; order Squamata; family Anolidae; genus Anolis; species Anolis sagrei. Next base: position 335,797,127 of record NC_090021.1, read on the forward strand.
ATTGTAGGTTTTTTCGGGCTGTATGGCCATGGTCTAGAGGCATTCTCTCCTGACGTTTCACCTGCATCTATGGCAAGCATCCTCAGAGGTAGTGAGGATGTTTGCCATAGATGCAGGTGAAACGTCAGGAGAGAATGCCTCTAGACCATGGCCATACAGCCCGAAAAAACCTACAACAACCCAGTGATTCTGGCCATGAAAGCCTTCGACAATACCATAAATACTTTTTAATAAGTTAGGCATAGGTGAAATCATGGGTAGATACAAATCATTCAATCTCCCCATTAGGGAGATGGTGGCGATTATTATTATTATTATTATTATTATTATTATTATTATTATTATTATTATTCCACCCAAACCTAAGAACTCTGTTGCATTCCAGGCCAAGGAGATTATTTTCACACTACCTTTCCGCCTGTCCATGAAACTATTTGTTGCAATGGAATCCTTCACTAATTTTCTTCTCAAAGCAAGCAACGAATAATTGTTTTTAGCAATTTCCTTCCCATTTTAACGAAGTCCTCAAAACTACAGAGTTTTCAAAGCCCCTTCTCAATTCACAATGTATTCTGCACAAAATGAAATGCAAAGATACACTATTATTATTATTATTATTTTACTGACACAAAAACACAGTATGTCACAGCAAATGAGATTTATATGCTGGATTTTGTATCACAAAATCACAAGTCGGACACTTCCCAAGCATCTAGGACTGTGTGATGTATTTTCGAATGATGTGCGCAGATCCAAGTCAGGTGGCCTTTTGCAGTTGAGAGATCATGATTTTGTCAATGTTTATTGTTTCCAAATGCCGGCTGAGATCTTTTGGCACGGCTCCCAGTGTGCCAGTTACTACTGGGACCACCTATATTGGGTTGTTGTTGTTGTTATTTATTTCTCCAACATCAGTCTGAAATTATACAGGCTGGATTTATGCTGCCATATAATGCAGTTTGAATCTGCATTATATGATCAGTGTATACCTATATAATGCAGTTCTATGCCAGGCATGGGTAAACTTGGGCTCTCCAGATGTTTTGGACTTCAACTCCCACAATTCCTAAAAGCATAGTCTGAGCAGAGGCTTAAAATCTCACTTGCTCCCAGTGAAAGCTGTATCTTATAACTGAGAAATATTTGGTCATTTCAATAAACTATTGGTCTATATATTCACTGAGATCCTACATCACTTATGCTCAAAGAGTCACATGGTGGTTGCCCAGTGTTGTCTCACTAGCAAATTGTGATATCACATAACTAAATGCACAACTAAATTTTGAATCGCCTCTGCTTGAACAATTTGTCCAGGGCATCAATGTGCAAAACCTGTGCATTTCCACATGCACCTATGGGCTTTAGACATGCACATCTGAGCAGAACTCTACTTCTGCAAATGTGGATCCCGTTCAGTTGCGTCTCTAAAAGAATTTCCAACTAAGAAAGACACAACTACCAGTTTTATACCTTCTATACATCTCCTTATTCATGAATCTGAGATCCACAATTTCAATGATGCATGCTCCTATATCTTTATCTCTATCTATCTATCCCATCCCAAGTACCATTTTGTGGGCCTAACCCTAGCCCTAACTCTAGTTCCCCTAGTGACATTTTATGGAAGATGATGATGATGATGCTTCAGGGCCAAGTGCAATCAAAGTATAGCTTTTACTATTATCCATGGTTTCATGTAACCACAGGGAGGTGAGCTTGGAAGTCATCCCCTTCCATATTGACAAGCTGGAACTTGACCAGAGAAGGTGACCAAAATGCTCAATGTTCTAGAAGTCAAACTCTATGAGAACCACCTTAGGAAACTGGATGTGTTTACTAGGTTGTTGTAGGTTTTTTTGGGCTATATGGCCATGTTCTAGAGGCGTTCTCTCCTGACGTTTTGCCTGCATCTATGGCAAGCATCCTCAGAGGTACTGATGATGCTTGCCATAAATGCAGGCGAAATGTCAGGAGAGAATGCCTCTAGAACATGGCCATATAGCCCAAAAAAACATACAACAACCCAGTGATTCTAGCCATGAAAGCCTTCGGCAATACATGGATGTGTTTAGCTTGGAGAAGAGATGGTTAAGAGGACACATGATAGCCATGTTTGAGGAGAAGCAGGAATGTCTCCTGCTGCTCTAGAGACTAGAGCAATGGATTCAAATGGCAGGAAAAGAGATTCCACCTAAAGCTCGGGAAGAACTTCCTGAAGATTAAGCAACTTCAAAAGTGGAAATTGTGGCCTGAGAGTCTGGTGGAGTTACCTTCCCTGGAGATTTTCCAACAGAGCCTGGGTGGATATCTGTTGGGAGTGTTTTGATTGTGTGTTGCAGTATGACAGGATGGCTTTAGACTGGTTTGCTCTGGGGTTCTCGTCCAACTCCCTGAATATGTCTGTGCAAATCTATGCCCAAAGGTTCTTGTTTGTCTCAACTACAGTCAGAGGCGGCCCTAGGTAATTTTCAATGGTATGCAAACCGTATTTTGGCGCCCCCCCCCCCCCCAACCAATCACTGATATATATTTTCTGTTCGTTTGGAATACCTGAACTGATATCAACACCCATTTATTGCAGGTTATGCAATTTCAAGAAAGCTATAGCTTTTGATTGGATTGAATCAATTCAACTGAGGAAGTCTCAGAGTGATCATGAGTCAAAGTTGACTTCATGACAAATGACATCAACAACAAAGTTGGACTTGGGCTATCCTAAATCTCTAAAGAGATGCTAACCAGAATTACTTATGGATGGATTCACTAGAGCAGCGTTTCTCAACCTGGGGGTCGGGACCCGGGGGGGGGGGTCATGAGGGGGTGCCAGAGAAGTCACCAAAGACCATCAGAAAACACAGTATACCCACCAAACCCTTCCAGTCTTTTCTGTTGGTCATGGGAGTTCTGTGTGCCATATTTGGTTCAATTCCATCATTGGTGGAGTTCAGAATGCTCTTTGATTGTAGGTGAACTATACATCCCAGTAACTACAACTCGCATATGTCAAGGTCTATTTTCCCCCAAGAGCACCTCAAGAGCGCTCCTGGACAAAATCAACTATACTGGAAATGCTTACTTTGCGTAATGGCTTGAGCCGCCCTTGACTACAGTCCATCCATTGACTTAATTGGTTTTAGTCCCCCTCCAGCCATTAACCCAATGGGCCTACTCTTGATGGGACCAGTCAAAGGGATCCGAGCCCTGCTTGCTTACCTGTTCTGAACTTGGGATTGGCTAAGAAACAAAGCACCAAATTTTCGCTTCTTTGGAACACAATGCTTTTGAGACCATCTGTACAGAAACAAGAGCCTCGTCTCGGGCATATTTGATTACCGCCGAACCGAGGCTCTTCCCTCCTCCCTCCTCCCCTTACTCTAAAGACTCTCTCTAATTAGTACTCAGTATGGCCTACCGTCTTTGGGAATGTTTTACATTGCGATTAGATTCATTACAGAGAGATTGACTGGTTAAAAGGGGCTGCATGTTCCCCCCCTTCCCCAAAGTTGTGTTAAAGTACAGTGTCTCAAGAACCTTGCCGGATAATTATATATTATCTTTGCTGCACGTACCAGTGCAACGCGGCCAGTTCGTGCTAGCGATGCGTGTCACATTAGACATTTTCTCTTTTCTCTTTCTCTCTTTCCCCCCCTCCAACAACACTTCTCTTCATACCCCCCCCCCCCCTCCCGAAACCCCTCATCTCAAACATTTGATTTCCTATCCGGTTGTACTGTTAATCCCATGTCATGACACCCCTATTCACTCCTGCTTTCCAGCTGAAAGCAGCTTCCTACAAAGATAATGCTAGGTAAAATCCATTGTACCGGGAAGAATATCTTCAATGCGGCTATCATATCGAAAAGAAAACACACTTTTGCTCTTTGCACCCTCTACACATTCTTGAATACCTCCCTTAATGATGGAGTCAAAAAAGAATAGCCACTAAGAATACACTTTAGGCTTGTTTCTTCCCTATCCTTCCCCCCCCCCCCCCACCTCTTTCCGCACCGCAATTCTCTATAACGTAATCCTGCGCTGTAATTCTATAATTGTCCTTATTTACATTGGGAAAATCATTTTAAACTAACACACACACACATATATATATGTAAAAAAATATAACAGAATGACAGGAAAATCTGAATGAGGAGGAAGCAATCCAACATGCCTTCGTAAATGGCGAGATGAATAAATCAGACGGATCCGCTACTTATCAAACAAGTATTTAGAAGCAAATTTAAATAATGCCCTTTAATGCCAGCACTTCCATAAAACCCACAAACTGTCAGTTACATATTTCTTCCCCAAGCAGTTGACTACTTGAGCTATAGATTAAATTTCTTCTCTTTTTTTAAAAGGGAGGGGGGTGTTGTATATATATATCTGGGAGAGCAAATTAAACGCATGTGCGTATATACACACACAGAGAGAGAATGACTTCTTTAAATGACATTCCTCTGAGACACAAAAGACGAGACAGGGAGGCTGTTTAATCAAGCCAAATCCCGAAGCTCAAGACCCGATAGCGCCTATCCCTGACATTTCCAAGACAGGGTTAGAGCGGAACGATATGTAGGACAGACAGGATTTCAATCGGAAACCGTCAACGGCGACAAAAGAAGCCGGAGCAGAAAAGAACGGCGCTTGGATCCCATCGAGGAGGTCTTAGAGCATTACAACCTCGCATTATGTCAGACGTCGTAGTTGAGTTGGCAAGACAGAGCTTGGATATTGAAGGCCTAGATACTAATCAAACAGGGATCTCACCAGAGGAAGTGGTTAGCTAGCACCCTATGGTCCCACTTTAAGTGTCATGACCACATTTTATGGAATCCTGGGGTTTGTGGTTTGGAGGCACTACACGAGTGTTTCTCAGCCTGGGGTCAGGACCCCTGGGGGGGGTTTGTGAGGGGTGTCAGAGGGGTCACCAAAGACCATTTTTTGTTGATGATGGGGTTCTGTGTGGGAAGTTTTGGCCAATTCTATTGTTGGTAGGGTTCAGAATGCTCTTTAATTGTAGATGAACTGTAAATCCCAGCTCCACTGGCTGCCGTTTATCTTCCGAGCCCAATTTAAGGTGCAGGTGCTTACCTACAAAGCCCTGAACGGTTTGGGACCAGCCTACCTGCGTGACCGCATCCCCGTCTACGAACCCACGCGTTCACTACGCTCATCTGGAGAGGCCCTGCTCGTGATCCCGCCTGCGTCGCAAGCACGTTTGGTGGGGACACGAGACAGGGCCTTTTCCGTGGTGGCCCCCCGTCTCTGGAACATTCTCCCCAAAGATCTTAGACTGGCCCCTACATTGGCAGTCTTCAGAAAGAACTTGAAGACCTGGCTGTTCCGCTGTGCCTTTCCCGATTAGGAAATCTCCAATACCAAGTCCCAGAAGCACTTAGAATTAAGTAGAATTAAGACTGCCGCACACTGCACACTGCACTTGCCCTATAATATCACCTGTCACATAAGCACTTTTAATCCTGTACCCTTTACTCTGGCCCGGCCCATTTTCTCTTGTTTGATGTACTGTTTATTGCTTGTGGTTTTGTTGTTTTAATACTGCTTTAATTGTTTTTAATTTGCTTTAAGTGTATTGTTATGTTGTGTATTGAGGCCTTGGCCTTTGTAAGCCGCATCGAGTCCTTCGGGAGATGCTAGCGAGGTACAAATAAAGTTTAATAAAATAATAATAATAACTACAACTCCCAAATGTAAAGGTCTATTTCCCCCAAGCTCCACCAGTGTTCACATTTGGGCATATTGAGTGTTCGTGCCATGTTTGGTCCAGATTCATCAATGTTTGAGTCCACAGTGCTATAACAGCTGTTATAGAACTCCAGTATGCTGATGACAATGTCATCTGTGCACACTCAGAAGAAAATCTACAAGCCACTCTAAACATCTTTGCAGAAGCATACGAGAAGCTCGGCCTCTCATTGAATATCGAGAAAACCAAAGTGCTCTTCCAGCTGTCACCTTCCAGTGCCTCTGCAATGCCAGAAATGCAACTTAAGGGTGTAACATTAGAAAATGTTGACCATTTCCTCTATCTTGCCAGCCACCTCTCCACCAAAGTCAACATCGACACTGAAATACAACATCACCTGAGCTCTGCGAGTGCAGCATTTTTCTGAATGAAGCAGAGTGTTTAAGGACTGGGACATCTGTAGGGATACCAAGGTACTTGTTTATAAAGCCATTGTCCTCCCAACCCTGCTATATGCCTGTGAAACGTGGACTAACTACAGACATCACATGCAACTCCTGGAATGATTCCATCAGCATTGCCTCCAAAAAATCCTGCAAATCTCTTGGGAAGACAGGTGGACAAAGGTCAACATGCTGGAAGAAGCAAAGACCACCAGCATTGAAGCAATGGCCCTCCGCAATCAACTCTGCTGGACCGGCCACATTGTCTGAATGCCCGATCACCATCTCCCAAAGCAGTTGCTCTACTCCGAACTCAAGAACGCAAAACAGAATGTTGGAGGTCAGGAAAAGAGATTGAAAGATGGGCTCAAAGCCAACCTTAAAAACTGTGGCATTAACTCCAAGAACTGGGAAGCCCTGGCCCGTGAGCGCTCTAGCTGGAGGTCAGCTGTGACCAGCAGTGCTGTAGAATTTGAAGAGGTACGAATGGAGGCCGAAAGAGAGAAATGTGCCAAGAGGAAGGTGCATCGAGTCAACCCTGACCAGGACCGTCTTCCACCTGGAAATTGATGCCCTCATTGCGGGAGAACATGCAGATCAAGAATAGGGCTCCACAGTCACCTATATACCTACTGCCAGGACATCGAACTTGGAGGGCAATCTTACTCGGACAATGCGGAATCGCCTAAGTGAGTAAGTAAGTATGAACTACAACTCCCAAACTCAGTGCCCACCAGACCCTTCCAGTATTTTCTGTTGATCATGAGAGTTCTGTGTACCAATGACAGGGTTAACAGAACTTAGAAATGTTGAAATGCTGAAATGCCAACCAAAAGAGGAGTTTGTCCCTCTCCTCTGGCCTGCAGAAGACCAAAAGCCAAGAGGAGATAATGTATCTAGAAGACACAAGATGCTCTATTGTCAAGTACGCCCAGGGAGTACCCAGGGTGGGTTAACACCCAAAATGCTTATCTGTAACAATAATGTGTGTGTTTACGTAGTTTGTAGAGGGTTATCAGTTAGAGACACTGAAGTGGCAAAATATGAGAAAAACATGTTTTTGAATGGTTGATCCGATAAGGGAGGTGTGTGCCCATGACACAGCGAAAAGACATGTATATAAGGTGACTGAAAGATCCAAATGTTAGAGACAACATTCTTTGAAGACACTGGTCTGTCTTGGCTGTTTCTCTCTGTGTGGCCACACTTGAATAAAGATTTTGCTTCATCTACGGAGACTGCTTGCTTTCTGTCACCAGCCTTGGGGTGCCTAACTAAAAGGGGTACTCTTCACCAAGTTTGGTTCAATTCTATCATTGGTGGAGTTCAGAAAGCTCTTTGATTGTAGGTTAGCTATAAATTCCAGCAAGTACAACTCCCAAATGACAAAATCAATCCCCACCCCCAACCTCAGCAGCATTCAAATTTGGACAAAATCAATCCCCTCAACCCCACCAGTATTCAAATTTGAGTATTGGGTATTGGTGCCAAATTTAGTCCAGTGAATGAAAATGCATCTTACATATCAGATATATACAGTATGATTCATAACTGTAGCAAAATTGTAGTTATGAAGTAGCAATGAAAATAATGTTATGGTTGGGGGTCACCACAACATGAGGAACTGTATTAAGGAGTCATGGCATTAGGAAGGTTGAGAACCACTGCACTAGAGCTCTCTGGCCGAGACTTAGAACTACTTCTCCATGAATTACAAATGTCAGGATTCCATGGGATAGAACAGCAGCAATTAACGTGGAGTCATAGTATTCCAATATAGCTCAGGACCACATTGTCTGAAAACCCTACTCTCCCACAAGAGCCTGCCCATGCTTCTTCATCTGTAGATCCCTAAATGGGGTATTATATCAATGAGGTCACAACAAATTGGCAGCAATTCAGTCAATCAATCTTTATTATGCTCCAAAGACCCAATTTGTACTGCGAAAAAAGTGCACAGCAGATTCAAAAACCAATAAGACCACTTAAAAATGGGACGAGTGCAATTCTAGATCCATATGAACAAAAGTAAAAACACTGCAAATATATACAAGGAAAGATTCTACCTGATTCAAATACAGGAAGTTATCTCATCCTGGCTGTCTCGGAGAGAAATTTGGCAACAGTAAAAAGTTTCTGAACACACTCATTTACATAAATCTGGGAGCAACAGCATGCAATGTTTACAGTAGACTCTGCAGAAAATGCTCCAGCTGTACTCCACAAAAAGTGAAATCTGCCTGCTTAGCAAGCCTTGGAAATGCTGATTTATTATCAGTAAATGTTTGATTTTTATACCTATTTTATATACCTACTAGCCATCCCCTGCCACGCGTTGCTATGGCCCTAATATATGTAATTTCTCTATGCTTGTGGGTAACAGTTAGTGGGGGTCATAATGCTCGTTGATTGTAGGTGAACTGTAAATCCCAGTAACTACAACTCCCAGATGTCAAAGTCTATTTCTCCCAAACTCCATCTGTGTTCATATTTCGGCATATTGGCCATTCAGCTTCTGCTTAAAAACATCCAGAAAAAATGACCCCACCACCCTTTGAGGCAGCATATTCTCCCATCGAACACATCATGCGATGTGCGGGGGCTGGATGAATGCAAAGCTGGGGTGAAAATTGCTGGAAGAAACATTAAGAACCTCAGATATGCAGATGACACCACTCTGATGGCCGAAAGCGAGGAGGAGCTGAGGAGCCTTCTAATCAAGGTGAAAGAAGAAAGCGCAAAAGCCGGGTTGCAGCTAAACATAAAAAAAACCAAGATTATGGCAACAAGAATGATTGACAACTGGGAAATAGAGGGAGAAAATGTGGAGGCCGTGACAGACTTTGTATTTCTAGGCGCAAAGATTACTGCAGATGCAGACTGTGGTCAGGAAATCAGAAGACGCTTACTTCTTGGGAGGAGAGCAATGTCCAGTCTCGATAACATAGTAAAGAGTAGAGACATCAGACTGGCAACGAAGATCCGCCTAGTCAAAGCCATGGTATTCCCTGTAGTCACCTACGGATGTGAGAGCTGGACCTTAGGGAAGGCTGAGCGAAGGGAGATCGATGCTTTTGAACTGTGGTGTTGGAGGAAAGTTCTGAGAGTGCCTTGGACTGCGAGGAGATCCAACCAGTCCATCCTCCAGGAAATAAAGCCTGACTGCTCACTGGAGGGAAGGATACTAGAGACAAAGTTGAAGTCCTTTGGCCACATCATGAGAAGACAGCAAACCCTACAGAAGACAATGATGCTGGGGAAAGTGGAAGGCAAAAGGAAGAGGGGCCGACCAAGGGCAAGATGGATGGATGGCATCCTTGAAGTGACTGGACTGACCTTGAAGGAGCTGGGGGTGGTGACGGCCGACAGAAGCTCTGGCGTGGGCTGGTCCGAGGTCACGAAGAGTCAGAGACGACTGAACGAATGAACAACAACATTCTACCATCGAACACTTCTGACCGCCATGAAGTCAGGTGGAAGTCTAAGCAAAACTAGCCCATCTTCATTGTGCCCTGTCCAAGAGATTTTGCTGCCTGAGAATTGAGGATCACCTCCATTCTAGACCAATCTGACTCTGTACAACATATCTAGTAGCAACAGAGAGGATTCTGAATGGATACAAGATCTTTTTTTCCTACTTGCAATTAGGGAAATTTCCCACCTGGCCACCTTGTAAAGCAGTGGTTCCCAACCCTTTTTTAAACCAGGGACCACTTAACCAGAGACCATTTTGACCAGGGACCACTCTCCAACATTAGTACCAAAAGGGTTACAAATCATTTTTTTGCCAACTTTAGATTGAGCTTGGTTATTTGGGGTACTAATTCAGAAAATTGCATTGGAAAGACCACCATCAACTCTAGTTTCTGATACAGAAAATATGCCGTCCTGTGGTTGCCATCTGCTCACCCACAGAAAATCATATTTAATAATCTAGAGCTGATATGGTAGTAGTAATCTTTCATGGGTAATCCGTTTCTCCACTCCTGACATCCCTGTTGCCTTGGCACTACAAGAGGGTGTTGTGAGACCAGTTGCTCTTGTTGCTGCATGGTTTTGAGGCAACGGAGTAGTAATAGTGAGGCTGTAGACCATATTTTTGTTCTTGTGGACCACTGGTGGTCCACAGACCACAGGCTGGGAACCACTGTTGTAAAGCAATGCAAAACAACTATGTAAGAGCATAGAGTCAGTTTTCCACCTTATAGCCTTACCAGGTGAACAAATCAACTGCCAAACATTCCATGCCAAAGCAAAAAAAACAAAACCAGAAGTATTGTCGAAGGCTTTCATGGCTGGAATGAATAGGTTGTTGTAGGTTTTTCGGGCTATATGGCCATGTTCTAGAAGTATTCTCTCCTGATGTTTCATCTGCATCTATGGCAAGCATCCTCACAACCATAGATGCAGATGAAACGTCAGGAGAGAATGCTTCTAGAACATAGCCGTATAGCCCAAAAAGCCTACAACCCAAAACCAGAAGTAGTTAGAAGTCCACTTTTGGTTTTGAAAATGAAGGAATGATGTTTGATGTTCAACAGAATGAAGAAGGGAGCTCTTGCAACCTATTAAAAAGTTGGATTGTTATTCCCAAAGACCACAAAAACAGCCTTGCTCAACCCTGTTGTAAAGTAAGTACTAATACTGGGTTGTTGTAGGTTTAATATAGGAGTAGTTCTAATACTCCTATAGCTATAGTGTAAAAGAAAGTAACTTTATGGAGCTAGGATAAGGGGAATATTTCTTGGGTTCACTGAAACTCATTTCTCCTGTAAAATTGTCATTTCTTGCAAGACTGGACTCCTGTCATCTGGACCTTACCAGACTCAATACCAGACTCCTGTGGCACGAAAGATGCAGTTACGCTTTTCTTCACGGGGAAAGCAAGCCAGCCGTGCTTCATTAAAGTCACTGAGACTTGACATAGAAAGTAAACGGAGGCTGAGTTTTTACATCGAGGAGTTGGCGTGGAATTGTAGACTGCAATTTGACAACCCCACAGTGTAAATATCTGCATACAGAGATGTGCTGTTACCTGCGCATGATGCAATCTTTGTGAGGAATACCAACATTGCCATGCATGTCAGTGATGGAGTACCACGGCACAATGCACAATGAAAGGTGCAGTTAAATAATTCAGTGCCATATCTTACTTCGAGTAAGACTCTTCAAGTGCATCTATATTGTAGAATTAATACAGTTTGACATCACATTAACTGCCATGACTCACTGCTATGGAATCGTGGGAGTTTCAGTTTGACAAAACCTTTAGCCCTCTCTGCCAAAGAGTACTGATGCATCACCAAACTACAACTCCCAGGATTCCATAGCAGTTAAAGTGGTGTCAAACCCAATTAATTTTACCATGTAGATCAGTGGTTCTCATTCCAAATTTGGCACACAGAACTCCCGTGACCAACAGAAAATATTTGGTGGGCACTGACCTTGAGTTTTGGAGTTGTCATTCACCTACATCCAGAGAAAACTCAAACAATGATGGACCTGAACCTAGGTTTGCATGAATACTCAATATACCCAAATGTGACTACTTGTGGAGTTTGGGGAAAATAGACTTGACATTTGGGAGTTGTAGTTGCTGAGATTTATAGTTCACCTACAATCAAAGAGCATTCTGAACTCCACCAATGATAGGATTGGGCCAAACTTCCCAGTCAGAACCCCCATGACCAAAAGAAAATACTGTGTTTTCTGTTGGTCTTTGGCAACCCCTCTGAAACCCCCTTGCGACACCCCCAAGGTCCTGACCCCCAGGTTGAGAAACACTGCTGTTAGGGTTGGTTTAATCCCCAGTTTGCTATTTAAACTGAATGTTTATGTCACAAAATGATGCATATCTAAAATGTGTGCCACCAACACAAAATGTTTGTAAACTTTTGGTGAACAATTATTATTATGTTTATTTATACTCTGCTTTTTCTCTCCACAAGAAGACTCAAAGTGGCTTACATTGAAAGCATTTCACTACAATATTTATCTCTCTTCCTGGAAAGTTTGTAGTTTTAAGTATTACATTTCACACTACCAATGTACACGAGCCATTTCAAAGCTGCAAAATTTCCAACTTTGCTGTCTTCCTGACTTCTCAGTTTGTATTAGCATCAAAAGTTGGCAATCATTTGCTACAAATTATCTGTAATACATTGGGGTTTTTTTTTATGGGAAGTGGGAGGCCACCTTATTGATTTAGTGGGAAACACTACAGTGTCTGTTTTTTTTTTTTTTTTTTTTTTTTGTCCCCTGGATAACTTTTCAAAGAAACACGTTGAATGTGTTCTTCATTTTGGAGAGCAGCGTGAAGGCAGCATGTTTACTTTTTGAGCTGGTCGGAGAGTCAATGTTTTATGTATTGTCGAAGGCTTTCATGGCTGGAATTACTAGGTTCTTGTGGGTTTTTTCGGGCTGTAGGGCCATGTTCTAGAGGCATTTTTTCCTGACGTTTCGCCTGCATCTATGGCAAGCATCCTCAGAGGTAGTGAGGTCTGTTGGAATTAGGACAATGGGTTTATATATCTGTGGAATGGCTGGGGTGGGGCACAGAGCTCTTCTCTGCTGGAGCTAGGTGTGAATGTTTCAACTGATCACCTTCATTAGCATTTGAAGGCCTGGCTGAGCCTGGGAAAATGTTTTGTTGAGAGGTGTTAAGATGTGCCTGGTTGTTTCCTCTCTGCTGTTTTGCTGTTGTAATTTTAGAGTTTTTTAATACTGGTAGCCAGATTTTGGTCTCTTCCTTTCTGTTGAAATTGTCCACATGCTTGTGGATTTCAATGGCTTCTCTGTGTAGTCTGACATGGTGGTTGTTGGTGTGGTCCAACATTTCTGTGTTCTCAAATATGCTGGACCACACCAACAACCACCATGTCAGACTACACAGAGAAGCCATTGAAATCCACAAGCATGTGGACAATTTCAACAGAAAGGAAGAAACCATGAAAATGAACAAAATCTGGCTACCAGTATTAAAAAAACTCTAAAATTACAACAGCAAAATAGCAGAGAGGAAACAACCAGGCACATCTTAACACCTCTCAACAAACATTTTCCCAGGCTCAGCCAGGCCTTCAAATGCTAATGAAGGTGGTCAGTTGAAACATTCACACCTAGCTCCAGCAGAGAAGAGCTCTTTGCCCCACCCCAGCCATTCCACAGATATATAAATCCTTTTTACTACTTCCAACAGACCTCACTACCTCTGAGGATGCTTGCCATAGATGCAGGCGAAACGTCAGGAAGAAATGCCTCTAGAACATGGCTCTATAGCCCAAAAAAACCCACGGGAACCTAGTCAATGTTTTTCTTTCTGTTTTGGAAATAGTTTATAACACAAGGCTGGACCTTCTTGGTCATTCTCTATTCTCTGCAAGTGTTGTGTCTTCCTCTAACATGATGCCAGTGTTCCTGTGGGATAGTAAGAAAGGTGGGGATAAATGGTGACAGAACATGTAACCTTGAGGAAGTAGTACAACTAAGGCCCCCATAACCGCAAAACCCACACCCACAGTTTCACTCATCTGCGCCTAGGGAAAAATGGACTCTAGTAAGGTTTCAGGTACTACTATCTGGCTAGGAATATTTTTCCATAGATATGGAGTTTTTACAGTAAGATCAAGCTCAGCTTAGCCCATGAGTGTATCTGAGTGTCATGTAGCTATATAAGTTGATCAACTCGGTGACAATTAAATTTGAGAATGGTTCCATCTAAGGTTATGTTCATACTTTCCTACTGTCATAGTTTGGCATCAAAATTTTGTCATCCCAGTTTTCCAGCTGCTTTTAAAACGTCCCAGCATTCTGAACTCCAACAATGATGGAATTGAACGAAACTTGGTACAGAGAAATCCAATGACCAACAAAAAATACTGGAAGGTTTTGGTGTGCATTGACCTTGAGTTTTGGAGTTGTAGTTCACCTACATCCAGAGAGCACTGTGGACTCAAACAATGATGGATCTGGACCAAACTTGGCATGAATACTCAATATGCCCGAATGTGGACACTGCTGGAGTTTGGGGGGGGGGGGAATAGACCTTGACATTTGGGGGTTGTACTAACTGGGCTTTATAGTTCACCTATCATCAAAGAACATTCTGAACTCCACCAGTGATGTAATTGAACCAAACTTGGCACAGAGAACTCCAATGACCAACAGAAAATACTGGAAGGTTTTGGTGGGCATTGACGTTGAGTTTTGGAGTTGTAGTTCACCTACATCCATAGAGCACTGTGGACTCAAACAATGATGGATTTGGACCAAACTTGGCATGAATACTCAATATGCCCGAATGTGGACACTGCTGGAGTTTGGGGAAAGCAGACCTTGACTTTTGGGGGTTGTAGTAACTGGGCTTTATAGTTCATCTACAATCAAAGAGCATTCTGAACCCGACCAATGACAGAATTAAGCCATACTTCCCACACAGAACCCCCATGACCAACAGAAAATGCTAAGGATGCTTGCCATAGATGCAGGCGAAACGTCAGGAGAAAAATTGCCTCCAGAACATGGCCATATAGCCCGGAAAAACCTACAACAACCCAGAAAATACTGTGTTTCCTGATTGTCTTTGGTGATCCCTCTGACACCCCCTCATTACTCTCCCCCCCCCAGTGTCCCGACCCCCCAGGTTGAGAAACACTGCTTCAAACAGCCCAGCAATAGTTAGGTTTGGGAATAGAGAAGATACAATGCTGGAAAATGTGAATTTGATAGGTGTGCAGATCCGTTGATGAGAACAACAAGTAAATATGGAGCACAGCTTACACAATGTGCTTACGAGTTGCGTTTCAGGAAGTCTTCATGATAAGGAAGCAGATTAAACACAAGAAGCCAGATTTTTCGTTTGCCATCAAAAAGGCTCAGCACCTTCTTCTCCTTTGAAAGAAGTTTGCGAGATTACCCACTTTGGGTTGACTTATAATCTTTCTACCCAGCTCCCCGTTTCTTTTAATGAAGCATCATGTCAGAATAATGCACAAAGCTTGATATTCGTAACATAATATTGGTAATGTTATTCAGGATAAAACTCACAAGAATGTTAATGTGAGGAGCAAGCGATACAGGGACGCGATAGGAGAAGCAAAGAGCGCTGGAAGATCACAATCTAGTTGTTGACTGGGAACTTCTTAGACTTAAAGTTCAACAAGGATTTTCTTATAATTCCCAGCATTTTACACAAGCCCAAGGCTTCAGCACCACTTATGCCGTGCATGCCAATTTCTAGGGACAAGACAAAACTATTTTCTATGTTACGGTGCTGAAAAAATGCTCCTGCTTTTAATTATTTGTCAGCAATCGTCATGATTACCACTCAGTAATCTTTGCATGTTCGTTTTTCTACAAAGCTCTATATCAGTGTTTCTCAACCTGGGGGTTGGGGCCACCGGGGGGGGGGGGGGGGGTGTCGTGAGGCAGTTTCAGAAGGGTCGCCATAGACCATCAGGAAACCTATATTTCTGATGGTCGTAGCATTCTGAACCTGACCAATGATAGAATTAAGCCCTTAGGAATCCCTTTGGCAGAGAAGGGTGAATGTGCCGTCGCACCTGGGGGCTATAACTCTTAATGAGAGAGGCATGGATGCGGCATCTTTCCCCAGGGGATTGCTTCTTTCCCTCCTATAGGAAACTGGAACTCCCAAAGACCAAAACACAACAGATAACTCAAAATGGTATTTATTGTTCACAATCAGTTATCTTTCTCAGGCATAAACTTGATGTTTCAACAGGGATAAAGGAAATATACTTTACAATCTCTGAAGTCCAAGGAGTTTGTAGCTGAGAAGCTTTTCCTGTTTCCTTTTTCCTCAATGGCTGTGAATGCCGGAGCAAACCACAACCCCAGTTCAAATGGCCTATGTTTGAAGACTCAGGATCTTCCTCTGGTGCCAAAAGCACCGATTTGAAGGTGCTTGAGACTTCCAACGTCGTTCAGGTTGGCCTGAACATGAAGCATAAGTCTCAAGGGTAAAAAACCTCAGAACTGGTGCTGAGAGGTAATTTAAGCAGGGGCTTTTAGAGCCAAGTCTCGTACTCACGTCCATCCGATAGAAACTCTGATGGCAGAATGAAAAGGGAAGCACTCCCCTCCTCCAGGAAGAGGTGGAGCTAAACAATACTGATTGACAGCTATAAGCAACCAACCAAACCAACTTTTGTTCTATTTCCCCCAAACTCCATCTGTGTTCATATTTGGGCATATGGAATATTCGTGCCAAAAGTTTGGTCCAGATCCATCATTGTTTGACTCCACAGTGCTCTCTGGATGTAGGTGAGCTACAACTCCAAAACTCAAGGTCAATGCCCACCAAACCCTTCTAGTCTTTTCTGTTGGTCATGGGAGTCCTGTGGGCCAAGTTTGGTTCAATTCCATCATTGGGGGAGTTCAGAATGCTCTTTGATTGTAGGTGAACTATAAATCCCAGTAAGTACAAATCCCAAATGTCAAGGTCTATTTCCTCCAAACTCCATCTGTGTTCATATTTGGGCTTATGGAACATTCGTGCCAACTTTGGTCCAGATCCATCATTGTTTGATTCCACAGTGCTCTCTGGATGTAGGTGAACTACAACTCCCAAACTCAAGGTCAATGCCCATTAAACCCTTCCAGTGTGTTCTGTTGGTCATGGAAGTCCTGTATGCCATGTTTGGTTGAATTCCATCACTGGTGGAGTTCAGAATTCTCTTTGATTGTACGTGAACTATAAATCCCAGCAACTACAACTCCCAAATGACAAAATCAAAAAATTTTGAGTGAAGGGAAGAAGAGAAGGCTGAGAGGAGATATGATAGCCATGTATAAATATGTGAGAGGAAGCCACAGGGAGGAGGGAGCAAGCTTGTTTTCTGCTTCCCTGGAGACTAGGACACAATGGAACAATGGCTTCAAACTACAAGAGAGGAGATTCCATCTGAACATGAGGAAGAACTTCCGGACTGTGAGAGCCGTTCAGCAGTGGAACTCTCTGCCCGGAGTGTGGTGGAGGCTCCTTCTTTTAAACAGAGGCTGGATGGCCATCTGTCAGGGGTGATTTGAATGCAATATTCCTTCTTCTTGGCAGGGGGTTGGACTGGATGGCCCATGAGGTCTCTTCCAACTCTTCGATTCTACGATTCTATGATTCTAAGGACATAGATTGGGTTGTTAGGTGTATGCTGTCCAAATTTGGTGTCACTTCGCCCACTGGTTTTTGAGTTCTGTTAATCCCACAAACGAACATGACATTTTTATTTATATAGATGATGGTCATCCTATGAAGGGTGTAGGACACGAACCTAAGATACCCAAGCAATAAAAACAACTGTGTGTTTATGGAAGAGGACCCAACTGTTTCTCTAGTCTTCTTTCTATTTAAGCGAGAGGGGATGACAGAGAGAGAGAGAGAGAGAGAGAGAGAGAGAGAGCAAACACTTCATCTGATGCGTGTTTATGTCTGTGAGGATCAATGGTGAAACAAAACCCCGTTTCATCCGCAACCCATTGGTCATGACTGGCCGCTTGAAATTCCATCGTCAGGAGAAGTAGCCGCAACTCAACCGAACAATCTCTCACAAAACATCTGCAGCCAGCTGACCCTGGCCTTAACCTTTAAATCTATCTTTTCATATTCATCTCAAAAGACCTTGTCAATGGCCAAGGAGACTCAAGAAAGGGATTCTTCAACAAACCGCACACACACACACACACACATGCAAAAAAAGAGGAAAAAAAGATACAGAGGTAATTCAACCCAGATTAGGTGGCAAGAGATAATACAGCTTGCTCATTTTTATTCCGCTGCTCAAACTGGAGTTGAATTCATTGTCACTTTATCTTTATTCATGTTATTTAAACATAACATTCATTAGGATTGTGAACTGCAACAGATAGAAAGGGAACAAAACTCCTCGCCAAATTTGGTGGGCATCTGTTCCCGCACCAGCCGGCCCCATGCCAAGTCTGGAGGGTGCCATGGCTCCCTCCCGCTCTCGCCTGTCTCTGGAATTCATTTCAAAGTCGGCTCAGCACTTTACCAAAAAACGAACCAACGTCCAGACTTACAAGGGACTGGCTGAAATGAGTCTTCCGTATTAGCACTGTTTGTTTTGGGTTGGTTTTATATAGCTGAAAAACTATGGACAGCAAAAGACCGGCTGCGTGTGCCTTTAAGAAAAAAAGAAACTTAGGAAAGCAGACTAGTTGCATGACCAAATGCATCAAGGAGGACGCAGTGCTTTTGCCTGATAGGAAACACTACTTTTAGGAAAAAGGTGCAGAAATGTTATTTGTTTATTTACCATTTATTTATTTGCTATATTTGTATACCGCCGTTTCTCAGCCTAGCCGGCGACTCAACGCGGTTTACAACATAATATAACAATCAACAGTATACAGTTAAAAGCATAAAAAACATAAAACACAATTCATACATCAATACCAATCCAGTTTAACTCTTAACTAAAAACGTGATCCAGTTCGTCGTCGATATTGCCAGTCCTTTAGTCAATTACCATTCATTGCACTGAGTTAACCAAATGCCTGCTTGAACATCCAGGTCTTCAATCTTCTTCGAAATACCATCAATGAGGGGGCTGATCTTACCTCCAAGGGCAGGGCGTTCCATAGCCGTGGGGCCACCACAGAAAAGGCCCTGTCTCTCATACCCGCCAGCCGCACCTGTGAAGCAGGCGGGATAGAAAGCAGGGCCTCCCCATATTTATATACCGCCTTTCTCAGCCCGAAGGTGACTCAAGGCGGTTTACAATCGGCATAATTCAATGCCCCCAACAACATAAAATATAGGTTCTTGTGGGTTTTTTCGGGCTATATGGCCATGTTCTAGAGGCATTTTTCCCGACGTTTCGCCTGCATCTATGGCAAGCATTCTCAGAGGTAGTGAGGTGAGGTGTCCTCACTACCTCTGAGGATGCTTGCCATAGATGCAGGCGAAATGTCAGGAAAAATGCCTCTAGAACATGGCCATATAGTCCGAAAAAACCCACAGGAACCTAGTGATTCCAGCCATGAAAGCTTTCGACAATACAACATAAAATATAGTTAACACATTAACATATAGTATAAACTATATAAAAACGCAGCATTGCTCAAATACGAATCAAGGAACATGAAAGGCACTGCAGACTACTTCAGAGAAATCAGCCATAGTAGAGCACCTGATGAACCAGCCCTGGACACAGCATATTATTTCATATCATGGCATCACATGCACCTCCTCCAAGATGAACTGAACCACCTCAACTGGGCTCTACAGGCCAATGGAGACTCCACCTCAGACATCAGAAGAGCTGCAAGACCACCGAGAACAAGCCACGAGAGTCAAGACGAAGATCCACCCAGAAAAAAAGTGTTCCTGCCATACATCAAGGGAACCACTGACCGCATAGGGAAGCTGATGAGGAAACACAACATACAAACTATCTACAGACCCACCAAGAAAACCCAACAAATGCTACGTTCAGCAAAGGACAAGAGGGATCCTCTCACTTCTGCAGGAGTCTACCGTATACCATGCAGCTGTGGACAAGTCTACAGAGGGACCACCAAACACAGCAGCATTGCCCAAACACGAATCAAGGAACACGAAAGGCACTGCAGACTACTCTAACCAGAGAAATCAGCCATAGCAGAGCACCAGATAAAACAACCTGAACACAGCATTTGATTTGAGAACACAGAAATGCTGGGCCACTCTAACAACCACCATGTCAGACTACACAGAGAAGCCATTGAAATCCACAAGCATGTGGACAATTTCAACAGAAAGGAAGAGACCATGAAAATGAACAAAATCTGACTACCAGTATTAAAAAAAACTCTAAAATTGCAACAGCACAGCAACAGAGAAGAAACAATCAGGCACATCTAATCACCTCCCAACAAAAGATTGCCCCAGGCACTGCCAGGCCATCAAATGCTAATCAAGGTGGTCAGTTGAAACATTCACACCTAGCTCCAACAGACAACAGTCCTTTGTCCCACCTTGGTCATTCCACAGATATATAAACCCATTTTCCTAGTTCCAACAGACCTCACTACCTCTGAGGATGCTTGCCATAGATGCAGGCGAAACATCAGGAGAGAATGCCTCTAGACCAGCATTTCTCAACCTTCCTAATGCAGATTAGATGTCCCTGTTTGTTTGTTTCCTCTCTGTTGTTGTGCTGTTGTAATTTTAGAGTTTTTTAATACTGGTAGCCAGATTTTGTTCATTTTCATGGTCTCTTCCTTTCTGTTGAAATTGTCCACATGTTTGTGGATTTCAATGGCTTCTCTGTGTAGTCTGACATGGTGGTTGTTGGTGTGGTCCAGTATTTCTGTGTTCTCAAATAATACGCTGTGTCCAGGCTGGTTCCTCAGGTGCTCTGCTATGGCTGACTTCTCTGGTTGAAGTAGTCTGCAGTGCCTTTCATGTTCCTTGAAGAAAGAGTCATCATTGGATTTCTGGCAAAAGAAGGTTGTGCACCTAAGGTTGTGCATCACTGTTTGAAAAATGTTTATTATTTGGCCCCTTCTGACTTTTACCTGAAAGACAGCCTATGTGGTTTCAGATTCAATGGCTTGAATGATGTTAAAACAGCTTTAAAATTATGGGTCACAAAGCAAAACCCTGAATTTTTCCCAAATGGTTTTGATGCCTGGGTGAAACAATGGCGCAAATGTGTACAGATTGATGGTGACTCTGTTGAATGGTACTTATGTGTAGAGGACAGGCTATGATATGCAATAACTTCGGATGTTATATGTTCATTCCTAACATTTTTATGAAACAGGAGGCAAAACATTTTGACCTAGCCACATGTAAAGGGACTTGCGGAGGGGTGTGTGTGTGTGTCCTGGAACCAAATCCCAATGGGTACCAAAGGCTAAGAGTAATATGCAAAACAGAGCTTTTTCGGACCCTAAACACAGCCACATTTATTGCTCTGCAAACTGTTACAGATGAAAGTTCACTTCAGTTTATACCAGAATAAACCTGTTAGATGCCGTGGTGCTCTTTGCTGTTTTCCCTGCAAACGACTGCATTATCTACCCGGCTAGAATTTATCAATATTAAGACGACACCTCTTGCTTTACTCTATTGGTTAGAAGCAGCAGCTGTCACCTTGGGCCACAGCCTTGCGCCTGCTAATGCAAACAGGAGGGTTTGAAATCAATGGAAGGCATGCATGCAGATGGGAAGGCAAGTTTGGCATCTTAGAGCTTGTGTGGATGGCTGTTTTTAGAAGCAAGGGAAGGGGCTCCCTCTTTTGTGGTGGTTGAGATCCTACCCGCAGGACAAAAACTCTGAATAACAGGAAAAAGAGACATTGATAAGGTGAGATATTCAACCAAAAAGGAACAAGTACAAAATTCTGTTTGAAAACATACGACAACATTTTGGAAAAGTACTATATTATGAAAAAAAATGCTTATTGATTACACAACCTTTGAAAACATAACATTTCAACCCTCCACAATTCAAGAGAGATATTGACAAGATGGAATGTGTCCAGAGGAGAGCGACTAAAATGATAAAAGGTCTGGAGAACAAGCCCTATGAGGAGCAACTTAAGGAGGTGGGTATGTTTAGCCTGAAGAAGAGAAGGCTGAGGGGAGATATGATAGCCATGTATAAATATGTGAGAGGAAGCCACAAGGAGGAGGGAACAAGCTTGTTTTCTGCTTCCCTGGAGACTAGGATGCAGAACAATGGCTTCAAACTACAAGAGAGGAGATTCCATCTGAAGATGAGGAAGAACTTCCTGACTGTGAGAGCCGTTCAGCAGTGGAACTCTCTGTCCTGGAGTGTGGTGGAGGCTCCTTCTTTGGAAGCTTTTAAACAGAGGCTGGATGGCCATCTGTCAGGGGTGATTTGAATGCAATATTCCTGCTTCTTGGCAGGGGGTTGGACTGGATGGCCCATGAGGTCTCTTCCAACTCTTTGATTCTATGATTCTATATCTCTCCCATATGAGATACAGGGTTAGAAGTGATTCTTTTCTAAGCTGTAATTTTGCATTTTGTTGCAGTTCATTTCTGAGCAAAACGCACACATTTCTGCATTCCCAAGAAGGAGAGAATTTGAAATGCAAACAATCCGACTGATGAAACAAAAATCCCAAACTGATAAATGTGTTGATGCTGGTTCAGAACTTTGAGTACTAAACTTTGAAAAATCTGGATCTATATTCCTGAATGTGCAAATAAGATAACACAGCATTTTATTTGAGACATAATTTGTACACATTTGCACCATTGTTTAACCCAGGTATCAAAACCATTTTGGAAAAATTCAGGGTTTTGCTTCATGACCTGTAATTTTAAAGCTGTTTTAACATCATTCAAGCCATTGAATCTGAAACCACATAGGTTGTCTTTCAGGTAAAAGTCAGAAGGGGCCAAATCATAAACATTTTTCAAACGGTGATGGATTTCCTTAGGTGCACAACCTTCTTTTGCCAGAAATCCAATGACGACTCTTTCTTCAAGGAACACGAAAGGCACTGCAGACTACTTCAACCAGAGAAGTCAGCCATAGCAGAGCACCTGATGAACCAACCTGGACACAGCAGATTATGTGGGAACACAGAAATGCTGGACCACACCAACAACCACCATGTCAGACTACACAGAGAAGCCATTGAAATACACAAGCATGTGGACAATTTCAACAGAAAGGAGGAAACCATGAAAATGAACAAAATCTGGCTACCAGTATTAAAAAACTCTAAAATTACAACAGCACAACAACAGAGAGGAAACAAACAAGGACATCTAATCACCTCTCAACAAAAGTTTGCTCCAGGCACTGTCAGGCCATTATATGCTAATCAAGGTGGTCAGTTGAAACATTCACACCTAGCTCCAGCAGACAAGAGTCCTTTGTCTCACCCTGGTCATTCCACAGATATATAAACCCCTTTTCCTAGTTCCAACAGACCTCACAACCTCTGAGGATGCTTGCAATAGATGCAGGCGAAACATCAGGAAAGAATGCCTCTAGAACATGGCCATATAGCCCCAAAAAACCTACAAAAACCCAGTGATTCTGGCCATGAAAGCCTTTGACAATACAAGATAACACTTTCTTTGCACACCCATATTTATTCTGGGATATACTGTATGAGCCTAGATCTTTTATCTTCAACAGCTGGAGAGCAGGCAGATCTAACTTGGTCCTTCTCAGAATGAGAACAGACACTCCCTTTGCATATGGCAAAAAGGAAGATTCCTCTCTCTCTCTTAATTTTGGTTCATTTTGGCAGAATTTTTAAGATTTCCAGAATTCCTATTTTAGATGGCAAGAGCGTGAGCAGAGAGGGAAAAGCTAACGTCTATGAAAGACACATCAGTAGCATCTCCATCCCTGAAGTTTTGTGCAGAGTGGTGACAAAGGGCCCTTCCACACAGTCATGTAAACCCAGAATATCAAGGCAGAAAATCCCACAGTATCTGCTTTGAACTAGGATATTTGAGTTCACACTGCCATATACTAAAAGTTCAAAGCAGATAATGTGGGATTTTGTTCCGTTGTGTGGAAGGGACCATATATGCTCTCCAATAGATCTTTGCACATACACATTTGCTGAAGAAAAGTGTAAGCTTTAAGGAGAACCATATGCACTATTTATCTACAGATGGCCCTGCCACACAGCCCTATATCCCAGAATATCAAGGCAAAAAATCCCACAATATCTGCTTTGAACTGGGTTGTCTGTATGTGGGATTGTCTGCCTTGATATTCTGGGATATAGGGCTGTGTGAAAGGGTCCAGAGTGTACCTGAATGTGGATCTTCCATTATAGAAATATGCAATGAACCTAAAATACAGCATGACCCCCGTATCCATAGTGGATAAATTCCTTGACTCCTCATGGATACATGAAACTGTGGATAATAGTGAATCCTGTTATTTTCAATGGGAGGAACAGTGGAGGTACTGAGAAGGGAATGCAACTTGTGTAGTCGAGGGGCCACCACCGAGAAGGCCCTCTCCCTCATCCCCACCAATCACGTTTGCAAAGGAGGTGGGAGCATAAGCAGGGCCTCTCCAGATGATCGAAGAGATCGTGTGGGTTTGTATACAGAAATATATGTGTGTGTGCATAACATATATATAGCACCCAGGATTCTACAACCCAACCCTAAGTGAATAAGTAAAATCATGTATAATGGTTCTATGGATACAGAGGTTGTAACACTGTACCCAACTACTGTTATTTCTTCAATTCTAAGACCTCTTCCTCCCATCTCTAAAAATGGGTTGGGTTGTAGAATCATGGGTGCTATATAGATGTTATGCACACACACATACACACATATATATTTCTGTATACGAACCCACGCAATCTCTTCAATCATCTGGAGAGGCCCTGCTCACGCTCTCACCTCCTTCGCAGACGCGATTGGTGGGGACGAGGGAGAGGGCCTTCTCGGTGGTGGCCCCTCAACTTTGGAATTCACTGCCTAAGGCAGTGGTTCTCAACCTGGGGTCCCCAGATGTTTTTTGCCTTCAACTCCCAGAAATCCTAACAGCTGGTAAACTGACTGGGATTTCTGGGAGTTGTAGGCCAAAAACATCTGGGGACCCCAGGTTGAGAACCACTGGCCTAAGGACATCAGACATGCCCCATCGCTGGCAGTCTTTAGGAGGAGCCTGAAAACTTGGTTGTTCTAGTGTGCCTTCCCAGAATAAGGATGTTGTTGTTGTTCATTCGTTCAGTCGTCTCCGACTCTTCGTGACCTCATGGACCAGCCTACGCCAGAGCTCCCTGTCGGCCGTTACCACCCCCAGCTCCCTCAAGGTCAGTCCAGTCACTTCAAGGATGCCATCCATCCATCTTGCCCTTGGTCGGCCCCTCTTCCTTTTGCCTTCCACTTTCCCCAGCATAATTGTCTTCTCTATATAAGGATAACTCTTAGCAATATGTCCTCAAACGCACTTTAATATTGACTTAGGATTGTCTGCGTGCCCTCATCCTTCCTTGAAAATCCTATCCTAATTTGCCTTACCTTGTTCATACCCAGCATTTTTAATTTTAAACTTGAATTATTACATTTGGCCCGACCATAGGTTTTTAAATGCTGTATGTTTTGATATTGTTATTACAATATTACAAATGCTCCGTTCAGCAAAGGACAAGAGGGATCCTCTCACCTCTGCAAGAGTCTACCGTGTACCATGCAGCTGTGGACAAGTCTACATAGGGACCACCAAACGCAGCAGCATTGCCCAAACACGAATCAAGGAACATGAAAGGCACTGCAAACTACTCCAACCAGAGAAATCAGCCATAGCAGAGCACCTGATGAACCAGCCTGGACACAGCATATTATTTGAGAACACAGAAATGCTGGACCACACCAACAACCACCATGTCAGGTTACACAGAGAAGCCATTGAAATCCACAAGCATGTGGACAATTTCAACAGAAAGGAAGAGACCATGAAAATGAACAAAATCTGGCTACCAGTATTAAAAAACTCTAAAATTACAACAGCAAAACAGCAGAGAGGAAACAACCAGGCACATCTTAACACCTCTCCACAAAAGATTTTCCCAGGCTCAGCCAGGCCTTCAAATGCTAATGAAGGTGGTCAGTTGAAACATTCACACCTAGCTCCAGCAGGGAAGAGCTCTTTGCCCCACCCCAGCCTTTCCACAGATATATAATAAACCCATTGTCCTAATTCTAACAGACCTCACTACCTCTGAGGATGCTTGCCATAGATGCAGGCGAAACGTCAGGAGAAATGCCTCTAGAACATGGCCCTATAGCCTGAAAAACCCCACAAGAACCTAGATATTGTTATTGTTATTGCTTATTGTATATTTTCTGTTTTGAGTTTATTATAACTGTTTTGTATTGATTATTGTTATTGCTTTTGTTTATTAATGTGTTGTGGGCTTGGCCTCTTGTAAGCCGCACCGAGTCCCTTGGGGAGATGGTAGCAGGGTACAAATAAAATTATTTTTATTATTTTTATTTTTATTATTATTATTATTATTATTATTATTATTATTATATATTTTCTGTTGGAACTGAAATTAGTGTGCCCCGAGTCCCCACGGAGGGATAGGCCAGAATACAAATAAAGTTTTATCTTACAATCGATGGTATATTAGAGTTGAAGAAATATGGTAGTCCAGAGGCAGTGTTTTTCAACCTGGGGGTCGGGACCCCTCAGGGGGTCGTGAGGGGGTGTCAGAGGGGTCACCAAAGACCATCAGAAAACACAGTATATTCTTTTGTCATGGGGGTTCTGTGTGGGAAGTTTGGCAGAATTGTATCATTGGTGAGCTTCAGAATGCTCTTTGATTACAGGTGAACTATAAATTCCAGCAACTACAACTCCCAAACGTCAAGGTCTGTTTTCCCCAAACTCCACCAGTGTTCACATTTGGGCATATGGAGTATTCATGCCAAGTTTGGTCCAGATACATCATTGTTTGGGTTAACAGTGCTCTCTAGATGTAGGTGAACTACAGCTCCCAAACTCAAGGTCAATGCCCACCAAACCCAGTATTTTCTGTTGGTCATGAGAGTTATATGTGCCAAGTCTGGTTCAATTGCATTATTGGTGGAGTTCAGAATGCTCTTTGAATTTAAATGAACTATAAATCCCAGCAACTACAACTCCCAAATGACAAAATCAATCCCCCCCACAACCCCACCAGTATTCAAATTTGGGCATATTGGGTATTTGTGCCAAATTTGGTCCAGTGAATGAAAATACATCCTACATATCAGATATTTACATTATGATTCATACCATTCGCAAAAGTACAGTTATGAAGTCGCAACAAAAATATTGTTGTGGTTGGGGGTCACCACAACATGAGGAACTGCATTAAGGGGTCACAGCATTAGGAAGGTTGAGAACCACTGTCCTAAGGGACTCCTCTTTCCACTTAACAAACCCAGTCCTGCAAAACTCATAAACACTCAAACAATAGATGCAAAACCTTGTAATGAGATACATTAGGTATGGCATGGGAACTGGCCAATAGGTTCCCTCCATCCCCTTTCTCTTGTTTTTCGGGTGTATGAGTGAATAGTTCTGAAAACTCACTATGGGTTTCTCCAGAGCTCCCTTCTCGTAAAACAGAGAAACTAAGACACTATCAAGCCCCCTCAACCATTTAAAAAGTGCAATATCTTCCTTCATATTTACGATCCATCGTGCCGGATGAGCAATTTGAAGGCAGAGTTGCATTTGGCCTGCGAGCCAACTTTTCCCTAGGAACACTGGCAAGAGTCAGCTTGACGACGAAACCCTTTGTGGAGTCACATCCCACAAGCCAAAAGAGCACAGAAAGGCTGTGTTTTGCTGCAAAATCCCTCCAGGATTTCGGGCACAAGGAGTGGAGCTACTTCACTAACTTCTGCCTTCGTTCCCGTCTTAATTGTTCATCTCTTTTATTGGGAGGGGAAAAAAATGCCAATAAATCTTCCTCGCTCTCACTTACCATAACAAAAAAAAAATCTCTGCAAATTACCAGGACATTAATTTGGCTTTCTCTCCACACGCCACTCCCTGCCATAATATTTGCTTCTCTCTCATGCCTTCCGTGACCTTGCTGGGCACTTGTCTACATAGCGCTGACAATTTGCTAATGAACTGTTTTTGTTTTTAATTGCTTACTTAATTATGAGGCACTAACATAATAGCATTTCTAATTTGTACCATAATTGTATGCAGAGATGAAATGTTAGTGTCCATCATCCGGCTGCCTTGTAATCGCCTCTTGTTCTTGGGGAATTTCTAAAGAGATATGTTCTCTCCAAGGAAGCTGACTTTTTTCTTCTTCTTCTTCTTTCCAAAGCGTGCCTTTCTTTCCACTTCTATTTCAGAGGGTGCCTGCCTTAGAGAGGATGCTTGCAAGATATTAGCAGACTCAGAATACTGCCTTTGCAAAAAAACCGACAAGTCAATGGTGCAAGAGATGAGAAAACAGCCTTGGAAAATTTCAGAGCAATTGTAATTGCCTTTTTTAAAACAACAACAACAACGGCAACAACAAAATAAATGAACCATCAGTGCATTGTTTGGTTGGTGTTTCATGTGTGCCTAGGAAAGTGAGAGGCACCGAAAAGGGACTAGAGGACATAGAATCGCCTCAATTCTTTACAGCACTGCCCTTGTGCCACGTTTGTGCAAAGTCTCATTTGTGCCGAGTGACTGAAAATCTGTCCAAATTGCAGAGGTTTCAAGATGGTATGGAACCAATATTCTTAGCTGCACTAAAGTTGCATTTCCAGCTTGCATTTCCTCCTCGAGTCCCCTTGGGGAGATGGTAGTGGGGTATAAATAAAGTTTTATTATTATTATTATTACTACTCCATCATAGATTTACTTCTGAGCAATCCCATGGAAGAGAAAGCAACACATTTCTGAGGCAGGGATGTGAGAAAAAGAAACAGAGCCGGAAAAGAAAGCAAGACTCCAAAGATTGCTTTCTGTCTCACATTCTTCAGCAAAACCAAAGTGATTATTAAAAAGAGCACACAGTCTGCAGTTAGTGAGCATCGTATCAATGATTTGTAAATGCAAAACTGGGAGCATATATTATTGACACAAGGCTCAAGATTCAATCATCCGCCCTTCCCAGCGGTGGAGGCTGTATCTTGGGTACCCAAACCGCCAAGTCTAATGAAGGAGAGGTTTAATTGCAGGCCTAACAACAGAGATCAAACCCGACGAGCCGATCTGTGTACATCCAAAATTGCAAGTATCGGCCGGCTTCATTGTCACCCGCACAAAGACCCGAAGCCTAAAATCCTTTACTCAACTAAATTCTTAATAAGTAAACTGCGACTAACCCTCTAATACCAGATTTGTTAAACAATGTGATTTCAGCCCTGGCTATTCATGTACCTTGTACAAGTAAAATGACTGTTAAGGCTAAGAATCATGAAAGAGTCATTTTATATAGCTGCTAAATTCCCTTCAAATCTCCTTGCAACTTAACGAGTAAAGAAAGATCAACGTGTAATACCGGCTAATGTGGTTTATGCTGGAAAATACTATCAACCTATCTTTGTGCCTTATCTAAGCCTGGATAATACTTAGCCTTTATAGGAGACCCAACCCCGTTTCTCTCTCTCTCTCCCCCAACTCTTGACTATGTATTTCCTAAAATCCTTTTGCAAAGAGTTAAATTGGATGTGAAATCTGTACTAGGCTCCGGCGTTCTCTTTGTTCTAAGACTAGCCGGCAAAGTCTTGCGTCTGTATCACTTTCATTGCCTTCTGATTGAGCCTGACAGTGTGACAGAAAATGCAATCCCAAACTGAATGCAGGCCTTTTTCAGCCCAAACGCGCTCTGCTCCTTAGCCCCTGAGAAAAAGAAGGGAACAGATGCCGGTCGCCAGCTTCCCTAACAAAGTCCTAACTTTGATGCAGACGGAGGAGGAGGAGGAGGAGGTGGGGGGAGAAATATATAAAAAGATTGCCTCCCTTCAGAAGACCTTGAAAGGAGCACAAAAGGAGAGGGGAGAAAGAGGGAAGGGGTAGAGGGGGCCAAGGAGGAGGAAAAGGAGGCGGAAAGCGCAGCCTGGGACGCTTTCACCAAGCCACAGGACTTTTAGAGAAAATGTGTTGTCGCAGGGAAGGTTTCAGATCATCAAATTCCAGAGCTCAAAACACAAGAGAGGGGGGAAAAGACTAGCGAAAAAGATCCGGGTGTTGTTCCGAGAGGTTTTCTAGTCTGTTTTGCTGCTCCTCCCATTCTCTAATGATGGTTCTGGGAACAAACGCTCAGTAGGCTCACAAATGGCACCGTGTAGCTGGGCTTCTTGTTTTTGGAAAGTCAAAAGCAATACATATGGCACTCCTATATAAGCCTGATTGTTAGTGTTGTAGTTCAGCCCATGGTTGTGGCTGATACCGATATAAGTGGGGAAGTGTATTATGGGAACTCTGGGCCTGTGAGCAAACATTTATTTATTTATTTATTTGACTTGTATACCGCCACTCCCAATTTGGCTCAGAGCGGTTTACAGCAGTAGATTAAGACAATACAATTAAGTTTAAAATACAATAATATAAGAACAGACATAGTCGCGAGTTATTCATTAGGCTTGGGTAACAACGGAAAAATTTGGTTCTAAACTCGTTTCGTTTTTAGGGGGTCCATTGCGTTTCGTTTTTTTAAAAGAATTCCATATTTTTCTTTTAAAAAATTTCGTTATTTACGAAATTTCGTAAATTTCGAATTGATTCGTTAATGGCGGACGCAATTGCGCAATACGCTAAAAAAACCTCCAAATGGGACAGGGGGAACTTCTGAAGCTTCCCTCTCCCTCTGTTGTTGACTGTTGGTGTGATAATTTATTTTTTTAATCACTGATAAAACAAACAACAACTATAAAACTTGCACCAGACATATGGAAATAATAACGAAACAATTTCGAAATGATTTCAAAACGATTTCGAACCAATTACGAAACAATTACGAAATAAATTGAAAAATTCGTTTCGATTTTTAGTTGCTCCTGCATGGCTCAATATCGGATCGTAAGCTAATTTAAATACGAATCAATAACGAATTACGAAATTAACGAACGAAACCGCCCAGCCCTACTATATAAGCCTGATTGTTAGTGTTGTAGTTCAGCCCATGGTTGTGGCTGATACCGATATAAGTGGGGAAGTGGATTATGGGAACTCTGGGCCTGCGAGCAAACATTTATTTATTTATTTATTTGACTTGTATACCGCTACTCCCAATTTGCCTCGGAGCGGTTTACAGCAGTAGATTAAAACAATACAAATAACTTTAAAATACA
Organism: Anolis sagrei; assembly: GCF_037176765.1. Lineage (NCBI taxonomy): Eukaryota > Metazoa > Chordata > Lepidosauria > Squamata > Anolidae > Anolis > Anolis sagrei. Next base: position 335,828,063 of record NC_090021.1, read on the forward strand.
ATAAAACAAAAACAGACATAGTCCCGAGTTATTCACCCATCGAAAGCTTGTCAGAAGAGAAAGGTTTTACAGGCTCTCCGAAAAACAAGTAGGTCTCGGATCAATCGGGTTTCAACTGGCAAGGCATTCCATAAATACGGGGCTACAATCGAGAAGGCTCTCTGCCTAGCAGAGGACAGATGATAAGTCCGGATGTTGGGGACTTCAAGCAAATTTTGGTCTTTGAACCGAAGTAATATCTGGGGTTGGTAGGGGGATAAGCGGGCCCTCAGGTATGCTGGCCCCAGACCATATAAGACCTTAAAGGTTAGTACTAGCACCTTGAAAGTGATCCGGTACTCAATCGGTAGCCAGTGCAGCTGTTGTAGAATTGGGGTAATATGACACCTCGCCGGCACCCCGGCAAGAAGACGAGCTGCCACATTTTGCACCAGCTTCAGTTTCCGGATCATTGACAAAGGAAAGCCAATGTTGAGGGCGTTACAGTAGTCAAGCCTTGAGATGACCGTTGCCTGGATCACCGTAGCCAGGTCGTTCCTAGATAGAAAGGAGCCAGTCGCCTAGCCTGACATAGATGGAAAAATGCAGATCTGCTCACAGCAGAGATCTGGGCCTCCATTGTGAGCAGTGGGTCCAATAAGACACCAAGGCTTTTTACAGAAGGTGATGGATGTAGTGTCTCGCCATCCAGGGTAGGCAGCTGGATCTCCCTCCCACCCGGACGGCCCAGCCAAAGGATCTCCGTCTTCGCTGGGTTCACCCTCAATCTGCTGGCACGCAACCATCCAGTAACAGCAACCATCCAGTAACATGAGATTTTAAGTCCTGAAAATGATCAATCTGTGTCTCCAGCAGTTAGTGAAGGTCACATTCCAGAGAGGTGCCGAGATGGTGCAGAAGAGTCGTTCTCTAGAGAAATGAGTTCAGAGGCTGAAATCCCAGAGAATAATGAGTTGCAAGATAATGAGCTGGTTGATAGGAGACTTAGTTTTCGTAAACTTAGTTGTCCCATGCTGTCGCACCTCAGGGTACAATCACCTTGCTTAAGACACCAAAGAGCACACCAGCAGTAGTCTTTATGGTTTATTAAAGAAAATGATAAAAAGTTCAAAAAGGCAAAAGTATATTTCAAAAGATCAATCCAAGGTAACGTAGGCAAACAAGATCCATGAAGACACAGGCAAGGCAAAGTCCCATAAGAACATGACAAAGTCCTAAAAACATGAACATGAAAGCTGCAAGATATCCAAAGTCTTTTGGTTGAAGCGGGAAGTTGCTCTGACACTGAGGCATATTCAAACAGCCTGTTTAATACTCTTTGGACAACATGAAGGCGTTTCTATGGCCCTGGGCCTCCCTCTCTCACCTGCTAGCGATTCTGACACTCCTTCGAACCTTAAATTCCAAGCGATCAGCTCGCTCTAAACCTCCGGCTTCATTGAGGTCAATTCCCTCGTTAGTGCTTTCCCCCTCATTATCTGGCTGAGAACTGCCCTCCCTTCCTGAATCATGCACCTGGCTCTCCGTAGTTTCACTATCAACAGCATCATCCCTAGCTATGGGAAACAACTGAACTTCTAGGCTACAAGAGAACTATTATATCCTGATCATAGAATTGGAAGAGACCCCAAGGGCCATCCATTCTAACTCCCTGCTATGCAAGAAAGTACTGTCAAAGGTAAGTAATAGTAATACAGGTTGAATATTCCTTATCCATAATGATAGGGATCAGAAATGTTTTGGATTTTGAAATACGTGTATTTGCAAATAGCTACCTAATAAAAAAGTCTACAGATAGGAACCAAGCCTAAACACAAAATTAAGTTATGTTTCATATAAACATAGCTTGAAAGTAATTTTGTACATACAAGGGTTGAATAAAAAATAATGCCTCCACCTTCGTAACCCCTCAACAGATGGCAGTATTGGTATGTGGCAGGTACTGGATTGTTCAGTAGACTCCCCTCTACAGTTCCATTTTGGTGGGAAGCCTTAGCATTGAACAGTTGTGTTGTTAAAGTGTGAAGTATGGAACCCTGTGCAGACGGTCAGTCAATGCAACTTAAGCAACGTGCAGTAACTGAATTATTGACCACAGAAGGTCTCACCTCAACATCTTTAAACTTACTCATCCAATAATGCACAGTACTCACATCAACAGAATCACCACAAACAGCTTCCATTCTCTGATGAACCTCCTTTGGGGTGACACCTTCTGCTGTCAAAAATTCAATGACTGCATGTTGCTTTTTTATCTGACCTACTTGGGAACTGCGATTCCCTTCCTTGGGCACCTGGGCCCATTCTATAGTGTGCTGGCCATAGACCGTAATAAATCATTGATTGATTGACTGCACGTTGCTTCAGTTGCATTGACCGACCATCTGCATAGGGTTCCATACTTCACACTTCATACAACACAACTGTTCAATGCTAAAGCTTCCCGCCAAAATTGAACTGTAGAGGAGAGTCTACTGAACAAGCTAGTACCTGCCGCATACCAGTACTGCCATCTGTTGAGGAGTTACGAAGGTGGAGGCATTACTTTTCATTCAACCCTCGTATTTGTCGTAACTGTGTTTATGAAACAAAATGTGTGCAAATGAAGCATCAGAAAGCAAAGGTGTCACTCCGTCAGTTGGCAATGTGAACAATTTTGGATTTCTGAATGTTTTAGATTTCTAGATAAGTGATGTCTGATCTGTACTCTATCTTGTTTTGGTCACTTTGGATGCATATCCTGTTCAAGGTACCAAGGGGTTAAGAAGCTGAACCAAAGAACATTTGAGGATACTGAAAAGATTTGGACAAAAAGACAAAAGATGACATGATTGTCATCCTTAAAATATCTGAAGACCCATCTTATGGAAGGTGATGCTCTTTGCTTTCTACTGTTCCAGAACATAGAATCCAATGCACTCAAAATATAGAAAGGAAAAATCTGAATCAACATTTGGGTTCTGACAGTAAGAGCTGCTCAAGAGCCAGCGCATTGATTGTGATTCATCTTCTAATTCCCTGATATCCTACTTTTTCAAATGCTTTAACATTGTTCCAAATTTTTTTCTCCTCCTCTCACTTTTCCTCTTTAACTTCAACTGACTTTGTTTACTGTAAATGGAGGTTGGATCTCCATTTACAAAAAAAAAAAAAGCCAATGGGATTTTGGCCTGCATCAATAGGAGTCTAGTGCCTAGATCATGCTACCACGCCTGGAATCACACTGTGTCCAATTCTGGGCATCGCAATTGAAGGAAGATGTTGACTCTAAGCTGGAATGAGTCCAAAGGAGGGCGACTCAAATGATTAAAGGTCTGGAGAACAAGCCCTATGAGGAATGGCTTAAAGAGATGGGCATGGTTAGTCTGCAGAAGAGAAGGCTGAAAGAAGACATGATTAGGGCTATGTAAAAATATGTGAGGGGAAGTCATAGGGAGGTGGGAGCAGGCTTGTTTTCTGCTGCCCTGGAGACTAGGATGCAATGGAACAATGGCTTCAAACTACAGGAATGGAGATTCCACCTGAACATTAGAAAGAACTGCCTGACTGTGAAAGCTGTTGAGCAGTGGAACTCTCTGCCCCAGAGTGTGGTGGAGACTCCTTTGGAGGCTTTTAAACAGAGGCTGGATGGCCATCTGTCGAGGAAGCTTTGAATGCGATTTTCCTGCTTCTTGGCAGAATAGAATTGGACTGGATGGCCCACATGGTCGCTTCCAACTCAATGATTCTATGATCAACACTGCCACATGATGCAGTTTGGAACTACATCGTATGGTTAGCATAGATCCACATATTGCCATTTAACTGCATTGAACCACATTAAATGGGTCTCTAGACAGACCATATAATGCACTTCCAAACAGCATTATATGGCGGTGTAGATCCAGCCATAGTTGGATGGCTCCTTCTTTGCTTTCTGTTCGGCAGCAATTGAAAACCGTTCTGTTTTGGCAAACCTTTGGGGACTGGTTGCTAAAAAGTGAATGACTCTATGTCTGGTGATTATGTGGAAGACTGAATAGTGGTAGTTAAAGAGCACATTCTAAGGATTATTTCTGCATTTGATTTATTAAAATACTAGCTGTCCCCTGCCACGCGTTGCTGTGGCCCAGTCTGGTGATCTGGAAAATAAAGTAATGAGAAGGTGTTGATTTGTAATCTATGTAATTTCTTTCTGCTTGTGGGTAAACAGTATTGTTTGCTGTTTCTTTGTCAGTGTTGATGTGGAGATTGTCTGGTTTGCCTACTCTGGAACATGCAACATAGAATTGTCCTTCTTTAGGGGTCCCTTTCAAATCTATGATACTATATCTGTGGGTGTGAAAATTAAATATATTTATCTATATCTATGCTGGATGGCTCTTTGTCAGGAGGGGTCTGATGACATTTTCTTGCCCTGGTGAAGGGAGTTGGACTGGATGACCTTAAGTATTTTCTGTTGGTCATGGGGGTTCTGTGTGGAAGGTTTGCCCTAATCCTCTCATTGGTGGGGTTCAGATAGCTCTTTGATTATAAGTGAACTATAAATCCCAGTAACTACAACTCCCAAATATCAAGGTCTATTTTCCCCAAACTCCCATCTGTATTCATATTTGGGCATATGCAATATTTGTGCCAAGTTTGGTCCATATCCATCGTTTGAATACACAGTGCTCTCTGGATGTAGGTAAACTACAACTCCCAAGCTCAAGGTCAATGCCCACCAAACCCTTCTAGTGTTTTCTGTCGGTCATGGGAGTCCTGTGTGCCACGTTTGGTTCAATTTCATCATTGGTGGAGTTCAGAATGCTCTTTGATTGTAGGTGAACTATAAATCCTAGCAACTACAACTCCCAAATGACAAAATCCAATTTTTTTGAGTGAAGGACATACACTGGGTTGTTAGGTGTCTTGTGTCCAAATTTGGTGTCAATTCATCCAGTGGTTTTTGAGTTCTGTTAATCGCACAAACGAACATTACATTTTTATTTATATAGATTCCCATCCAAACCCAAGTAACGAAGGTGGAGGCATTACTTTTCATTCAACCCTCATAGATTGCTGTTAGATAATAGGAACTTGCAAGATTGGTAACTATTATTTGCCTGCCAATAGTAAGCAATGGATTACTCAAGGGAAGATGCAGACAGACAGTGGGATGCACACGGCGTTGTGTGACAGGGATTGTCACCAGAGATGATGGTTCTGCTCAATGATAGTTTGCTTCCCTTGCGCAATAAAGTCCAGCAAACAGAAGAGTTCTAGGTGTGAAGGATTTTCAGTGTCTCACTCTTTGCAATACTGGAAAAATTTCTGGGAGGCACAATTCTAATTTCCAGGGACAACGCCTTCACCCTTCCTATCCCCGGCTACATACCTATAATTGTGATGTGATGTGGCGGCAAAAAAAGCTAATGGGATTTTGGCCTGCATCAATAGGAGCATAGTGTCTAGATCTAGGGCAGTCATGCTACCCGTGCTCTATTCCGCTTTGGTTAGACCACATCTGGAATATTGTGTCCAATTCTGGGCACCACAATTCAAGAGAGATATTGACAAGCTGGAATGTGTCCAGAGGAGAGCGACTGAAATGATAAAAGGTCTGGAGAACAAGCCCTATGAGGAGCGGCTTAAGGAGCTGGGCATGTTTAGCCTGAAGAAGAGAAGGCTGAGAGGGGATATGATAGCCATGTATAAATATGTGAGAGGAAGCCACAGGGAGGAGGGAGCAAGCTTGTTTTCTGCTTCCCTGGAGATTAGGACGCAGAACAATGGCTTCAAACTACAAGAGAGGAGATTCCATCTGAACATGAGGAAGAACTTCCTGACTGTGAGAGCCGTTCAGCAGTGGAACTCTCTGCCCCGGAGTGTGGTGGAGGCTCCTTCTTTGGAAGCTTTTAAACAGAGGCTGGATGGCCATCTGTCAGGGGTGATTTGAATGCAATATTCCTGCTTCTTGGCAGAATGGAGTTGGACTGGATGGCCCATGAGGTCTCTTCCAACTCTATGATTCTATGATTCTATGAATTGCAATATACATTCCCACTGTTTTCCTTACACACCCGGCTGTTCCTTCCCTCCGCTCGGTGAGCAGTTTCCCCTTTCCCCTTTCTTTTTAATTTACTCATTAAATGTACACACTGTAGGACTAAAACTCAGCAAACAGAATCTATGCCCGGGAGCAAATCCTTGGCCCAATATTTGAGGAAAATGAGAAAATCGGTTATCCGGGCTATCGAATGATGGAGGTGAAAAAATAATTAAATTAGACCTCTCTCTCTCTCTCTCTCTCTCTCTCTTCAATGCAGCAATTACTCAGGAGGAAGACTCCTCTGTTTAAATATGAATTTGAAATTTGGCATGCCATTAATCCATAAATATGGGCTAGGCGGGGGCATTTGTGTGATTTAATGTGTGCCTAGCAAAGGTGTATTGACAGAGCTAGATGTAATTACTACTCAAGGAACTATTACGGGGTTCCATCTGGTGTATACATTGAGCTGCGAATTGGGAATCCTATCATAGCGTTGATCAGCTAATCTCGTATTAAGACACAGCATAGTTTTCACAATTCCATTCAAAATAGGGGATTCTGGGCATTGTAGTCCAATAAAACCCCTAACTTTCCCATCCATCACTTTATTTATATCTCATTGCTATCCTAACCCGGGGTAACATCAGATAGTGAATGTGAGGTTTGTAGAATTATTTCCTTGCTTAATATGTTGCCAAAGGCTTTCATGACTGGAATCACTGGGTTGCTGTGAATTTTCCGGGCTGTATGGCCATATTCCTGAAGCATTCTCTCCTGACGTTTTACCTACATCTATGGCAGGCGTCCTCAGAGGTTGTGAGGTTTGTTGGAAACTATCTGGGCCAGCTAATCACCTCCCCAGTCAGGAAGCAGCCAAGCTTTGAAACTGCAAGGCTATTCAATGCTAATCAAGGTGGCCAATTGCAACATTCACACTTGCCTCCAACAGGCAAGAGTTCTTTCTTCCACCCTGGACATTCCACACATATATAAACTGACCTCACTACCTCTGAGGATGCTTGCCATAGATGCAGGTGAAACATCAGGAGAGAATGCCTCTATAACATGGCCATACAGCCCGAAAAAACTTACAACAACCCACTGCACTTGCCTAGTTTCCAACAGACCTCACAACCTCTGAGGATGCCTGCCATAGATGTGGGCGAAACGTCAGGAGAGAATGCTTCTCGAACATGGTCAGACAGCCTGCAAAACACACAACAACCCAGTATTTCCTTACTTGTTTGTTGGTGAAGCTTTGTGTTTGTGTCTCTTTGTAGGCATGTGTTTTGTTCGTATGTTTGTATTAGTTTTATAGTTTTGTATTAGTTTTATAGTTTGTTAGAGCAGCTAGAATGTAGCAGTGTGTACTTTTCGCATTAGATATGATGCCATTGTGGTTCCCTCTATTATCATTGCTTTTTTTTTTACTGTTTTCTTTAATTTTGAATTAAAATGTTTTTGAATTACAAAAACATACAAAAGTATTAAACTAACAACAGAATTAGAACAATTTCAAACCTAAATGAATATTAAAACCCATACAGTGCCACAATTGGATACATTTCTACCAATGATGAACAAGTTTTCTGAAGCCGTCACAGAAGAAGTTGACACTCTGTTTCTGCATCCCATTGTGCAGAGATCTTCCGATAGCCAAGCAAAGCAATAATGTGACCCACACGCTCTTCTGAAATGCCAATTATGCTTGAAATTTCTCTCTGAGTGATATGATGATCACCCTGAATCAATCTGTAAACCCTTTGCTTGTGAAACTTTCTAGTTGCTGTCATAGGTTGTCCAACTCTTTGTTTGTCACAAAAGTCAGATGTTCCCACCTCAACATCTTTAAACTTACTAGGCCAGCAATGCACAGTACTCACACCAACACAACCACCATAAACAGTTTGCATTCTCTGATGAATCTTCTTCGGGGTGACACCTTCTGCGGTCAAGAATTCAATGATTGCACGTTGCTTAAGATGCATTGACTGACTGTCCATGCAGGGTTCCATATTTTGCACTTTAACAATACAACCGTTCAATATTAAGGCTTCCCGCCAAAATGGAATTGTAGAGGAGAGTCTACTGAACAAGCCAGTAGGAACAGCTCAGGGAGCTGGGGATGTTTAGATTGGCGAAAGGAAGACTGAGGGGAGACAGGACAGCCATGTTCAAAAATGTTAAAGGATGTCACATTGAGGAGGGGGTGGCAAGCTTGTTTTCTGCTGCTCTTACGAGCAGGGCATGGGGCAATGGGTTCATATTGCAGAGATTCCACCTAAACATTAGGAAGAACCTCTTGACAAAGAGAGGAAGAAGAAATGGAAGAGGAAAGAGGAAGAGGTGGAGAGGGAAGAGAGAAGAGGACAGAGGAGGAAGGAAAAGAAGATGGAAGATGAAGAGGAGGAGGAAGAAGACAAATGAGGAGAAAGAGCAAGATGAGAGTAAAAGAAGGGAAAGAAGTAAAGAAGAGAGGGAAAGAAGGAAGAGGGGAAAAAAGAGGAGAATGAAGGGGGAGACCAGCAAGAGGAGGAGAGGTAGAACTAGTAAAGGAAGATAAGATTTTGGCCTGGATCAATAAGAGCATAGTGTCTAGATCTAGGGAAGTAATGCTACCCCTCTATTCTGCCTTGGTTAGACCACATCTGGAATATTGTGTCCAATTCTGGGCACCACAATTCAAGAGAGATATTGACAAGCTGGAATGTGTCCAGAGGAGGGCGACTAAAATGATCAAGGGTCTGGAGAACAAGCCCTATGAGGAGCGGCTTAAGGAGCTGGGCATGTTTAGCCTGAAGAAGAGAAGGCTGAGAGGAGATATGATAAGAGCCATGTCTAAATATGTGAGAGGAAGCCACAGGGAGGAGGAGGGAGCAAGCTTGTTTTCTGCTTCCTTGGAGACTAGGACGCGGAACAATGGCTTCAAACTACAAGAGAGGAGATTCCATTTGAACATGAGGAAGAACTTCCTGACTGTGAGAGCCGTTCAGCAGTGGAACTCTCTGTCCCAGAGTGTGGTGGAGGCTCCTTCTTTGGAAGCTTTTAAACAGAGGCTGGATGGCCATCTGTCAGGGGTGCTTTGAATGCAAGATTCCTGCTCCTTGGCAGGGGGTTGGACTGGATGGCTCATGAGGTCTCTTCCAACTCTTTGATTCTATTATTCTAAGAACCTCTTAACAAAGAGAGGAAGAAGAAATGGAAGAGGAAAGAGGAAGAGGCGGAGATGGAAGAGAGGAGAGGAAAGAGGAGGAAGGAAAAGAAGATGGAAGATGAAGAGGAGGAGGAAAAAGACAAATGAGGAGAAAGAGCAAGATGAGATTAAAAGGAGAAAAGAAAGGAGAAAAGAAGAGGGGGAAAGAAGGAAGAGGGGAAAGAGAGGAGAATGAAGGGGGAGACAAGTTAGAGGAGGAGAGGTAGAACTAGTAAAGTAGGATGAGAAAGAAAGGAAAACAGAGAAAGAGGAGGAAGAAAAATAAGGAAGAGGAGGACCAGAAAGAGGAGGAGAAAAGGGAGGATGAAAAGGAGGGGGAGGAAGAAGAGAAGAAAGAGAAGGAAGGGGAGAGGAAAAAGGGAAGGGAAGAAGAAGAGGAAAAAAGAACATCACCTTCTTCTCTTGCCAACCATGTTGTGAAAACAAGAGACTGGTGCACATTACACAAGGGTTGTTGTGGCTGGCTATAGCTGGAAAGCACATGCTCTCATCAACAAAGCCCAACTGTGATCGACCAGGGCTTGCTGCTTGCGAATCGCCAACCAAGCAGAGAGAGGGGAATGAGTGGATTAGCCACAGGAGCAGCAAATGTAATGTGATTTTTTTCCTCCCCTAAAAAGGCAGAATGTGATTTGCTCTGGCAGCACAGAGTGGTTTAGCCATGAGGGAAGCATCCAGCCGTCCCATCGTCATTCCGATAAAGCCTTGGCTTATACCAGACCTCCCTACCAGGCCCCTCTGTATGTGGACATACACTGTGAAATGAGATCCTTGCATTCTGCAGGCTTCCAGACAGATATTCCTGGTGGGGAAAGGATGGCACAAAAAGGAGGCAACTGAATACCCAAAACACTTGACGTCAATGCTGTGGGTTTCATTATGCACCAAATTTCATATCCTGAGGGTCAAAGTTAGGATGCATTTTATTTTATCCAAAGTACCGCCGTTTCTTTCATACAATAGCATCTCTTAGTTGTATACATTAAAATGCATGTAAAATGCAACATGACAACTATAGAAAACCATTTTAAATTTCAAAGTAATCAATCTATTACTATTACTGTGGGAAACAGCCCTAAAAGGTTTCTTAAGACGTTCCTGGGGAAAGCAGCTTTACAGACCCAGAGAACTCCAGCTGGAGAATCTGCAAGCCTTTACTGGTAGGTCTACTCAGTGCTCAAGACGCAGTTTGGATCCGGTAGTAGAACCCACATCAGGGTTCTACTACCTAAGTAAGGCTTAGATAGTAGACAGCCTGGGAAAGGTTAAAAAAGGGGTTTCCTCTTAAAGTGAAAGAACAGTTAACGAAGACAGTTGCCTGTCCCTTGAGGACATGAGTAAAGAAGCCACCAGTTGACTCAAAGCCTTGAAGCATTTGTTTGACTCACTGAAGATTTGAGAAGTATCTGTTTAATTTGTTCAATAATAAAGGACTTTGTTAAATCATTAAAGACTCTAAGACCATTTCTACAGGAGGGCCTCTCTTCGAGGCACCCTGGCTTCTCGCTGGGCACAAAGTGCACGTCCTATTCAAAGCCAATTGTTACAGGCCCAGCACGTGACAGAACAATAATAATAATTTTATTTTTATACTCCACCACCACCTCCCCTAGGGGACTCGGGTCAGCTTACAAGGGGCAAGCCCAACAATTTATATAAATAAAAATTTAATGTTTGTTTGTGGGATTAACATAACTCCAAAACCACTGGATGAATTGACACCAAATTTGGACACAAGACACCTATCAGGCCAACAAGTGACCATCACTCATAAAAACACTGAAAAACACAGCAGAAGGGACTTAAAAAGCAAAAAAAAAAACACTCAGAAAATGTGGCGGCAGAAGAGAGAGCAGAGCCGCCCCAGGGTATGCACTGGTTCGTAAGGGAAGATGCGATCACGAAGCCATGGCTGGTGGGAACATGGGAGAAGGCTTCCTCTGTGGCTTCAGCCACACTTTGGAACTCCTTCTTTGTTGTCCTTTCAATGGCTGGTGCTGGCTATAAGATATATATGAAACTTCAGTGAATCGAAGGCTTTCAAGGTCAGAATCACTGGGCTGTTGTAGGTTTTTCGGGCTGTATGGCCATGTTCTTGAAGCATTCTTTCCTGACATTTCATCTGTATGTATGGCAGGTAATCTCAGAGGTTGTGAGGTCTGTTGGAAATGAGGAAAAATGGATTTTTCTAGTTTAAAATTGGCTTTTCCAGATATATAAACTCTGTCCTGTCGCGCACTGGACCTGTAAAAATTGTCTTTTCAATAGGACAAGCACTTTGTGCCCAGCAGGAAACCAGGGCGCCTCGAAACAGAGGCCCTCAAGGATTTTCCTGAAGAAATTGTCTTTAGATGGCTTTAAAAGGTTAAACAAAGTCCTTTATTATTGAACAAATTAAGCAGATATTTTTCAAATCTTCAATGAGTCAAACAAATGCTTCAAGGCTTTAAATCAACTGGTGGCTTCCTTAATCTTGTCCACAAGGGACAGGCAACTGTCTTCGTTAATTGTTCTTATACTTTGAGAGGAAAACCCTTTTTTAACCTCTCCCAGGCTGTCTGTTATCTAAGTTTTGTTGGTGTGGGATCTACTACCAATTCCAAACTGCTTCTTGGGCACCGAGTAGACCTACCAGTCAAGGCTTGTAGATTCTCCAGCTGGAGTTCTTTGGGTCTGTAAAGCTGTTTTCCCTCTGGAATTTCTTTAAGACTTTGGGGCTGTAAGGCCAAGAGGCTGCAAGCTCCCAGCCAGAGCTTTGGGAATTTCCCCCCGGAATGTCTTGAGAAATGAAGCTTTTCTGCAGTTGAAGCTTGTCCACATCCTCTAACACAGCTTTCCTCACTAAGACTAACTAAAAATGGCCCCCTCTTCCCTTCCCATCTCCCTGGGAGAAGGGGCGGATCCAAACTTAACAATGATAGACAGGTGGTTTGCCCTATGACTGCAAACCAAAGGAAGCCACCTTTTTGCAGAATCCCTGAAACTTTGGAATGCATGCGAACACTTAATAGAAAGAAAATAAAGTTGGAGCTCCTGGTACAGACGTACCAGCACAAACTCATTTGGGTTTTCCAGATATATAAGCCCAATTTTCCTAGTTTCCAACAACCTCTGTGGATGCTTGCCATAGATGCAGTTGAAACGTCAGGAGAAAATGCTTCTAGAACATAGCCATACAGCCTAACAAACCTACAACAACCCACTTCAATGAATATTGTGTTTGGACTTGGATCCCACCTCCAAGATATCTCATTATGTCAGTATATGCAGATAAAGCTATTCCAACATCTTTTAAAGATCCGCATTCCAGAACGCTTCTGCTCCCAAACATTTCAGATAAAGAATACACAACCTTTGATACCAAGCCTTGGCACATAATTGCCAACCCAAAGGCCTTGTTTTTGAACTTGCCCCGTTTTTCCCCTTCACCCCTCTCGCCAGCCTTTCCTCTAAGTTTTTCCCTCTCCCTCTGATCCAGTTTGGTGTGAGCCAGTCTGAGGAGGAGACCAGAGCATTACATAGCGTTCTGGATAAGGGCAAGCCATTGATTTGTATAATAGCATTATAATCCCTCTGAATTAGCCTGCTTCCCCATTCGTAATGCATTCTAACACCCTGTTCCCATTTTTATCCTTAGCGGTACGATAATCTTATTTATGCAATTACATTTATCTGAATGACCTGAGGGATGCCCAAAACATTCAAATAACCAAACGCTTTGGATAACAAGGAGTGTTGTTTATGTAGGGTGACAATGGCACAGCTCTCTCTCTTTCTCTGGGTATGTGTGTGCGAATATATATTTACACACATACACCAGATAGACTGACACCTGGAAAATGAAGCTATGGGTAGGGCTGTTGCTTAATGTCTTTCCAAATCCTGCCCATTTCTTCACTCTCTCTTCCAAACACACACAACACTTGCCATATTTCTTGGCATCTGATTAAAATATTTTCCACAGTTATGATGACACCAAAGAATGTGAAGTCACTCCTTCACATGCACAGAATCATTTAGAGTTAGGCAATTCCTCATAGCTTGAGGATGATTGTCTTCCAGATGTAGTGTCTTGGCGGTGAGTCCGTAGGTAGCTGTGGAGACCTATTCTTGATCCGCATCTTCTCCTGCAGTGAGGGCATCGGTTTCTAGACGGAAGGTAGTCCTGGTTAGGGTTGGTTTGACATGCCTTCCTCTTGGCATGTTTCTTCCTCTCGCCCTCCATTCGTACCTCTTCAAATTCTGCAGCACTGCTGGTCACAGCTGACCTCCAGTTAGAGCTCTCAAGGGCTAGGAGTTCCCAGTTCTCAGTGTCTATGCCACAGTTTTTAAGGCTGGCTTTAAGCCCATATTTAAACCTCTTTTCCTCTCCACAAACATTATGTTACTAATTCTTGAGTTCAGAGTAGAGTAACTGCTTTGGGAGACTGTGAACCGGCATTTGGACAACTTGGCCAGTCCAGCGGAGTTGATGGCGGAGGACCATCACTTCAATGCTGGTGGTCTTTGCTTCTTCCAGTACACTGACGTTTGTCTGCCTGTCTTCTCAAGAGATTTGCAGGATTTTTCAGAGGCAGCACTGATGGAATAATTCCAGGAGTTGCGTATGACATCTGTAGACAGTCCACATTTCGCAGGCGTATAGCAGGGTTGGGAGGACAATGGCTTTCTAAACAAGCACCTTGATATCTTTACGGATGTCCCAATCCTCAAACACTCTCTGCTTCACTCAGAAAAATGCTGCACTCGCAGAGCTCAGGATTCATATAGAATCATAGAATGCTAAGACTTGGATCATCTAATCCAACTCTTATCATTCACTAGGGTTAGGGGCAAGAACACTCATGCAAGTGAAAAACACACAAAGAAATTGCTATTTTTTTTATAACATGAGAGAAAACCTCTCTAGAAATTCCTAGTTCATCCAGTATGACACAACAATCAACTTCCACTGAAAGCTAGCTATTGGAATTGCATTGGAAGCCCTAGAGATTTGTGGAGAGGTGTTTGACAGTGCTAGTGGAAGCATCAGAAAGCCTTTATCTGTGGATCTCAAAATATGATCTGGCTCATATGGGGAGATAGGCGTCTTCCATTTAGTCTGAACCCAAGCTGTACAAAGAGTTTAATGGTGTCATTGTTTCCTTTTTTAAACTTCTGAAACTCATGTTTTGAGGCTTTTACATTGCTTTAATTTGCTTTGTGCCATATTTATTGTTAGTCACCTTGACCCCCCATATATATCAGGAGAAGGACGGGATAAAAACAAAGCAAGCAAGTAAGTAAATACAGTCAGCACTCCATATTCATGAGGTTTAAGGATGCAGAATTCCCACTCTAGAAACATTTGAATCAGCGTTTCTTAATCTGGGGGTCGAGACCCCTGGGGGGTCACGAACGGGTGCCAGAGGGGTCACCAAAAACCATCAGAAAACACAGTATTTTCTGTTGGTCATGGGGGTTCTGTGTGGGAAGTTTGGCCCAATTCTATCATTAGTGGGGTTCAGGATGCTCTTTGATTGTCGGTGAACTATAAATCTCAGCAACTACAACTCCCAAATGTGAAGATCTATTTTCCCCAAACTCCACCAGTGTTCACAGTTGAGTATATTGAAAACCTTGGACAAGTTTGGTCCAGATCTATCATTGTTTAAGTCCACAGTGCTCTCTGAATGTAGGTGAACTACAACTCCAAAACTCAAGGTCAGTGCCTACCAAACCCAATATTTTCTGTTGTTCATGGGAGTTCTGTGTGCCAAGTTTGGTTCAATTTCATTGTTGGTGGAGTTCAGAATGCTCTTTGATTGTAGGTTAACTATAAATCCCAGCAGAAACGACAGAAGTTACATTTGAAATATCTGTAGTTTGATGTATAAAGTGCATGTACAAGGAAGGGTGGGTAGGGACTGGAAAAAAACAATAAAACTTCAATAAAAAATAAATACAAATAAAAAACTATAAAACCCAGCAACTACAACTCCCAGATGCAAATCAACCCCCCCCCCCCCCAAATTCCCACTAGTATTCAGATTTGGACATATCGGATATTTGTGCCAAATTTGGTCCAGTGAATGAAAATCCATCCTGCATATCAAATATTTATATTGCGATTCATAATAGCAGTAAAATCACAGTTATGAAGTAGCAACAAAAATAATCTTATTGTTGGGGGTCACCATAACGTGAGAAACTGTATTAAGGGGTTGTGACATTAGGAAGGTTGAGAAACACTGATTTAAATAGAGGTTGGTTGAGTATTTTTCAGGAGAACTTTAATAGTGAACAGTAATAGAGTAGTAGGGCCATGTTCTAGAAGCATTCTCTCCTGACGTTTCGCCTGCATCTATGGCAAGCATCCTCAGAGGTAGTGAGGATGCTTGCCATAGATGCAGTCGAAACGTCAGGAGAAAATGCCTCTAGAACATGGCCCTATAGCCCGAAAAAAACCCACAAGAACCTAGTGATTCCAGCCATGAAAGCGTTGGACAATACAGCAATAGAGTATTTTCAGGCTTTCATGTTGAAGGCTTTCATGGCCGGAATCACTGGGTTGTTGTAGGTATTTTCGGGATATATGGCCATGTTAGAGGCATTCTCTCCTGACATTTTGCCTGCATCTATGGCAAGCATCCTCAGAGGTAGTGAGCTCACTACCTCTGAGGATGCTTGCCATAGATGCATGCGAAACGTCAGGAGAGAATGCCACTAGAACATGGCCATATATCCCGAAAATACCTACAACAACCCAGTGATTCCGGCCATGAAAGCCTTTGACAATACAGTAATAGAGTAGATTACAATAGCTCTTGTCGGACCTTCCAACTCCATGATTTTAATCTAGTTTCTAAGTCTGAAAGAGCTACTCAAAGCTGTAGGGATAGGGCACAACAGTTTGGTTCTCTCTTTTCAAGTTCGGACTAAAACGTGGAGGGGATCAACAGTCCCACTAACATGGATTGTAACATCTTCCACTCTAATCTCTATCATTATTCAAAAGGTGCACTGGAACCGAAGGAAATGTATATCACAAGGAAAAAAATAACATGCAACTTCTTTGCTCACTGATGCAACCAAAACACCGAGGAGTTATTATAACGGCGCATTCCCTTGACGCAGACTTTTATTTCATGCAAATGACTATGATTAAGATTCAAATACTTTTTTTCTCTGTTTTCACACATTACTTAATCAATGTGAAGTACTGTGTAAAAATTGCATCTCTTCATAACAGTGATTTTGACCAAGTCAAGTGTTGCTGCTAGAATTCTAATCCAGACTTGTGATTCAATTATCATTTGGAGACTTTCTAAATTCAAATTAAGTTTCGTCAAGAAAGGAAGGGAGAATAAAGATGGCTGATGCTATCGGTATAGATTATGGGCGAGGAAGCCTCCGAATCAATCTTCCCCTTTCCCAAGTAAATACCAATAATATGCTGAGGTTTTGTTTTGAAATACAGTTGGAAACATAATTACGAAGAAGGAAATTTGGATACTGATATACACAAAGAAAGGACCCTCCAGTTTTTATGGTGGAGCTCACATTTTTAAGCAACTGATTTTAAAGAAGATATAAGTGGTTTTAATGTTCAATTATTTATTTTATTTATTTATTTACAGTGTTTATATTCTGCCCTTCTCACCCTGCAGGGCGGATCACAATTCGCATATACATGACAAACATTCAGTGCCATAGACAGACACACAGAGGCTATTAACTTTCCAGCTTCATGAGGGTATGTTTGAATTCCATCCACCGGGGGAGCTGTTGCTTCACCGTCCACTTGTGACACCAATGGAGTACATCCTCATTCTTTTGCACGCTGCTGGAGATTTTTATGGCGTCGTAAATTAGTTAAATTAGCCTCCCCACATAAGCAGTACCTAAATTTCCTACTTGATAGATGCAACTGTATTTTGGGCTGCAAAGGTCGACCGCAAGCTAGACAAATGGTTGGGAGCTTACTCTTACCCGGGCTGCGCCACAACCCGGTCCTTATATATTTATGGTTTTATGTCCCGGCATTGAATGTCCGCCGTATATATGCTGTGCTCCGCCCTGAGTCCCCTTTCGGGTGAGAAGGGCAGAATATAAATGTTTTAAATAAATAAATGAATAAAATCAGCAGACTAAGCAATCACTAAGGTACAATAAAAAACCAGATTATGAAAGCATTTTCAAAGTCATATTCATAAGCTTGATGTTCTTGAGCATAACAAATAGCAGTGATCGACTCTGAATATGAATCCAAAATTCGAAAAAGGGTAAAACAAGAAACTGTAATCCAGGGGTTTCAACGCTTAAACCAAAACTATATCCAAAGGCTTGAATACTTGTACAAAATTATATCCAAAGGCTTGAATACTTGAATCAAGAATTGTAATCCAATCAAGAGGCATTGATCTTAAATAGGAAAGCCAGATACAGAACCAAAGACAGGAACTTCTAACTCAGAGCTCCTAGAACAGGTGACTCAACTCATAAAAACCTAATGTTGATCTCCCAACGAACATTATCTCAAAGTGCTTAAGAATTCTAATTCTTATCCCTGATATCACTCTTTCTCACACCTGGGTTCCCTTTGCTTATGTTTCAGCTTCTGGGAACAACAAACTTGTTTCTGCTTCGCACTGTCTTTGTAACTGTAATCATTGAGTTACAGGCAGAGCTCCTGTCTCCTCCAAATTCCTTTCAGAGTCAGTCCCTGGTAGATTATCATGAGATCCACTTTCTGTTTCCCTAGCAAGAGATCTAACCAAAACATTCACATCATCAGGAGGAACACTTTCATTTTCCTCCAGAGAAGAAACAGGCTCAGAAGGAAAAACCTAAGACTCCACCAAAAAGTCCCCCTCCTCATCCCCAGAGATTTCACAAACCTCAACAGTTTATCTTCTGGCTAGTTGAGTTTCCAGGCTTTCACAATGCATCACTACTAGCCCTGTCCTAGCAAACACTCTGCATTTTGTATTGCCGAAGGCTTTCATGTCTTTAATCATTGGGTTGTTGTAGGTTTTTTGGGCTGTATGGCCATGTTCTAGCAGCATTCTCTCCTGACGCTTCACCTGCATCAATGGCAGGCATCCTCAGAGGTTGTGAGGATCTCACAACCTCTGGGGATGCCTGCCATCGATGAAGGCGAAACGTCAGGAGAGAATGCTTCTAGAACATGGCCATACAGCCTGAAAAACCTACAACAACCCAGCTCTGCATTTTGATCTCAGGTTCCAGCTCTGCATAGAACATACATTGATTGGCTGCAATGGATTTTTTGGCTTATTCTGGACTTCCTGGTATTTTTAATATACTCATTTGATCTTAATGCATGGTCTTATACATATTGGGTTTGTATGCTTTTTTGGACAAACTGACTTCAAACCAGCTTCAAACTGCATTATACTGAAAGTGTAGAAATGCCCTGGGTCTACTTCTGATTTCTTGATTACAATCTCCATTTCCTTTTATGACTGAACCAAAAAATATTAACTGGTTTAATCTTGTATCAACATTAATTGGAATCAACATGAATGCATATCACTTGGATAAAGCAAGAATCTAGTTGGACTATTTATGGCTGCTGAAGACAAAAGCTTGCTAAAATAAATCTGGTATTCAGCTTCCCCTCGCTTTCCACTTCTGCATTGCCAACAATGCAATGACAGATCTCCCTGATCTGAGCAATTCTCCCTTTTATCTTTTTTGTATTCCTCCCAGAAACACTTTTTTTCAATTGAAACAGATTTGTACCAACGAGTTTGAATGCACCAAAGATTTCTTTGCAACAGTTAAGGTCGATTAATGGGATCTAGGAAGTGAAAATTAGAAAATGTGAATAAAGGAAGATAGGGAGAAAAACAAACCAGGAAGGCATTTCTCCTGGGCCATTTTGGCTAAGGAAACCTGCTTAGCTTGGGAATAGATTATTATTGGCCTTTTGCACAGTGGAAAATCGTGGCCAGGTTCTTGCATTGGGATTGGCACAAATATGGCACAAATACCTGATATGCCCAAATTTGAATACTGGTGGGGTTGCTGGGATTTATAGTTCACCTGCAATCAAAGAGCATTCTGAACTCCACCAACAATGGAATTAAACCAATCTTGGCACACAGAACTCCCAAGTGTTTGGTGGGCATTGCCCTTGACTTTTGGAGTCATAGTTCACCTACATCAAGAGAGCAGTGTAGACTCAAACAATGATAGATCTGGACCGAACTTGGCATGAATACTCAATGTGACGGCACGAGTGGTGCTACCTATATGTAGAACTGTAAGTTGCAGGATTTGAAGTGTTGTATCATGCCTGATTTTGCCTTTTTACCCTGTAAATGTATAGTTGGATTGATTGGTTATTTATAGCTGCCAATCAGTGTTGTTTGCACCAGTTGAATTACTCCTCCTGCTCAATTGTTTCACCCCAGCTCTTCATAGAGAGCAGGACAGTGTTTCCTTTTTCATTCCACCATCAAACTTTCTATCAGATGGACGTGAGAGAGAGACTTAAGTTACCTCTCAGCACCAATTCTGAGGTTCTTACCCTTGAGACTTATGCTTCATGTTCAGATCAACCTGGATGACGTTGAGAAGTCTCAAGCACCTTCAAACCAGTCCTTTGGCACCAGACAAAGCCTTTGTGCCTTCAAAATATAGGCCATTGGAATTGGGGTTGTGATTATTCCGATATTCACAGCCATTGAGACAGAGGGACCTGGAAAAGCTTCTCAGCTGCAAAACTCCTTGGACCCAAGACAACCAGAGACTGTAATGTATATTTTCCTTTACCCCTTTGAAACTTCCAGCTTATTGCCTTAAAGGGATAACTCTTTGTGAACAATTAAACCTATTTTGAGTTATCTACAATGTTTTGGTCTTTGGGAGTTCGGGTTTTCCTAAAGGAGGGCAAGAAGCAATCCCTGGGGGAAAGATGTCACGTCATGCCTCTTTCACTAAGAGTTAAAGCCCCCAGGTGCGACGGCACACTCAATATGCCCAAATGTGAACACTGGTGGGGTTTGGGGGAAATTGACCTCGATATTTGGGAGTTGTAGTTGCTTAGATGTACACACCTACAATTAAAGAGCATTCTGAACCCCATCAATGATAGAATTGGGCCTAGCTTCCCCCATGACCAACAGAAAATACAGTTTTTTTTCTGATGATGTTTGGTGACCCTTCTGACACCTCCCTCGCGATCCCCCTCTTAAGGGTCCCAACCCCCAGGTTGAGAAATGCTGCCTTAGATTTTAGGAAATACAGTACAGTCAATTAATTAATTGTTGATACAGCCTAGTATTACGAGGGGTATTTTTAAAGTAAGGTCCGTTTTGTTGTGGACACTAGTAGTTCGCGCGCATACTGCAACGAGCATGCCTCGGGAACAACTGTGCTCAGTTTCCGCTCTGTATCTCACCTGTACGGTTCTGTTCTGTGCTTTAAAAATGTTTAAGACTATCAACTCACCCGCCGCATGTGAGGTTCGCTCAGGGATACGTTTTTTTGTCAGCAAGGAACCTGCCTGCTGCAGAAATTCATCGACAGATTTGTGAAGTGTACGGTGATACTGTTATGAGTAAAAGCAAAGTGCGTAAGTGGGTACGACAATTCAAAGATGGCCGTGACAACGTCCATGATGAGGACTGCTCCGGTCACCCTTCTTTGATTACAGACTGTTTGGTGGCTTTTGGTGGCGGCAAGTTTTTATGAAGAGGGTATTTTAAAATTGGTTCAGAGGTATGATAAGTGTTTGAACAAACTTGGCAACTATGTCAAAAAATAGAGTGAAGTAGGTACTTTCTGAAAATAAATTTACTTTTTTGAAATAAACTTTCGGTGTGTACTTATGTTCAAACGGACCTTACTTAAAAAATACCCCTTGTACATTGGCCTTTTTAAAGCTACCGCATCACACAGTTGACCCATGTTTAGCATATGGATTACTAAGACCCAGAGATCCCTTTTCTCATGTACTGTTCTCCAGCACTTTGCCCACCCTCCTTGACCTAAAGATCCCAATCAAATATTTGAGTTATTTCTCAACCCTGGAAGTCTACACAGGTTAGGTCTGTGTGAATTACAAGCTGGTCCCTTTAAGAGGCATGCGCTTCTAACAAAAACTCCAAGGAACAACCCCTACTTTGTTTGCCATTAACAGGTGAACTTTGTGCCTCTTTCATATTTCTCTCCGCACAGGCCTGATAAAAGCATTATTTGGGGGGGGGGGGGGGGGATTCAAACGGGAGCATGAAAAACCAGCATAGCTAATTTAGGCTAATTAGGGTGGCGGAAGCTGAGCCTTGTACTTCAGAGGTTCCCATGCCCTCCCGTGCCTCCACCTGATCGCCTTGTCCAGCCGCAAACCCAGGAGGGACTGCCAATTATATCATAACCTCTTCAAACGCCAAGCCACTCCAGCTAATTTTATCCTATTAAACAGGCGGAAGGATTCAGAAGAAAGGTTCTCCCCAAAAGCTTCAATTACCAGTGTCTCTGATTACCATCTCGACAATCCTATATGCCATAGTTAAATACTTCTCTCTCTCTTTCTCTCTTGCTCTCTCTCTCTTTATTTGCTTAATGTTGCTTTCTTGATAGAGATGAAAAGCAAGTATTAAGTGCATGTCTTTTCAACTCTAACGAGTGACATTAATAAAGAATGGGGGGGGGGGAGAGAGAAGGAAATCTCTTTTGTTATTAGCACGGCTAATCAAAGTCAAGTTTAGAAGCGTTCAAAGACAAATGTGATCAGCCGCCGGGGTTGGGCAGGAGGGGAAGTAAACATCTCTCCGCATCTTTGCGTCTGCATCTGCCAAAGGAAAGGGCACGCACCTGAATCATTTCTGAAGTTTCAAGAGAAGATGGAGAAACAAACAAACAGACAACCTGATGAACCAACCTGGACACATAGAAATGCTGGACCACTCTAACAATGCTGGACCACCACGTCAGACTACACAGAGAAGCCATTGAAATCCACAAGCATGTGGACAATTTCAACAGAATCATAGAATCACAGAGTAAGAAGAGACTGTGCAGGTACAACTCCACCAGGAGCTCCAATTTTGTTTGCTTTGCATTTAATGTTGTTGTAGTCCTAAGTTTCAGGGACTCTGCAGATAGGTGGCTTCTTTTGGCTGCAATCATAGGGCAAGCCACCTGTCAATTATCATTAGGTTCCCTGGTTCCGCCCCCTTTTGGGATTTTGGAGGGAATAGGAGCCAATTTGGGTTCAGTCCACACAGAGAAGCTTTTCATGCAGGACATAATACCAAGAGCTCTTGTAGAAAGCTTCATCTTCTACAGTTTGACCGGGGAGATATACAGCCCACAGCTTGGCCGGGGTTATACAGTCCTACAGCTCCTTCGCTGAAGGTCTTCAGTCAGCCATCACGGAAACCTGAATTCTTTTTCCCCTGGAAGTCTACAAAGCTCTGCTTGGTAAGGGTCTCTCGCGGAAGCCAGACGCAGTTGGTACCGGGTGCAGGGGCTCCACACCAACAGAGGCAAAGACAGACTGCCCAGATTAGAAGTTAAGGATTTCCCCATTAGTTACAGTTATGAAGATAGTGCCTGTTCCCTGTGGACAAGATTGAGAGAGAGAGAGCCAATAGACTGTTAAGAAAGCCTTAAAGTACCTGTTTGTTTTCATTAATAAAGAACTTTGTTGAACCTTTAAGCAATCTAAAGACTCTGTTTTAAGGAAATCCAAGGGCCTTTAATCTGAGGCAGCCCCGGCGTCCTGTTGGGCACACAGAATTTATGTCCTGTCTACAGTCTTATGCACAGGCCCAGCGTGCGACAGCAGAGAGACCTCATGGGCCATCCAGTTCAGCCCCCTGCCAAGAAGCAGGAAAATTGCATTCAAAGCACCCCTGACAGATGGCCATCCAAGCATCTGTTTAAAAGCCTCCAAAGGAGCCTCCATCACACTTTGGAGCAGAGAGTTCCACTGCTGAACAGCTCTCACAGTCAGGAAGTTCTTCCTAATGTTCTTCCTAACGTTCTTCTTTTTGGTGACCCTCAAAGCTTAGGAAGGAGGGAGCAAGCTTCCTTTCTGCTGGCCTGGAGACTAGGACGCAGAGCAATGGCTTCAAACTACAGGAAAGGAGATTCCACCTGATCATTAGGAAGTGTGAGAGCTGTTCAGCAGTGGAACTCTCTACCTCAAAGAGTAGTGGGAGCTCTTTCTATGGAGGCTTTTAAAAAAAGGCTGGATGGCCATCTGTCGGGAGTGCTTTGAACACGATTGCCCTGCTTCTTGGCAGGGGGTTGGACTGGATGGTCCATGGGGTCTCTTTCAACTCTAGGATTCTATTATTCTATTCTGGGAATTATATTTGACAAAGAAGCTGAAATTTCTCTCTGCCTTCCCACTTAGAACTACAGCTTTCCTTGGGAAAGCAGAATTTAACCAGTTTAAGGATTGAAACGTGGGCCTAAAGTGTGTTGTTAGACTTGACTATTGAACTGGTTGGGTTTATGTATGTGTCAGCTTCCCATGCAACAACAAGTCACATCCCATTTAGACTACTGCAATGCTCTCTACGTGGGGTTGCCTCTGAAGACTGCTCGGAAGCTTCAAATGGTCCAACGATCGGCAGCCAGGATGCTAACAGGAGCGGCACTCAGGGACCATACCATTCCTCTGCTGCGCCAGCTCCACTGGCTGCCAATTTGCTACCGGGCACAATTCAAAGTGCTGGCTTTAACCTTTAAAGCCCTAAACGGTTCTGGCCCGACCTACCTGTCTGAATGCATGTCCTCCTCCGAACCAGTTAGGACACTAAGATCGTCTGGGGAGGCCCCGCTCGATCCCGCCGGCTTCACAAGCACGCCTGGCGGGGACGAGAGACAGGGCCTTCTCAGTGGTGGCCCCACGGCTGTGGAACACCCTTCCTGCAGATATTAGATCGGCCCCCTCCTTGCTGGCATTCCGGAGGAAAGTAAAGACCTGGATGTTTGAACAGGCATTCGACTAAGCAGTGTGATTGATTTGACTGATTATTGGAACACGGAATAATGGATGACGGGTTTTGGATTCTGATTTCACCGACTAGACCGGATAGATTTGTTATATTGATGTATTGATGTTTTGATGCTGATGTTAATGATGTTAATGACTTGTGATGGTTTTGTTTTTAAATGAATAATGATTTTGTATCCTGTATATCTAAACTGTTGTAAACCGCTCTGAGTCGCCCAAGGGCTGAGAAGAGCGGTATACAAATAAAGTAAATAAATAAAGTAAATAAATAAATAAATAAATGGTATTACCAAAAGGTTCTTGTGGGGTTTTTTTTTCGGGCTATAGAGCCATGTTCTAGAGGCATTTCTCCTGACGTTTCGCCTGCATCTATGGCAAGCATCCTCAGAGGTTGTGAGGTTGTGAGCTTCCTCAGAGGTTCTGAGGAAGCTTGCCATAGATGCAGGCGAAACGTCAGGAGAAATGCCTCTAGAACATGGCTCTATAGCCCGAAAAAAAAACCCCACAAGAACCTAGTGATTCCAGCCATGAAAGCCTTCGACGGTATTACCAAAGTTTGGCATAACCACACAGATGCCAGCCATGGGACACCATAGGATAGATTTACCAACAGAAACGTATATCAACACACTCATCCTTGGTTTCAATTGGGGCCACTGATACTGTGCCTTTAAAAAAAATGCAGGACAAACCTAACCCCTCTTTTAAAACAATTAAAGATTCTGAGACTAATTAGCAGTATTCCCACTTTTGTTGTCACCAATCTCTACTCAAATGGTGGCTTAAATCCATGAGGTTGAGGGGGAGAGATGTAAATAACAGACGCATTGGAGCTAATCCCCTCTGACATTGTTACTCGGAGTGTGAAAATGTTCTGGATGTGTGTGCATTACATGGTGCTATCTTTCCTCAAACAGAGAGAGACTTCTAGCCCATCTCTCCCATGCTCTCAGTGTACGGCTAGAGAAGGAAGAAGAGGTTATCTCAGAGAAAAATCTGGCTTCTCAAAATCAACAGAGAAACCCTCCCTGCCTCTGTCTCATTTGCCCAATTTCCGTAATGTTTTCCCAGTGCTTAATCTGTTAGCCTAAGTGTTTGGGGCCATTAACAGCTCAGAGCACACCTTTGCTGATAGTGGAGAGCATGGAATGTGAGAAATGAGCTCCCAGTGACTCCCACATACATTAGCTGGTGAATCTGCTCTGGGTTTTAGTCAGAACTTTAATGTTTATTTTCAAAGTACTGAATCCTATCTCCCCTTACCAGAGGTCCAGCACCTTGGATAGCTATTTTAAAGTCCTAACCAAACTATGACATGAAACCCTCCATCCGTTATTTCAATGGTTCTCAACCTGTGGGCCCCCAGGTGTTTTGGCCTACAACTCCCAGAAATCCCAGCCAGTTTACCATCTGTTAGGATTTCTGAGAGTTGAAGGCCAAAACATCTGGAGACCCACAGGTTCGGAACCAATGAGTTATTGGAATACTGCCAGGCCATCAAATGCTAATCAGGGCGGTCAGTTGAAACATTCACACCTAGCTCCAACAGACAAGAGTTCTTTGTCCCACCCTAGTCATTCCACAGATATATAAACCCAATTTTCCTAGTTCGAACAGACCTCACAACCTCTGAGGATGCTTGCGAAACATCAAGAGAGAACGCCTCTAGAACATGGCCATATAGCCCAAAAAAACCTACAACAACCCAGTGATTCCGGCCATGAAAGCCTTCGACAATATATTGGAAAAAGCTTTCTAACCATCAGGTTGACAGCATTTCATTTTCATCTTTCCATGTAGATTTCAGTTTTATTTCAAGTAAGTGCTTTAAATGTTAAAGAAGACCAGAAACCAGAGCAAAGCTTGTCATTTTTGGACTACAGCTTCCAGAAAACACTGTGTTAGCTTCACTTAGGGGTCGCCCTAAGTCTGAAGTGGAAGTTGGTGGAGAAAGCAGGAGACCCCATGACACATGGATGGATTCAGTAACAGAAGCCATGGGCTGCCCTGAATTTGCAAGACCTAGATTGATAACATGATGATTTGAAGATCTTACATGAACCAAGTAACCCTGAGTAGATGTTGACTTGATGGCAAACAAATTAAACACAAAATTGGACTTGGGTTTCATGAATCTCTAACAAGATGTGTTGTTGAAGGCTTTTGTGGCCGGAATCACTGGGTTGTTGTAGGTTTTTGTTGTACATCAGACCTCACTACCTCTGAGAATCCCTGCCATGGATACAGGCGAAACGTCAGGAGAGAATATTTCATCAAGTTTGCAGACAACACCAAATTGGGAGGGAGAGCCAATACTCCAGAAGACAGGAGTAGAATTCAAAATGATCTTAACAGATTAGAGAGATGGGCCACAACTAACAAAATGAAGTTCAACAGGGACAAATGCAAGATACTCCACTTAGGCAGAAAAAATAAAATGCAAGGATACATGCTTGAGAGCAGTACGTGTGAAAAAGATCTTGGAGTCCTTGTAGACAACAAGTTAAATATAAGCCAACAATGAGATGCAGCAGGGAAAAAAGCCAATGGGATTTTGGCCTGCATCAATAGGAGTCTAGGGAAGTCATGCTACCCTTCGATTCTGCCTTGGTTAGACCACACCTGGAATATTGTGTCCAATTCTGGGCACCACAATTGAAGGGAGATGTTGATAAGCTGGAATGTGTCCAGAGGAGGGCAATTAAAATGATCAAGGGTCTGGAGAACAAACCCTATGAGGAGCAGCTTAAAGAGCTGGGCATGTTTAGCCTGAAGAAGAGAAGGCTGAGAGGAGACATGATAGCCATTGTATAAGTATGTGAGAGAAAGTCATAGCGAGGAAGCAAGCTTGTTTTCTGCTGCCCTGGAGACTAGGACATGAAACAATGCCTTCAAACTACAAAAAAGGACATTCCATCTGAACATTAGGAAGAACTTCCTGACTGTGAGAACTGTTCAGCAGTGGAACTCTCTGCCCCGGAGTGTGGTGGAGGCTTTGAAACAGAGGCTAGATAGCTGTCTTTCAGGGGTGTCTTGAATGCAATTTTCCTGCTTCTTGGCAGGGGGTTGGACTGGATGGCCCACGAGGACTCTTCCAATTCTATGACTCTATGATTCTGTTATTCTAGAACATTGGCCATACAGCCCGAAAAACCTACAACAACCCTCTAACAAGATGCTAACCTGAATTGCATGTGAAGTTAGAGCTTCCCTGAATTTGGAAGACCTGAACTGATAACAACACCCTTTTATTGCAGGTTATGCAATTTCAGGAAAGCTATAGCTTTCAATTGAATTGAATCCATTCAACTGAGGAAGTCTCATGTGGGCAGTGTGATCATGAGTCAAAGTTGACTTCATGGCAAATGACATCAACAACAAAGTTGGACTTGGGCTATCCTAAATCTCTAAAGAGATGCTAACCAGAATTACTTATGAATGGATTCACTAGAGTAGTGTTTCTCAACCTGGGGGTCAGGACCCGGGGGGGGGGGGTCATGAGGGGGTGTCAGAGAAGTCACCAAAGACCATCAGAAAACACAGTATACCCACCAAACCCTTCCAGTGTTTTCTGTTGGTCATGGGAGTTCTGTGTGTCAAGTTTGGTTCAATTCCATGATTGGTGGAGTCCAGAATGCTCTTTGATTGTAGGTGAACTATAAATCCCAGCAACTACAACTCCCAAATGACAAAATCAATCCTCCTCCCCAACCCCACCAGTATTCAAATCTGGGCATATTGGAAATTTGTGCCAAATTTGGTTCAGTGAATGAAAATACACTTTGCATATTAGATATTTACATTACGATTCATAGCAGGGGCAAAATTACAGTTATGAAGGAGCAACGAAAATAATGTTATGGTTGGGGGTCACCACAACATAAGGAGCTACATTAAAGAGTTGTAACATAAGAAAAGTTTAGGCCCTCTGCCTTAAAGGAAGCTCTAACTTACCTGAGTTTGTAAGACCTTAATTGATAACAGGGTGACTTGATGGCAAATGACATCAACAACAAAGTTGGACTTGGGCTATCATAAATCTCTAAAAGCATGCTATCTAGAAGTGTGCTGGCACAGCTGTGCCAGAAGCTAAATTTTCTTTTTCTATGCATGGTTAGTTTGCACGTGTTTCTGTTAGCCAGGCATTTTGCAGTTAAGCAGCTTTCTCCAGGCTGCAATCATAGGCTAGCAGCCTGCCTATCATCGTTGGGGCTTTTGGAACTGCCCTTTTCTCCAGGTTCAGGAGGGAAAATTTATTTATTTATTTGCTATACTTGTATACCACCGTTTCTCAGCCTAGCCGGCGACTCAATGCGGTTTACAACAACTTATAACAAACAACAGTATACAGTTTAAAAACATAAAAACACAATCCACAATACATATATCAATAAACAATCCAATTCATTATTTATTATGAAAGGGGACAGTTTGGTCAGTCTTACAGTTTGAAGCCCAACTACAGGACGTGTGAGTTTTTCCCTCCTGTAGAAAAGCTTCATTTCTTACAAGCTTGGCGGGGGAAGACAATTCTCATAGCTTTACTAAGAAATACAGTACAGCCCTTGTTGGGGTTAAAGAAACAGATCCACAGCATTCGTGGAAAAAATCCAAAGGACTCCAAGTGGAAAATCTTCAGAGTTTTAGCCGGTAAGGTCTACTCGGGTACCCATAAAGCAAATTGGAACCGGGAGTAGGGCCCCATGCAGGGGTCAAAAGGATTTCCCTCATAGAAGAAAGAAATAGTTCATGAAGCTAGTTGCCTGTCCATTCTGGACAAGTTAAGAAATATTTAGTTGATTTGTTGAAGATCTAAGAAGTATTTGACTGATTTGTTCTACCAATAAAGAACTTTGTTAAACTGTCCAAGCTTCTAACGACTTTGTATAGGGAAATTCATAGGGCCTCTAAGCCGAGGCACCCCGGCGTCCCGTTGGGCACATAAAGATCACATCCTGTTAATAGACAATTGCTACAGACAATTGCTCCTCCCAAGAAGGAAACGTCTTCTGATTTCCTGGCTGCAGTCTGCATCTGCAGTTATCTTTGCAGCTAGAAATACAAAGTCTGTCTCTGCCTCCATGTTTTCTCCCTCTATTTGCCAGTTATCAATCAGTGCGGTTTAACTGCAACCCAACTTTTGCGCTTTCTTCTTTCACCTTGATTAGAAGGCTCCTCGGCTCCTCCTCGCTTTCAGCCATCAAAGTGGTATCATCTGCATATCTAAGGTTGTTAATGTTTCTTCCAGCAATTTTCACCCCAGCTTTGCATTCATCAATCCCCGCACATCGCATGATGTGTTCTGCATACAAGTTGAATAGGTTGGGGGAGAGTAGACAACTCTGCCGTACACCTTTCCCAATCTTGAACCAGTTTGTTGTTCCATGGTCAGTTCTGACTGTTGCTACTTGGTCCTTATACAGATTCCTCAGGAGACAGGCAAGGTGAGTGACAACAGAGGAAACTAACTTTGCTGAGTTTGCAAGACCTGGATTGATAACAGGGTGAGTTTAGAGGGATCATGAGTCAATGGTGACTTGATGGCAAATGACATCAACAATAAAGTTGGACTTGGGCTATCATAAATCTTTCACAAGATGTTAATTTAGGGTTATCTCCATGCTGCTGGCTCTCATCCATTCTCTTGGTCAATATAGTGGAGTTCCCCCTTAGTTGAATGCTGGCTGTTAATTGGAAATACAAGAGACAAATGCCAGCCACATTCCCCTCTTGTTTTCCCACATTGCTCACGGAGTATATTAAACTGTTTTCTCTCCCTCCATCTTCATTAGCATTGTGCGCCAATTGTGTTCGGCTAATATCGAGGCGGAAGAACATACAACATCCAGAAAATGGGCAATTTAATAAGAAAAGAATGGTGTGACTCGGAATTGTTCTTTCTCTCTGTTCTAAATAGCCATTTCACTGGAGAATTATTGCACAATTTGTGTATAATTTGGCAGGGACGGCTATTTAAATATAAATAGAGAAAACATGTAATTCCTTGCAGGGGCTATCTTCCTTCCTTGTGGTTTGGTGCATCTCCATAATTTTTAATAGTGCAATAAACAAAAGATTTTTTTTTTCAAAAAGGAAATGCCATCTCTAAGCCACACACAAGTCAAAAGAAGATAATTGGGCCTGTATGTGTTTATTGTAATTTGAATGCGCTTCAATTAACTTTGCTTCATATTTGCTAGTTCTGATTTTATAAATATATATATATAGGAAACTTAAATTGGATTTTGTTATTTTTTTGTGGAAGTGTGAAATTTGTTTTCAGTGTTAATAACAATGGGCAGGAGGGGGGGAGAGAGAAAACATTGCCCCTCCTTGGCTGATTCCATTACAGGTCTATCTTACCCCAAGAGACAACACATATATTTACTCTTTCCCCAACAATCTTGTTTACCTCCTAAAATGTCGCATCTCACCAACAGACCGTTTCCTAAAGCTTGGGGTAAAAAGATGGTGTTTGCCGACTTCATTGTGTTTAGTTTTCGTGGATGCTGCTGGTGCTATTTCGGTTATGTTTTGTCATTTTTGTATTTTGTGCATTGTGAAGTTTTAATGAATTCCAACTTGGGTATTAGTAGAACTTTTGACAGAATACAGTACAAATAATGTAGCTATTTGAAAAAAAAAGTTTTTAGCCAAGATCCTACATTATGGGTTGTTGTCGGTTTTTCAGGCTGTATGGCCATGTTCTAGAAGCATTCTTTCCTGACGTTTCGCCTGCATCTATGGCAGACATCCTCAGAGGTTGTGAGGTCTGTTGGAAGCACTGGGATTGTGGCACAGCTGGCTGAATGTCAGCTGCATTAAGATCACTCTGATCAAAAGGTCATGAGTTCGAAGCCAGCTCAGGTTGGAGTGGGTTTCTAACCAATTGTGTAGCCCGTTGTCGACCTTTGCAACCCGAAAGACAGTTGCATCTGTCAAGTAGGAAAATAAGGTACCACCTTAAAGTGTGGGGAGGCTAAATCAACTAATTTATGAGGCTATAAAGACTTCAGCAAAAGCATCCGAGGAATGCGGAAGTACTTCATCAGTGTCGCAGATGGACAATGAAAGCGACAGCTCCCCTGACGGCCAGAAAAAAATTAAATAGCCTCTGTCTGTCTGTATATGTTGTATGTCAAATTGGCATTGAATGTTTGCCATATATGTGTACACTGTAATCTGCCCTGAGTCCCCTGCGGGATGAGAAAGGCAGAATATAAAAGCTGTAAATAAATAATAAATAAACTAGGAAAATGGGGTTTATAGATCTGTGGAATGTCCAAAGTGGGAGAAAGAACTCTTGTCTGTTGGAGGTAGGTGTGAATGTTTCCATTGGCCACCTTGATTACCATTTAATGTCCTGACAGTTTTCAGGTGTAGCTTGTTTCTGCCTGAGGGAATCCTTTTCTTTCTCCCACTCTGGACTTTCCATAGAAATATAAACCCAATTTTCCTAGTTTCCAGCAGACCTGACAATCTCTGAGGATGCCTGCTATAGATGTGGGTGAAATGTCAGGAGAGAATGCTTCACAACATGGCAACTAACAACTAACAAAATGAAGTTCAACAGTGACAAATGCAAGATACTCCACTTTGGCAGGAAAAATGGAATGCAAAGATACAGAATGGGGGACAATGCTTGGCTCGAGAGCAGTACATGTGAAAAAGATCTTGGAGTCCTCGTGGACAACAAGTTAAACATGAGCCAACAATGGGATGTGGCAGCAAAAAAAAGCCAATTGGATTTGGCCTGCATCAAGAGGAGCATAGTGTCTATGCTCCTCTTGATGCAGGTCATGCTCCCCATGCTCTATTCTGCTTTGGTTAGACCACACCTGGAATATTGTGTCCAATTCTTCTCGCGGTCCAAGGCACTCTCAGCAATTTCCTCCAACACCACAGTTCAAAAGCATCTATCTTCCTTCAATTCAGCCTCTTTGTGGTCCAGCTCACACATCCATACCATTGCTTTTACTATGCGGATCTTCGTTGCCAGTGTGATGTCCCTACTCTTCACTATTTTATCAAGATTGGTCATTGCTCTCCTCCCAAGAAGGAAACGTCTTCTGATTTCCTGGCTGCAGTCTGCATCTGCAGTTAGAAGTACAAATCCTGTCTCTGCCTCCATGTTTTCTCCCTCTATTTGCCAGTTATCAATCAGTGCGGTTTAACTGCAACCCAGCTTCTGCGCTTTCTTCTTTCACCTTGATTACAAGGCTCCTCAGCTCTTTCTCGCTTTCAGCCATCAAAGTGGTGTCATCTGCATATCTAAGGTTGTTAATGTTTCTTCCAGCAATTTTCACCCCAGCCTTGCATTTGTCAAGCCCCACACACCACATGATGTGTTCTGCATACAAGTTGTATAGGTTGGTGAGAGTGTGCAACCCTGCCGTATGCCTTTCCCAATCTTGAACCAGTCTGTTGTTCCATGGTCAGTTCTGACTGTTGCTACTTGGTCCTTGTACAGATTCCTCAGGAGAGAGGGAAGGTGGCTTGGGATGCCCATCCCACCAAGAACTTGCCACAATTTATTATGATCCACACAGTCAAAGGCTTTAGAATAGTCAATAAAACAGAAATAGATGTTTCTGCCTTTCTCCATTATCCAGCGGATATTGGCAATTTGGTCTCTCGTTCCTCTACCTTTTCTAAACCCAGCTTGTACATCTGGCAACTCTCTCTCCATGTCTTCCTGGAGCCTTCCTTGCAGGATCTTGAGCATTCCCTTACTGGCATGAGAAATAAGAGCCACTGTATGAAAGCTTGAGCATTCTTTAGCATTTTCCTTTTTTGGTGTGGGGATATAAGTTGGAGAATGTTGTTGTTGTTCATTCGTTCAGTCATCTCCGACTCTTCGTGACCTCGTGGACCAGCCCACGCCAGAGCTCCATGTTGGCCGTCACCACCCCCAGCTCCTTCAAGGTCAGTCCAGTCACTTCAAGGATGCCATCCATCCATCTTGCCCTTGGTCGGCCCCTCTTCCTTTTACCTTCCGCTTTCCCCAGCATAATTGTCTTCTCTAGGCTTTGCTGTCTCCTCATGATGTGGCCAAAGGACTTCAGCTTTGTCTCTAGTATCTTTCCCTCCAGTGAACAGTCGGGCTTTATTTCCTGGAGGATGGACTGGTTGGGTCTTCTCGCAGTCCAAGGCACTCAGAACTTTCCTCCAACACCACAGCTCAAAAGCATCTCTCTTCCTTCGCTCAGCCTTCCCGAAGGTCCAGCTCTCACATCCGTAGGTGACTACAGGGAAGACCATGGCTTTGACTAGGCAATGGATCTTTGTTGCCAGTCTGATGTCTCTACTCTTTACTATTTTATTGAGATTGGACATTGCTCTCCTTCCAAGAAGTTGGAGAATGGAGTGCACCAAATAAATTCAGAAGGAAATCAACAGGTGACAATTAAGTCTTTGATGTGCATAACATGAGTGCACCTCATCAATTGACACATAACCAATACTCTGGCCAAGATAACAGGACCTATGGCAGGCATGGGCAAACTTGGGCCCTCCAGGTCTTTTGGACTTCAACTCCCACAATTCCTAACAACCTAATATCTGGAGGGTCAACATTTGCTCATGCCTAGTCTAGGTAATGGTGTAGAGATAATAAATATTTTTTCCATTGGCAAGGAATCAGGTAAGACTGCATATCATCAGTTTACCAATATTCAACAGAACAGTTGATGACCAGGGAACTTGGAGACCTTTCATTCATAGCGTCACCATACGTCGCAGTTGACGTGAATGCAAACCATAACAAAACCACCCACAAGGACATTAACTTGTATTTAAAACACCAACAACTTATATTTAGAACACCCCCTTTTAAATAATGAGGTATAATGGGGAAAAAAAGATGGATCCTAAGGGAGAAACCAAGACATGAATCATGTTGGGCAGTTCCATCTGGAATAGACCCATTGAATCATGCTACCCCTCTATTCTGCCTTGGTTAGACCACATCTGGAATACTGTGTCCAATTCTGGGCACCACAACTGAAGGGAGATGTTGACTCTAAGCTGGAATGTGTCCAGAGGAGGTTGACTAAAATGATCAAGGATCTGGAGAACAAGCCCATGAGAAGCGGCTTAAAGAGCTGGGCATGTTTAGCTTGAAGAAGAGAAGGCTGAGAGGAGACATGATAGCCATGTATAAATACGTGAGAGGAAGTCATAGGGAGGAGGAAGCAAGCTTGTTTTCTGCTTGCCTGGAGACTAGGACGTGGAACAATGGCTTGAAACTACAAGAGAGGAGATTCCATCTGAACATGAGGAAGAACTTCCTGACTGTGAGAGCCGTTCAGCAATGGAACTCTCTGCCCCGAAATGTGGTGGAGGCTCCTTCTATGGAGGCTTTTAAACAGAGGCTGGATGGCCATCTGTTGGGCGTGCTTTGAATGCAATTTTCCTGCTTCTCAGAAGGGGGTTGGATTGGATGGCCCATGAGGTCTCTTCCAATGCTAGGATGCTATGATTCTATAAGAAGCAGGACAATTGCTTTCAAAGCACCTACAACAGATGGCCATCCAGCCTCTGTTTAAAAGCCTCCATAGAAGGAGCCCAGATTACCATGCTGCTGGGCTCTCTTCTCCATTCTCCAGAAGGAGGTATCTCAGGGTGAGAGAACTGGCTTGAAAGTACAACAGAAATCTTGTATTTTCAGGATTGGTACCTGCGATTTTTCTCAGCTGCGTCCAAAAGAAATCTTTTCTCTAGCACAATTCAGCAGTGGAACTCTCTGCCCCGGAGTGTGGTGGAGACTCCTTCTTAGGAGGCTTTTAAACAGAAGCCGGATGGCCATC
The DNA here is from genome assembly GCF_037176765.1 of Anolis sagrei. Taxonomy (NCBI): domain Eukaryota; kingdom Metazoa; phylum Chordata; class Lepidosauria; order Squamata; family Anolidae; genus Anolis; species Anolis sagrei. Next base: position 335,863,078 of record NC_090021.1, read on the forward strand.
TGTTAGGGGTGCTTTGAATGTGATTTTCCTGCTTTTTGGAAGGGTGTTGGGCTGGAAGGCCCATGAGGTCTCTTCCAACTCCATGATTCTTTGATTCTATGAATCCACTGTTGAACATGTTCTGCCATGGCATGTGTCCTCCAGCATATGTTAAGGCGATATGGGGTGATGGCAGCGTCAGTCATTGTGGAAGGAAGGAGGGAATGTAGACACCTGCAATGATCCAAAATACACGGGCAAGCATAAGGCAGACTTTCGCTTGCATGGATCAATAACGGGACACTGGCCTGTGTCTACTGTGAGACTTTTGAGGATGAGGCTTCTTTTTGACTTAGATGACAGATACTTTTTTTAAAAGCATCTTCAGCCAAATGAGAATTCCCAGCAATAACTATAGAGGCTGTTGCTGACCTGTTTTACTTAATCTCTCCCTCATGCACAAAAGCAAATCACAGGAACAAATTTAAAATGAATGGACATATCCATTTTCATGGCTGACTCTTTTCTAGGCATCTATTTCTCTGTGAAAAGATGTTTTTTTTCCCTTGCAGTTTTATCTTACTCCAAAATATTTGAGAATTTCCCTTGTGCCAGACTAGGAGAATAGCAATGCTCTTTCTGCTTGCGCCCCATTATAACTTTCAGAACTTCTCAGCTGACTTGTCCTACATTCAGAATAAAGATTTCTGTTTCTGTTGCATTACAGATGGGCAGAAAACACACATCACTCCCTCCTTCAATGTCCTTTTCTCTTTCCATGCTAAATCCAGCTATAAAAATGAAGGGGAGAAATTCTTCAACCAAAACACAGGTCAAGACTCAAGATAAGAGTTGTACACCTTAAGATATGCATATGAAGTTCAATATTGAAAAGCTATGCAATCCTTGTGATGGGTTGCAAAGAATACACAAACAAAGCACATGCATGTGAACATGAACACTGCATGCCAAAGTCACATCCAGGCCCACTACACATCTATGATCAATGGTCATGAATATATAGTGGCACAATATGTCACTCCAATGCACTTGAACTGAATGCAGATGTTTTACATGAGATGAAAGGACCAAATCCTTCCATAGAAACATTGTTGTTGTTGTTGTTGTTGTTTGCCATTGAGTTGATTTTGACTTCTGCTGACTCTATGAATGAGAATCCTCCAAGGCAATGAGCTGCTCTGTTCAGGTCTTGTGAACTTCTTGATTTAGGCTGGGTCTACACAGCCATATAATTAAGATCGTCAAAGCAGATCCAGATTGTCTGTTTTGATCTGGATTATATGAGATTACTGCAGATGCAGACTGCAGCCAGGAAATCAGGAGACTCTTACTTCTTGGGAGGAGAGCAATGTCCAATCTTGATAAAATAGTGAAAAGTAGAGATATCACACTGGCAACCAAGATCCATTGCCTAGTCAAAGCCATGGTATTCCCTGTAGTCACCTACGGATGTGAGAGCTGGACCTTAAGGAAGGCTGAGCGAAGGAAGATGGATGCTTTTGAACTGTGGTGTTAGAGGAAAGTTCTGAGAGTGCCTTGGACCACCAGAAGATCCAACCAGTCCAAACTTCAGGAAATAAAGCCCAACTGCTCATTGGAGGGAAGGATAGTAGAGGCAACGTTTAAGTACTTTGGCCACATCATGAGAAGAAAGGAAAGCTTAGAGAAGGCAATGATGCTGGGGAAAATGGAAGTAAAAAGGAAGAGGGGCCAACAAAGGGCAAGATGGATGGATGGCATCCTTGAGGTGACTGGATTGACCTTGAAGGAGATGGGGGTGGTGACAGCTGACAGGGAGCTCTGGCATGGGCTGGTCCATGAGGTCACGAAGAATTGGAAATGACTGAACGAATGAACAACAACAACAACAATGTGAGTCTACACTGCCAGTGTGGTGGAGGCTTCTTCTTTGGAGACTTTTAAACAGAGGCTGGATGGCCATCTGTCAGGGGTGCTTTGAATGCAATATTCCTGCTTCTTGGCAGAATGGGGTTGGACTGGATGGCCCACGAGGTCTCTTCCAATTCTAGGATTCTATGATTCTATGATCCTGATGCTGTTGCATCACCATATTTTTCTAATGTAGACCTGGAAGATTGGCCTGGAGATTTTGGAAGTACCAAGGGCCACAAATAATCCCTGAGGAGTTGTGAGGGAGTTCAACACCACATTTTTTGCTCATGAAAAGTTCTCCTGTTTATGTGTTAATAGCGATGCCTTTGCCTACCTCAGGAATGAAGGCAGGGAAGGGACCAGTTGAGCTTTTCATGGAAGGGAGCCCCAGAGCATGGGAGCAGCGACTAAGAAAGCCCTGTCTCTTGCTCTCACCATGCAAACCTGTGATGGTGGTGGAACCAAAAGAAAACCTTCCCTGATAGCAGTGTTTCTCAACCTTCCTAATGCCACGACCCCTTAATACAGTTCTCCAACATAACATTATTTTTGCTGCTTCTTCAAAATGTCATTTTGCTACTGTTATGAATCGTCATTGAAATATCTGATATGCTGGAGGTATTTTCATTCAAATTTTCATAGAATTACAGAATCTTGGAAGGACTAGTTCTGAGCACATCATCTACTTGGACTAGTTTACAATGGTTGTCTGCATGTAATTGCATAAACCCATCTAGTCCAAATTTCTGCCATTCAGAAATATATAACAAACAAACTCTTTGGGGATGCCCATCCAATCTTTATATCAAGAACAGAATCTACCACCTTTGGAGGAAGTCTATTTCTCCGTCAAATAGATCTCACATCAAAAACGTCCTTTGGCTGATATTTGTTTTGGTCTTTAACTATTCACTCTCATAGACTGAGCTTCAAAAAATGCAGTCAGCCCTCCTTATCCACGGATTCTGCATCCAAGGGTTCAATCATGCATGGTTTCAAAATATCCCAAAAAGCAACAAAATATTCCAAAAAGCAACATTTTACTACAACATTGTATATCATGGGACTTGAATATTCATCGATTTTGGTATCCACAGAGGAATACCAAACCCCAGCAGGTGCCAAGACCCCACTGTGTGTATGTATATGTGTGTGTTTATGTTTAACTTGCCTGAAAGGAAATAAGAGTCATCATTCGCAAGCGTGCCTTGAGCCATTTGATCAAACCTCCTTAAAATGGGACTACAGCACTCCCTGAATGGCACAATCCCCCAAAACAGAAGCAGTTATTAAGGAAATGTTTGGTTTGGGAAAGAGGCATCAATCCCCTTTTGATTCATGGCACTTCTATCCAATCTTTACCCAAACACACACCCTCTGCTTCTTGTGTTTAGATCGAATTTGTGCCGACAATTTCTATTGTGCTTCCAGAAGTGAGAATATTCGCAAAGGCCAGTGACGGAGACCGAAAAGAAAAGACAGACGTTCTTATCGCCCCTGATAAACTTTCAGTTTTCTTCCTTCAGCTATTCCTTCCAAAGCTGGAGATAGGAGCTAATTTGCCTTGTCCAAAAACTCCAAAAAGGCAGCCCTGGGGATGGGGAAGCGGGGGGGGGGGGGGGGGGGGGCAGGCTGAAGAGAGACTGTATTCACTAATTATATGAACTGAAAAGATCTGGGTTCAGCGCAAGATGATCCGTATGATATGCTAATCCGTTTTCTTCCCCTCTGCTTGGGGGTGCCCCCGGCCCCCCTCTCTGCTTTCCCCTCCCCTTCTCCCCCTTTCCCCCCTTCTCTCTTTCTTCCTCCCAACTGTATGACAATAAAAGTTGGGGCAACAAAGGGGAATAAAAACGAAGGAGGCATCTAATGCGAACACATGGCAAGGTCCTTCCTGCCCATCCGCACACACAGAGGCGCACACACGGCCCTTTCTTAGCAACTTAGTATGACACTCCAGCGCCCCTCTCTTTTGCATTCATGAATAGTCAGCGAGCAGCAGACAAAATAGAACTAATCTTTTTTGACAGAATTGTTAAATTTTTTTGAAAAAAGAGAGGAGGCTTTGAGACGATCAGGCAGGCTTCTTTCTTTCTTTTTTTTTTCGGAGACGAAAAGGAACAATGGGCTGTCGGCCGGCCGGGCCGTGGTCTCCCTTATTGTTTTTGCCCAAAAGCACAATCCTTTTTTTTTCCTTTTTTTTTGTAATGACAAAAAGAGCAAAACATTGTAACTGAGCAGGTTTTGAGAAGATGATACGGGAGAAAAATATAGAGTTGAAACCATTGCCAAAGTCTAGAAAAGTCTTTTGGAAACGATGAACATCGGTACTCATAACCAATTCTATGTTTTCACAAGGGACAAAAACATAAGAAATATTTGATTTGTATTCTTCTGTCACCATTCTTTAAAAGAGCATTTAAAAGTCAAGGAAAGTCATTGCGTTTTTACAATCAAAGTTTATTCTACGAACATTGGTACCTAGACTTGATTGTATGATTTTAGTGAGGATGAAAACATGAGAAATATTGATTTTATTGCTCCTATTGTCAGTTTTTCCAACATCCTAGATTGCATTTTTAAAATAAAAGCCGGTTTTACATACATTAGTACCTAGACTTGACTTTGACAACGATGTATACAAAGTATTAGAAATTACATTGTTTCCCTGAATTTGTGTATGTCAGGAGTGACTTGAGAAACTGCAGCTCCCAGTGGCACAATGGGTTAAACCTTTGTGCCAGCAGGACTGAAGACCGACAGGTCAGATGTTTGAATCCAGGTTGAGCACAGATGAGCTCCCTCTGTCAGCTCCAGCTCCCCATGCAAGGACAGGAGAGAAGCGTCCCACAAGGAGAGTAAAACATGAAACACATCCCCTGGGCAACATCCCTGCAGATGGTCAATTCTCTTACACCAGAAGCAACTCTCTGAAAATAAGACCTACCCAAAAAAATAAGCCGTAACATGATTTTTCAGGATTTTCCAGAATGCTCAAAATATAAGCCCCACTTCAAAAATAAGGCCTAGTTTTTGTTGCTGTTCATTCGTTCAGTCGTCTCCGACTCTTTGTGACCTCATGGACCAGCCGTCACCACCCCCAGCTCCTTCAAGGTCAGTCCAGTCATTTCAAGGATGCCATCCATCCATTTTGCCCTTGGTCGGCCCCTCTTCCTTTTACCTTCCACCTTCCCCAGCATAATTGTCTTCTCTAGGCTTTGCTGTCTCCTCATGATGTGGCCAAAGGACTTCAACTTTCTCTCTAGTCTCCTTCCCTCCAATGAGCAGTCGGGCTTTATTTCCTGGAGGATGGACTGGTTGGATCTTCTCACAGTCCTAGTTACAGTTCATTAAAAAAGTCAATTTAGAAAAATAAGACATCCTCTGAAAATAAGCCCAATACATCTTTTGAAGCAAAACATTAATAAGAGACCCTGTCTTGTATTTGGGAAAACAGGGTAGTTTACAAGTTATATTGAGTTTATGTTATGTTATATTTTGCTTTGTCATATTGTTATATTTTGCTTTGATTTGATTCTATGATTTGTCTATTTGTTTTTGGGCATTGGATGTTTGACATGTTGATATTTTTTTGTAAACCACCCTAAGTCCCTTCAGGGAGAGAGGGCAGGTTATAAATAACATTTTGTTATTATTGATTATTATTATTGTATGTTTTTACAGGGAACGAAAACATATTGATTCCTCTTTTCCTCTGTCATCATTATTTAAAGCATCCTTCCTTCTTCAACGGTCTGCTTTTCGTTCCTGTTTTCGTGCCAGCTTGTGTTCCATCCAATAATGTTGTGCATACATAATTTTAAGAATTGTCTGTCCATTTCTAGACTTTGCACCAAAGACCACAAGAGAGTATATATTATGTATATATTTAATTTGCTGCCGAATTGCAAGAGCCATCGCTTGCTGTACACTCAGAAAGGAGACAAGGGGAGGCGGCGGAAGAAAAAACCCTAACCAATGCATGGGCAAACCCCCAGAAGTTAGCAACCTGATCCATGCAGCTGCACCATTGCATTTCAAATTCAGTTTACTCATAGGACGAGGGCTAATCCTGCCCCCATAATTCCCTACAGCCAAAGTCTGCCCCCTCCCTGAGTGACAGTGCAATGCAAAGACACTACCACGCTTATCTCGCCTTACCAGATGGCCGACTTGGATCAATGCACACATGCCACGATCAATGGGAGCGATAAAGAATTAGGAAAACAGTGGTACATGCTCCCAGAAAGCTTGTATACTGCATAATTATTTTATGATTCTACACATGGCTACATGTGATACTGGAGTCGAGAAGGAAAAGCGTAATTAGAGAGCAAGGAAGAATTCTCTCTCTCTCTCCCTCTCTCTCCGATTCGTCGGAGCACATTGTCAGTCAGCAGTTTTCCTGCCGTTAAATTCAATTCTTTGCCGGGATTGTTTGGGTTTATGTGTGTGTGATTTTTTAAACATTCCCACCAACCCACATGAAATGTGGAGGAAAATATAGACAGTTCCCAAGAGGGACCATTTCAGCTCTCAAAGCCCAAGAGAGGCAGAGGTCAAGGATAAGCAGGAAATGAGCGTTGATGTATTATTATGAGTTATATTTATATCCCAGCTTTCCTCGAATAACCTGGAGGAGAGTTCGGTGGCTTTCTTTCCACCCTCTCCTCAACCTTCCTAATGCCATGACTCCTTAATACAGTTCCTCATGTTGTGGTGATCCCCAGCCATAACATTATTTTCATTGCTATTTCATAATTGTAATTTTGTTACTGAAGAATTGAAGTGTAAATATCTGATGAATTTTCAATCACTGGACCAATTTTGGCAGACATACCCGATATGCCCAAATTTGAATACTGGTGGGGTTGGGTGGGATTGATTTTCTCTTTGGGAGTTGTAGTTGCGCTGATTTATAGTTCACCTCCAATCAAAGAGCATTCTGAACTCCACCAATGATGGAATTGAACCAAACTTGGCACACAGAACTCCAATGACCAACAGAAAATACTGGAAGTGATCTTAGAATCATAGAATCAGAGTTGGAAGAGACCTCATGGGCCATCCAGTACAACCCCATTCTGCCAAGAAGCAGGAATATTGCATTCAAATCACCCTGACAGATGGCCATCCAGCCTCTGTTTAAAAGCTTCCATAGAAGGAGCCTCCACCACACTCCGGGGCAGAGAGTTCCACTGCTGAACGGCTCTCACAGTCAGGAAGTTTTTCCTCATGTTCAGATGGAATCTCCTTTCTTGTAGTTTGAAGCCATTGTTCCGCGTCCTAGTTTCCAAGGAAGCAGAAAACAAGCTTGCTCCCTCCTCCTCCCTGTGGCTTCCTCTCACATATTTATACATGGCTATCATATCTCCTCTCAGCTTTCTCTTCTTCAGGCTAAACATGCCCAGTTCTCTAAGCCGCTCCTCATAGGGCTTGTTCTCCAGACCCTTGATCATTTTAGTCGCCCTCCTCTGGACACATTCCAGCTTGTCAATATCTCTCTTGAATTGTGGTGCCCAGAATTGGACACAATATTCCAGGTGTGGTCTAACCAAAGCGGAATAGAGCATGGGGAGCATGACTTCCCTAGATCTAGACACTAGGCTCCTATTGATGCAGGCCAAAATCCCATTGGCTTTTTTTGCCACCACATCATGTTTAACTTGTTGTCCACGAGGACTCCAAGATCTTTTTTACATGTACTGCTCTCGAGCCAGGCATTGTCCCCCATTCTGTATCTTTGCATTTCGTTTTTCCTGCCTAAGTGGAGTATCTTGCATTTGTCCCCGTTGAACTTCATTTTGTTAGTTTTGGCCCATTTCTCTAATCTGTCAAGATCGTTTTGAATCCTGCTCCTGTCCTCTGGAGTATTGGCCATACCTCCTATCTTGAGTTTTGGAGTTGTAGTTCACCTACATTCATGAGAGCACTGTGGACTAAAACAATGATAGATCTGGACCAAACTTGGCATGGATACTCAATATGCCCAAAAATGAACATTGGTGGAATTTGGGGGAAAAATAGAACTTGAACTTGGGAGTTGTAGTTGCTGGGATTTATAGTTCCCCTACAATCAAAGAGCATTCTGGATACCACAAATAATAGAATTGGGCTGAACTTGGCACACAGAACTCTCATGACCAACAGAAAATCCTGGACGGGTTTGGTAGGCATTGACCTTGAGTTTTAGAGTTGTACTTCATCTACGTTCAGAGAGCAGTTGCTGGGATTTGTAGGTCACCCACACTCAAAGAGCATTCTGAACTCCAAAAACGATGGAATTGAACCAAACTTGGCACATAGATCTCCCATGACTAATAGGGTTTGGCAGGCACTGACCTTGAGTTTTGGAGTTGTAGTTCACCTACATTCAGAGAGCACCGTGGACTCAAACAATGATAGATCTGGACCAAACTTGGCACAGACATTCAATATGCCCAAATGTGAACACTGGTGGAGTTTGGGGAAAATGGACCTTGACCTTTGGGAGTTGTAGTTGCTGGAATTTATAGTTCATCTACACTCAAAGAGTATTCTGAACCCCACCAACTATAGAATTGGGCCACACTTCCCACACCGAACCCCCATGACCAATCAAAAATACTGTGTTTTCTGATGGTTTTTGGCAACCACACTGACACCCCCTTGCGACCTCCCCAGGGATCCTGACCCCCAGGTTGAGAAACACTGCTCTATAGACAGATGGTTAGATAGGAGTATGGCCAATGCCGTGCGCGTCCCTCTCCCGGTGTTAGGAAGTGCGCGCCCTGCATCACCCCTCCTTCCCCGCGCACTTCCTAACACCAGGAGAGGGACGCACGCTGGCGTTGTCTCCCTTGGCCTGCGAGGAGGAGGAGGAGAGGAAGACAATGCGTGCACACACACGCGCACTTGTGAGGGAAGGAGAGTGAGCTGCCTCGGTGTTGTTCGGGGCAGGGGCGACTCAAGAGCTCCTCAAGAGCACCCCAACAAGATGCGCGCTCTACGCAAAAGTGAAATTTGCGTACCGTCTTGAGCCGCCTCTGAGTGTGGCCCATCACTTCATCAGAAAAGGTGGAAACTGGGTTACATATAGCCAAGAGGTGTGAACGTGTGTCAAGATTGCAAAAGTTATTGAAAAATATCACTAAAGGTGCATCTACACTGGCATGGGCAAACTTCAACTCTCCTGGTGTTTTGGACTTCAACTCCCACAATTCCTAACAGCTGGTAGGAATTGTGAGAGTTGAAGTCCAAACTGGAGGGCTGAAGGTTGTCCATGCCTGAACTACACTGTAGAATTAGTACAGCTTGACACCACTCTAACTGACACAGCTCTTATGCTATGGAATCCTTGGAGGTGTCACTTGCTAAGAGACCGGAATGATTTGGTAGATAAGTTTTAAAGACGTTGTTAATCTACAACTCCCAGGATTCCATGCCACTGAGCCATGGCACTTAAAGTAGTGTCCATATGCATTAGTTCTATAGTATAGACCGCAGCAGTTTGCTTTTGCCTGAACCTACTGGGAAGACAGGATTATTCTGGCTTCCCTTCCCTGCTAAGTTATGATCCACTTAAAAATCAAACTACAATGTATGGTTTTTAAGTGGAATGAAAGTAGTTTGATACCACTTTAATGGCTTGATTTGAGTTTTACAAAATCTTTAGCCATCTCTGACAAAGAATACTGATGCCTCTCCAGACTATAATTCCCATAACACTGAACCATACTAGTGAAAATTGTGTCAAATTGCATTTGTTCTTTAAACTCCATGAGATAAAAATGGTTCCCAATCTTTTTAAAACACTCCAAAGAATTCTCTTTGACCAAAGTAGACTATTTATTACACCGCCATGAGTCGCCCTTATGGGCTGAGAATGGCGGTTAATAAGTGCATCAAATAAATAAATAAATAAATAAATATTTATCCATCTCTGACACTTCAAGTCTTTAAAACCAAGTCTTCTTTTGTTGTAAGATCTCTATGCTTCTGTTTTTAGCATACCACAATCTTGCTGACAAAATAATTTACTGCAACTTATTCCATGGGTCTTTGTAGGTTTTTCAGACTGTATGGCCATGTTCTAGAACCATTCTCTCCTGATGTTTCGCCTGCATCTGTGGCAAGCATCCTCAGAGGTTGTGAAGATTGTTGGAAACTAGAACATTGGGTTTATATATCTGTGGAAGGTTCAAGGTGGGAGGAAAAACTCTTGTCTGTGTTCTGTTATATTGGTGTATTTTATTGCTGGGCTTGGCCTTATATAAGCCGCCCGAGTCCCCGTGGGGAGATGGTGGCGGGGTATAAATAAAGTTTTATTATTATTATTTGAAATACAAAATGATGAGTCCACAGCAGACAAGATCACTCTGCTGGCTGTTGTATTGGTTCACACGTCGAACACTTCCCAAGTATTATGATAGAACATGGCCATATAGGCCGAAGAAACCTACAACAACCCAGTGATTCCAGCCATGAAAGCCTTCGACAATATTATTATTATTTGAAACACAACAAGATGAGTCCACAGCAGACACTCTGCTGGCTGTTGAATTGGATTACACGTCGGACACTTCCTAAGTGTCTAGGACTATGTGATGTATCAGCGAATAATGCACGCAGATCCCAGTAAGGTGGCCTTCTGCAGCTGGCAGATGGTAATTCTGTCAGCACCAATTGTGTTTAAGTGCAGGCCAAGGTCTTTAGGCACTGCACCCAGTGTGCCGATCACCACTGGGACCACCTTGACTGGTTTGTGCCAGAGTCTTTACAGTTCAATTTTTAAATCCTCATGAAACTCACCCTTCCAGGTGTTTTGGACTTCAGCTTCCACAATTCCTAACAGCCAGTCAAAGTTTGCCCGTGCCTGATTTATAAAGTATGTCACTCTAAATATGGCAAAGATATGATTTTTAAAAAGGTTGGACATATTGTTTGAAATGGCCCATAATGGAAAAGAGAGCTTTGTAAGGTCCTTCAGATTGTACTGTAATGTGTGGATGGGTTCAGGGAGCTACTCTTTATGTATATGTTTAGAAATCTTAGTCTATTATTATTATTATTATTATTATTATTGTCTGTTGGAGCTAGGTGTGACTGTTTCACTTGGCCACCTTGATTAGCATTTGATGGCCTGACAGGTTTTAGGTGTGTCTTGTTACCATCTGGGAAAATCCTTTGTTGAGAGGTGATTAGGTGTTCTTGATTGTTTCTTGTCCGGAGTTCCCCTGTGTTTGAGTTTTGTTCTTTATTTACTGTTATAATTTTAGAGGTTTTTTTAAATACTGGGAGCCAGATTTTGTTCGACAATATTTTATTCCATCATCATCTTCATCATCCCACTTTCCCCCCAGTTTGGGATTCAGGGGACAGTTTACAAAAGTTAAAATAAAAACAATTACAAATTAATAGCACACAAAGTTAAAGGCAACTAAGCTATCATAAAATACCAGTATGCAAAGTTGAAGGCAACCCCAGGCCTGTTCGCCCTGAAAAATCTTGTAATTTTTTCCTTTTAGCTGCGATCTAGTATCTGTCCACCAAGAGCAAGACTTTGATTCTGACATCTTTCCACCCCCAGAGTGAAATGTATCCTGGGCATGCCCAGCACGAGCCTTTCCAGAAGAAACATTCAGAGTTTGCTCCAGTTGGCTTAGGGGGACTTTCCCATTAGAGCTCAACTCTTCATCAGCCGTTGGCTGGAAAGCAGAGTCTTCCGCAGAAGGGCGAGCATCAGCCAACCCCACATTGCCTGGCAGCTTGGACCTGGCATCCTGCTCTCTCTTTTGGACAGGCTCCTTTGCCCTCTTTTAGCAGGGCCTTTCCAGCTTCTGGAAAGTTACTTTTTGAAAGGCATTAGCTCCCTGTATTGATGCTTCTGTTTTAGGAGTAATCCATTGGCATGACAGTGTTTCACAACAGGAATCCTGCCGCCCCTGAAGGGAAATCATTTTAAAACTCTGGTTAACGTTCATGAAAATATAGTAAAGTAGGCTCTCAGTTAACCAGAACTTTAGCAACAAAAAACCCAAAAGAAACAATACTTTAAATCAGAGCTTTCCAAACTGTGTGTCATGACACGTTAGTGTGTCACCTGCAATGCGTAGGTGTGTCGCATTAACTTAATGAGAAATGACAAAAATCTTGGAAATTTTTGTTATTATCTTACAGATATATATATATATTTAAAATATATCAATTAAAGGTTTTTCATTAGATGTGTTGTCTCCCCATATTTATTTATCCTGTCAGGCAACCAAACAGTTGCATTGCATTTTTGACAGAACAAACAAACAAATATACAAAAGACACAGAGTTTGCAAGCTCAGGTTGCATTGCAGCAGGTGGTCAGTGGTTTGCTCTTCTCCACACTCACATGTCGTGGATTCCACTTTGTGGCCCCATTTCTTGAGGTTGGCTCTGCATCTCGTGGTGCCAGAGCGCAGTCTGTTCAGCGCCTTCCAAGTCGCCCAGTCTTCTGTGTGCCCAGGAGGGAGTCTCTCATCTGGTATCAGCCATTGGTTGTCTGCGCCCTACACCCCTGGAGAAATTAAACTGTCTAGCCGGTATTGCACCACCTGACATCCGCCGGGAAGTGGCAGCCAATAGTGAAAGGACCAAGGCAGAGACATCCCCAGCTCATCCCCTGTTTGGGTATCAGGCAGCACGTCAATGACTTAAATCCAGACATAGTTTTCTAAGATCTACAGAGACACTCGCTGGAACACCTCAGCAAGCGAGAGTCCAAAAGTGGCAGGCTCAAACCCAGAACCTCAACCAATGGCTGATACCAAATGAGAGACTCCCCCCTGGGCACACATAGGACTGGGCGACTTGGAAGGCGCTGAACAGACTGCGCTCTGGCACCACGAGATGCAGAGCCAATCTTAAGAAATGGGGCTACATGGTGGAATCCACGACATGCGAGTGTGGAGAAGAGCAAACCACTGACCACCTGCTGCAATGCAACCTGAGCCCTGCTACATGCACAATGGAGGACCTTCTTGCAGCAACACCAGAGGCACTCCAAGTGGCCGGATACTGGTCAAAGGACATTTAATCAACTACCAAACTCACACATTTTGTATTTTCTCTGTTTGTTTGCTTTGTTCTGTTGGAAATGTAATATAATTGACTGGCTGCCCTGACACAAGAAATAAAGCCATTGGTTGAGGTTCTGGGTTTGAGCCTGCCACTTTTGGACTCTCGCTTGCTGGGGTGTTCCAGCGAGTGTCTCTGTAGATCTTAGAAAACTATTTCTTGATTTGTCATTGGCGTGCTGGCTTATACCCAAACAAGGGATGAGCTGGAAATGTCTCTGCCTTGGTCCTTTCTCTATTGGCTGCTACTTCCCGGCGGATGTTAGGTGGTGCAATGCCGGCTATGGGCAGAAGCAGCCAGAAGGTGTGGAGGCTGCTAAGACAGTTGAGCAATGACCCCTCACAAACTAATACCCATGCCAACATAAAGGCAGATCAGATAGCACACCAACTCCTGAAGAACGGGAAACCCAACCTTGCCACCAAAGTAAGAAAGAAACCAATAGCCAGACAACCAGAGACTGAGAACAACAACCTTCATGAACCCTTTACATCTACTGAATTGGACATGGCTCTCAATAAATGTAAGAATGGCAAAGCAGCTGGCCTGGATGACCTACGGATGGAACAAATCAAGAACTTTGGTCCAAAAGTAAGTCACTGGCTGCTTGAGCTGATGAACAACTGCACTGCATCCTGTCTCCTCATGCATTTCATTATTACAATGTATGTGTCTGTGTCTAAAGGGTTGGTCTAACCTTCAGTTTGCAAAGAAAGCAGAATTAGTGGGTTGTTGTAGGGTTTTTTGGGCTACATGGCCATGTTCTCGAGGTATTCTCTCCTGATGTTTCGCCTGCATCTATGGCAAGCATCGTCAGAGGTAGTGAGGTCTGTTGGAACTAGGAAAATGGGTTTATATATCTGTGAAATGACCATGGTGGGACAAAGAACTCTTGTCTGTTGGAGCTAGGTGTGAATGTTTCAGCTGACCACCTTGATTAGCATTTGATGGCCTGGCAGTGCCTGGGGCAATCTTTTGTTGAGAGGTGATTAGATGTCCTTGATTGTTTCCTCTCTGTTGTTTTGCTGTTGTAATTTCAGAATTACTGGGTCATGAAATGATGCATGTGTAAAAAATGTGGAATCAACATGAAGTGTTTGGAATGCTTTGCTTTAAATAAAAAAACAACATGAGCACATCTGCACTGAGCACTTGATACATTTTGAAGGCAGCTTGGATGTGTGGTATTTAGAGACGGAAACTCTCAAGGAGCCACAAACAAGCACAGCAATCTACTTTAATGGCTTTAAATTGGGATAAGCAAAGTTGGGAACACTTTGAAAACCAAATCACATGGCAAAACCAACTACGGGATAGGTGCTCTGAGCATTATAGTGGGAGGGGGGGAGTTGAGAAAAACTCCTGTTTCCCCAAATCCATAAAGCCACATATAATGAAGATCTTCGAACCAGTTCAAGGCCACGTTTTGAGGTGAAGATAATGTTGGAGCATGCACGGAATCTGTGTGAGAGAGTGTGTGTGTGCCAACTGTAAAATAAGAAGTATGAAACTGATTGGTTGGGCAATGTCTGGGAAGTTGGCTGAGCCTGGGACTTTTGGTTACTGTTGCATTTTTGTTCAGGCTTGAACCTTCTTCTTCTTCTTCTTCTTCTTCTTCTTCTTCTTCTTCTTCTTCTTCTTCTTCTTCTTCTGCGATCCCTCGTAGTCCGAGGATGGTGGTCCTCCAAGAGTAGTATCCTGGGGGTGGGTCCGTAGGTGACTGTGGAGCCCTATTCTTGATCTGCATCTTCTCCCACAGTGAAGGCATCGGTTTCCAGGTGGAAGGTGGTCCCGGTCAGGGTTGGCTTGACGTGCCTTCCTCTTGGCCACCTGCTTGAACTAGCAGGTGCAGAAAGAAGACGAGAGAAGTAGAGAGAGACATAGTCTGGAGTTTGTTCTTGCTTCATGAACTGCTGAAGGAGTTTATTCTCATGGACAAAGAAAGATAATTATAAATCTCTCATAAAATAACATTATGTGAGTTGATGCAATTGATCACATTGTAGACATGTTCTGAACTACGAAGAGTAAACTACTTCTTCTTTACTGTTAATCTGCGTGGCATATTTTCTTTCTCTGGTAAGGCAATGTGAGGGCTGATCAAACGTGAACTACACATGATTTATTTTACATTACGCCACAGGACTTCAGGTTCCAGGACTTCGTATGTAATAATTTGTATAGTGAAATTGCTTCTTTCTCTGCTGGTTTTACATAGACCTAAGTGGTTAGTGTAGATGTGCCTCATGCAGGGGTGGCTCAACCCATTACGCAAAGTAAGCATTTGCAGTATAGTTGATTTTGCCCAGGGGCGCTCTTGAGGCGCTCTTGGGGGGAAATAGACCTTGACATATGCGAGTTGTAGTTACTGGGATGTATAGTTCACCTACAATCAAAGAGCATTCTGAACTCCACCAATGATGGAATTGAACTAAATATGGCACACAGAACTCCCACGACAAACAGAATATATACAAACAGTATTTTGGTGCCCCCCCCCCAACCAATCACTGATATATATATATCAGTGATTGGTTGGGGGGGGGTGCCAAAATACTGTTTGCTTACCATTGAAAATTACTGTTCTGTCATGCACTGGGCCTGTAAAAATAGGATGTGCACCTTGTGCCCAGCGGGAAGCCAGGGTGCCACAAAAGAGGCCCTCAAGGATTTTCCTGAAGAAATGGTCTTTAGATTAGTCCTGGGTAACAACGGAAAAATTTGTTTCTAAAATCGATTTGTATTTGGGGGGTTTTTTTGTTTCGATATTTAAAATAATTACAAAATTTTCCTTTTAAAAAGTTCGATATTTACGAAATTTCGTAAATGGTAAAAAATTAACGAATCGATTTCCAAAACAATAACGAATCGATTCGTTAATGGCGGACGCGACCGCGAAATACGCTAAAAAACCTCCAAAACCTTCTGAAGCTTCCCTCTCCCTCTGTTGTTGACTGTTGGTGTGATATTATAATTTTTTTCACTAATTAAACCATAAAACTAGCCCAGACATGCGGAAATAATAACGAAACGACCTCAAAACAATAACGAAACGAATACAATATCGAAATACGAAGCATTTACAAAACGTTTTTGAAAATTCGTTTTTTTTAATAATTGCTCCAGAATGGTTCGTTATCGTTTTGTAATTGAAAAAATTAACGAATTATTAACGAATTACGAATTAACGAAACGAAACCGCCCAGCCCTACTTTAGATGGCTTGGAAGGTTAAACAAAGTCCTTTATTATTGAACAAATTAAACAGATATTTCTCAAGTCTTCAATGAGTCAAACAAATGCTTCAAGGCTTTAAATCAACTGGTGGCTTCCTTAATCTTGTCCACAAGGGACAGGCAACTGTCTTCGTTAATTGTTCTTATACTTTGAGAGGAAAACCCTTTTTTAACCTCTCCCAAGCTGTCTGTTATCTAAGTTTTGTTGGTGTGGGATCTACTACCGATTCCAAACTGCGTCTTGGTACCGAGTAAACCTACGAGACAAAGCTTGTAGATTCTCCAGCTGGAGTTCTTTGGGTCTGTAAAGCTGTTTTCCCTCTGGAATTTCTTTAAGACTTTAGGGCTGTTTCCCTCAGATGCTGTAAGGCTGAGAGGCTGCAAGCTCCCAGCCAGAGCTTTGGGAATTTTCCCCCGGAATGTCTTCAGAAATGAAGCTTTTCTGCACGTGAAGCTTGTCCACGTCCTTAACTTAGTTTTCCTCACTAAGACTAACTAAAAATGGCTCCCTCTTCCCTTCCCATCTCCCTGGCAGAAGGGGCGGATCCAAACTTAACAATGATAGACAGGTGGCTTGCCCTATGACTGCAAACCAAAGGAAGCCACCTTTTTGCAGAATCCCTGAAACTTTGGAATGCATGCAAACACTTAACAGAAAGAAAATAAAGTTGGAGCTCCTGGTACAGACGTACCAGCACAATTACCTAGGGCCGTCTCTGGCCTGATGACTCATTGGAAAAGATAATAATGCTCACCAAAATGAAGGGCAGTAGGAAAAGGAGGAGGTGATATTATTGAGTCAATCAAAAAAGTTATGGACCTGAGTTACCAAACTACGAGACCTGATCTACACTGCCATATAATGCAGTATAGATGGGACCAGTTGGAAACTGCATTGTATGGTCAGTGCAGATCAAGAATAGGACTCCATATTTATTTTATTTATTTATTTCATATACTTCTACCCCACCCTTCTCAACCCCCGAGGAGGGACTCAGGGCGGCTTACAAAATGGCACAATTCGATGCCTACACAATAATACAATAAACGTATAAAAACAGCAGTTAAACAGTTATAACAATTAAAACAACAATATATATCACAGTCAAAAGCCAATCTCAAGCACAGCGTTCGCCAACTCAGAGTCCATACTTCGTTCCACATTGTCTATTCCTATCCGTCATCGCAGTCCTTTATTTATCTGCCAGATTGCCCAAACGCCTGGTCCCACATCCATGTTTTTAATTTCCTTCTAAAGGAAAGGAGGGATGTTGCTGATCTAATTTCCCCAGGGAGTGAATTCCATAGGTGAGGGGCCACCACTGAGAAGGCCCTGCTCCTCATCCCTGCCAACCTCACTTTTGACAGAGGTGGGGCCAAGAGCAGGGCCTCCCCAGAGGATCTTAAACTCCAAGGTGGGACGTAGAGGGCGATGTGTTCAGACAGATACGCTGGGCCGGAACCGTATAGGGTTTTGTAGGTCAAAACCAGCACTTTGAATTGTGCTCGGAACTGGATCGGCAGCCAGTAGTCACCTACGGACCCAACCTGGAGGATTATCCTACTCGGACAACAAGGGATCGCCTATGTATGATCAGTATAGACTCATATAAGGCAGCTCAATATAGTTAAATTGCATTATATGAGTCTACTGGCTGTTAAGAATTGTGGGGGTTGATGTCCAAAACACCTGGAGGGCTGAAGTTTGCCCATGCCTGGTCTACACTGACCATATTTATTTATTATTTATTTATTTATTTGATGCATTTATTAACCGCTATTCTCAGCCCTACAGGGCGACTCATGGCGGTGTACATACATATAGAAGACAATTACAAAAAGCAATTACAACAACATCTAATCTACACAACAATTACAAACTACACTAAAAATCCGCTTCGTCTCATAGTGGAATCATAACCAATCTCATATTCCTTGTTCCATTCCAGTCATCTCTACCACATTGTTATAGCACATTAATTAAATGCCCTCTCGAACAGCCATGTCTTAAGGCTTTTTCGGAAGGACATGAGAGAAGGCGCCTGTCTGATATCCGCAGGGAGGGTGTTCCACAGCCGGGGGGCCACCACCGAGAAGGCCCTTTCCCTTGTCCCCGCCAGACGTGCCTGTGAGGCAGGCGGGATCGAGAGAAGAGCCTCCCCGGACGATCTCAAGGTCCTCGTGGGCTCGTAGGCCAAGATGCGGTCCGAAAGGTATTTTGGGCCGGAACCGTTTAGGGCTTTGTAGGCCAAAACCAGCACCTTAAATTGGGTCCGGTAGCAGATCGGCAGCCAATGGAGCTGGGACAACAAGGGCGTTGTGTGCTCCCTGCCACCCGCTCCGGTTAGTAACATGGCTGCCGCGCGCTGAACCAGCTGAAGCTTCCGGCCCGTCTTCAAGGGCAGCCCCACGTAGAGAGCGTTGCAGTAGTCAAGGCAGTCAACTGCATACAGTTGTATGCAGTTGTATGCAGTTGACTACTGTATGACTACTGCATACAGTAGTCAACTGCATACAATGCAGTTTCAAGCTGTATTATATGACAGCATAGATAAGGAATGAGCCTGGCATCTGATCAACAGTGTTCTTGGAGATCTCTCATTAATAGAGACCAGCTTGACAGCACGAAACGGCAGCAATCAATAGAACCAGGACATTATTTTTATTTTCCTTAAAAGATGTGAACCAGCAAACGATAACTCAGAAATCTCTTAAAGGAAATAAAAGAGGGAGAGAGATGCATTGGGGTGTTGTTTTTTAATTCAAGCATGAAACTCGTTTGAGCCTTTTGGCTTGTCAAATGCCACCACAAGCTGCCCAATGGCACGGCGAAACGAGTTCCATTCCAGCTTGCTTCTCCCAGAGATGGCAGGAGCCAGCAGCAGACGGGATTGCCTGGTGTGCTCAGCTGCTAACATGGAAAGAAGTTGTGTTTTCCATTCAGCAGTGGTGACCTCTCCAGCAGATGACATCCGTGGAAGCCAACCAACCCTACCCCAGTCCGTCCTCAAGGCCTTGTCATGTGGCCAAAGCGGTGGCGGGGAGAGAAGACGGCCGTGGCTCCTTGAGAGTTTCCTTCTCTCAGGGCTGAACTTGCTGCTGGATAAATAAGACATCTGTGAGGCTTCCATGAAAACCGAGTGCCAAGAAAGAAGAAACAAAGACAGTGTGGCCAACACAAAAGACGACAAAGAAACACGGCCCTCGCAGTAGCAGATGACCTCACCCGCCAGTGTGATGCCATTATATCCTGGCATGCACGCTCAAAAAGTTACTCATTTTTTTTGGACCCCAACTCTCAGAATAGGAGAATGAGGAGAACTATTTTGCAGTATTCCCAAAATATTTGGATAATATTTTTCTCAGGAACCCCTGATGAAAAGAATCCTAAACTCAAGAAAACTTTTACAGTTCCAGACTGATAAAGGTAAAGGTAAAGGTTGTCCCCTGACATTAAGTCCAGTCATGTCTGACTCTGGGGTGTGGTGCTCATCTCCATTTCTAAGCCGAAGAGCCAGTGTTGTCCGTAGACACCTCCAAGGTCATGTGGCCGGCATGACTGCATGGAGCGCCGTTATCTTCCCGCCGGAGCGGTACCTATTGATCTACTCACATTTACATGTTTTCGAACTGCTAGGTTGGCAGTTATCCAGACTGATATTACACAAAAATTGCACAGGGTGGTATTGTGCACGAAACATAGAATCATACAATCAAAGAATCAAAGAGTCCAACCCCATTCTGCCAAGAAGCAGGAATATTGCATTCAAATCACCCCTGACAGATGGCCATCCAGCCCCTGTTTAAAAGCTTCCAAAGAAGAAGCCTCCACCACACTCCAGGGCAGAGAGTTCCACTGCTGAACGGCTCTCACAGTCAGGAAGTTCTTCCTCATGTTCAGATGGAATCTCCTCTCTTGTAGTTTGAAGCCATTGTTCCACTGCGTCCTAGTCTCCAAGGAAGCAGAAAACAAGCTTGCTCCCTCCTCCCTGTGGCTTCCTCTCACATATTTATACATGGCTATCATATCTCCTCTCAGCCTTCTCTTCTTCAGGCTAAACATGCCCAGCTCCTTAAGCCGCTCCTCATAGGGCTTGTTCTCCAGACCCTTGATTATTTCAGTCGCACCCCTCTGGACACATTCGAGCGTGTCAACATCTCTCTTCAATTGTGGTGCCCAGAATTGGACACAATATTCCAGGTTTGGTCTAACCAAAGCGGAATAGAGGGGTAGCATGACTTCCCTGGATCTAGACACTATGCTCCTTTGATGCAGGCCAAAATGCCATTGGCCTTTTTTGCCACCACATCACATTATTGGCTCATGTTTAACTTGTTGTCCACGAGGACTCCAAGATCTTTTTCACACGTCCTGCTCGCGAGCCAGGCATTGTCCCCCATTCTGTATCTTTGCATTTCGTTTTTTCTGCCTAAGTGGAGTATCTTGCATTTGTCACTGTTGAACTTCATTTTGTTAGTTTTGGCCCATCATCTCTCTAATCTGTCAAGATCGTTTTGAATCCTGCTCCTGTCCTCTGGAGTATTGGCTCTCCCTCCCAATTTGGTGTCGTCTGCAAACTTGATGATCCTGCCTTTGTACCCCTTCGTCTAAGTCATTAATAAAATCCATTTCCGCAAAGAGATGCAATTTACTGGGCAGGAAACTTTATTTATTTATTTTATATTTATTTCAGACATTTATAACCCATCCTTCTCACTCCCAGAGGGGGACTGAGGGTGGTTTACAACTGGCAACCATTTGATACCAACGATAACAACACAGTTAAACGTTCATTAAAACATTATCATAAGTTAAAAGACCATTTAAAAGAGACCAATTCAAGTCCAGAGTCATAATCCAAAATCCATTCATTGTCAATCACATGATTCATTTATAATTGTTACTGCTGCGGCTGCAGCTCGAAAACTTGGTCCCACAGCCATGATTTCAGTTTTTTCCTGAATGACAGGAGAGAGGGGGTTGATCTGATTCCGTTAGGGAGTGTCTTCCACAGACGGGGGGCCACCACCGAGAAGGCCCTGTCATTCGTCCCCGCCAAACGCACCTACAAAGGTGGCAGGATCTCCCCTGACAATCTTAACCTCCAAGGTGGATCATAGAGGGAGATACGTTCAGACAAGTAAGCTGGGCTGGAACCATTTAGGGCTTAATAGGCTAAAACCAGCACTTTGAATTTTGCTCGGTAGCAGACAAGCAACTAGTGGAGATGGTGTAACAGGGGGTGGTGTAACAGAGGGTGGTACATCCCACAGGATGGTAAAACATCCGGGCATAGGGATGTAGGGGGGCACAGGGGGGGCAATGTCCTTGCAGACAGCCAATTCTCTCACACTAAAAACGACTTGCAGTTTCTCAAGTTGCTCCTGACTCAAAAAAAATTCCTTCCTATAAAATAAATAGTTGGGTAATCTTTATCCCACTCACTGGCTGGAATCCTCTTGGTGCCATACACTTACCTAAATTCTTCTGTGAAAGTAATGGAATATTTAATTTAAGGTTATGAAAGATGAGTTGTGCCATCACACATATTGCCTGTTGACGTGTCTTGAGCATGGATACACAATGTGGGTATGAAATATCACGATCCACTAATGAGAAGGCATTGTACAAACACAATTTAACTTCACAAACGTAAAGTTATGCTCTGTGCCTTTGATGCAAGATCTCAGCCTGCAGAGTTCTTAAATATAGGGCTCTCCGAATGTGTCACAACCATGCTGGCTTGGGCGTTATGTGATCGGGATGTAATTCATCGCTAATTTTCTTCTTGAAGGAAGCAATGAGTAATTTTAGCGATGTTCTTCTCTCTGTGAGAAAGGGTTCATAACTATTAGAGTTAGAAACAGCAAAGAGTCTCCAAAAAGACTTGTATGTACTTGTTTTGTGAAGCAAACAGCACATTCGGAAAGAAATAGGCTTCCTATTCTGTGCAGAATCCCTGCACCTGCTCGGCCCCACAACCTTTGCTTTGTGGAGTCCCGCAGGGTTCAGTACTGTCCGCCTGCTGTTTAATATCTACATGAAGCCGCTGGGAGAGATCATAGAATCAAAGAGTTGGAAGAGACCTCGTGGGCCATCCAGTCCAACCCCCTGCCTAGAAGCAGGATTATTGCATTCAAAGCACCCCCGAAAGATGGCCATCCAGCCTCTGTTTAAAAGCTTCCAAAGAAGGAGCCTCCACCACATTCCGGTGCAGAGAGTTCCACTGCTGAACAGCTCTTACAGTCAGGAAGTTCTTCCTCATGTTCAGATGGAATCTCCTTTCTTGTAGATTGAAGCCATCATTCCACGCCCTAGTCTCCAGGGCAGCAGAAAACAAGCTTGCTCCCTCCTCCCTATGATTTCCTCTCACATATTGTGACGGCGCAAGTGGCGCCACCAATGTATAGAGCTGTTAGTTGTAAGACTTAAACCGTTGTATCATGCTTAATCCTGCCCCTTTTTACACTGTTTATGTATAGTTGTATGGATTGGTTGCTTGTAGCTGTCAATCAGTACTGTTTGGGTCCACCTCTTCATTCTGCCACCAGAGCTCCTGCCACATGGACGTGAGTAAAAGACTTGATTCTAAAGGACCCTGATTTAAGTTACCTCTTAGCACCAGTTCTGAGGTTTTTTACCCCTGGGACTCATGCTTTATGTCCAGATCGTCTTGGACAATTATTGAGGAGACCCAGGCGCCTTCAAGCCGGTTCTTTTGGCACCAAAGGAAGATCCTGAATCTTCCAAACATAGGCCATCTGAACTGGGGTCGTGGTTTGCTCCGGCATTCACAGCCATTGAGGAAAGAAGAAACTTGGTGAGGCTTCTCAGCTTCAAACTCCTTGGACGCAGGACTAATTGAAACTGTAATGTATATTTTCCTTCACCCCCTGAAGTAATCCAAGCTTATTGCTTTAAAGAAATGACTTTGTGATAAATAAAACTTATTTTGACTTATTTACAGCGTTTTGGATTCTTGAAAGATCCAGTTTCCACTAGGAGGGCAAGAAGCAATCCCCTGGGGAAAAGATGTCATGTCCATCCCTCCTTTATTGAAAATAATAGCCACCAGGCGCGACGGCACACATATTTATACATGGCTATCATATCTCCTCTCAGCCTTCTCTTCTTCAGACTAAACATGCCCAGCTCTTTAAGCCGCTCCTCATAGGGCTTGTTCTCCAGACCCTTGATCATTTGAGTCGCCCTCCTCTGGACACATTCCAGCTTGTCAATATCTCTCTTGGCAGAGGGTTGGACTGGATGGCCCATGAGGTCTCTTCCGACTCTATGCTTCTATGAGTCCTAGTTTACTAATGGGAGAGGACTAGGTTGGGAAATTGTGGGGAAAGGAGTAGGCACTTAGCCAGGGTAGCAGGAGTGGGTGGCTTCCAGGAGGCAGACAAAGGAGCCAAAAGAGCAGCCGGTCTTTCAGAGGAGGTGCGCCCTCACAAAATGTCCCTTCTCCAGGGCGTCCAAACAATCCGATTTTGGTTCTCTTTTCCTTGGCTGAGTATTTCTAATCCCTTTAAAAATTCCCAAAGCGCCGGCCGACTCAAGGCGATCCCTTCTTTCCCTAAATCAAATCCCTTTTAGTGGAGAGTGTTACATCCTCAAATCACAGAGGGCTTTTCGGGGGAAGAAATATTGGTCCTCCTTTTTCCTCCGCACACTTAAAACACATGCTATTTGTTTTTGGTCTCCCTTCTGCGAGGAGGACATTTAATATGTACAATAGAATTAATAGGGATGGAGTGTGTGCAGGACTTACATTAAATCAAACCCCACACTTCCCCAAAACAAAGGAGCAGCTGTGAACAGGCCGAGAGTCTGCCGAATATTTCCGACTCGCGTTTGCTAAAAGATTTGCTCTGCAAAGTTTTATCTAATTTCTCATTCATTCAATTAAGCAGGGAGATAAAATGAACCGATCCCAAGAGATTAGGAGAGAAACTATGTTTAGCTCCTGCTTAGGGTAGCAATCAAGACTGTTGTTGGGTTCCAAGATTAGAAGCGGGGAAAATGCCGTCATCGCAAGAGTCGTCCTGGATGGGGTTGCGCAGCCTTCTCTGTCTGTGGACCTTACGGAAATTTGAAAGAGCTCAAGATGGTTGTGGGGCAAGCACTGGTGTGAGTGAAAGTGCAGTTTGTAAACCAGGAAATGAATAGTTTGTGTAGTCTAGGGATGCCCTGGGCAGCTCTCTGTTCTTCCTGAGAAGTCAGGCTCATATTTGTATTGCCGAAGGTTTCATAGCTGGAATCACTGGATTGTTGTATGTTTTCTGGGCTGTATAGCAATGTTTCAGAAGCATTCTCTCCTGACATTTCACTTACATCTATGGCAGGCATCCTCAGAGGTTGTGACACCAAATTGGGAGGGATAGCCAATACTCCAGAGGACAGGAGCAGGATTCAAAACGATCTTGACAGATTAGAGAGATGATGGGCCAAAGCTAACAAAATGAAGTTCAACAGTGACAAATGCAAGATACTCCACTTAGGCAGGAAAAACGAAATGCAAAGATACAGAATGGGGAACAACGCCTGGCTTGAGAGCAGTACGTGTGAAAAAGATCTTGGAGTCCTCATGGACAACAAGTTAAACATGAGCCAACAATGTGATGTGGCAGCAAAAAAAGCCAATGGGATTTTGGCCTGCATCAAGAGGAGCCTAGTGTCTAGATCTAGGGAAGTCATGCTACCCCTCTATTCTGCTTTGGTTAGACCACACCTGGAATATTGTGTCCAATTCTGGGCACCACAATTCAAGAGAGATATTGACAAGCTGGAATGTGTCCAGAGGAGAGCGACTAAAATGATAAAGGGTCTGGACAACAAGCCCTATGAGGAGCGGCTTAAGGAGCTGGACAT
This sequence comes from Anolis sagrei, assembly GCF_037176765.1. Lineage (NCBI taxonomy): Eukaryota > Metazoa > Chordata > Lepidosauria > Squamata > Anolidae > Anolis > Anolis sagrei. Next base: position 335,888,169 of record NC_090021.1, read on the forward strand.
GTTTAGCCTGAAGAAGAGAAGGCTAAGAGGGGATATGATAGCCATGTATAAATATGTGAGAGGAAGCCAAAGGGAGGAGGGAGCAAGCTTGTTTTCTGCTTCCTTGGAGACTAGGACGCAAAACAATGGCTTCAAACTACAAGAAAGGAGATTCCATCTGAACATGAGGAAAAACTTCCTGACTGTGAGAGCCGTTCAGCAGTGGAACTCTCTGCCCCAGAGTGTGGTGGAGGCTCCTTCTTTGGAAGCTTTTAAACAGAGGCTGGATGGCCATCTGTCAGGGGTGATTTGAATGCAACATTCCTGCTTCTTGGCAGAATGGGGTTGGACTGTGGATGGCCCATGAGGTCTCTTCCAACTCTTTGATTCTTTGATTCTATGATTTGTGAGGTCTGACCTCACTACTTCTGAGGATGCCTGCCATAGATGCAGGTGAAACGTCAGGAGAGAATGCTTCTGGAACATGGCCATTCAGCCTGGAAAACACACAACAACCCAGCTGTCCATTCAAACCCTTGCACAACTTGATAGCAGCAGAGATGGAAAGCAACCAAAACACAGAAACACAAATATAAAAAGTAAACATTAAAACAGAATAAAATTGCTAACCATATTTAAAACAATGTATTGTCGAAGGCTTTCATGGCCAGAATCACTGGGTTGTTGTAGGTTTTTTCGAGCTATATGGCCATGTTCTAGAGGCATTCTCTCCTGATGTTTCGCCTGCATCTATGGCAAGCATCCTCAGAGGTAGTGAGGTCTGTTGGAACTAGGAAAAAGGGTTTATATATCAGTGGAAGAGATTGTAAGGTCTGTTGGAAACTAGGAAAACATCCAATTCACAATGGAAAAAGAAAATGAAGGAAAACTGCCTTTCTTCGGTGTCTTAGTCATCCATAAACCAGATCAACAATTGGGTCACAGGGTTTACAGAAAACCCACGCACACAGATAGATATCTACATAAAATCTCCAACCATCACCCAAGTCAAAAAAAGAAGCACCATTAAAGCCTTGGCAGACCGTGCAAAAAGAATCTGCGAACCCCACCTCCTCCAAGATGAACTGAACCACCTCAACTGGGCTCTCCAGGCCAATGGAGACTCCACCTCAGACATCAGAAGAGCGGCAAGACAACCGAGAAGAAGCCACGAGAGTGAAGACAAAGACCCACCCAGAGGAAAAGTGTTCTTGCCATACATCAAGGGAACCACTGACCGCAGAGGGAAGCTGATGAGGAAACACTATCTAGACCCACCAAGAAAATCCAAGAAATGCTACGTTCAGCAAAGGACAAGAGGGATCCTCTCGCTTCTGCAGGAGTCTACCGTGTACCATGCAGCTGTGGACAAGTCTACATAGGGACCACCAAACGCAGCAGCATTTCCCAAACACGAATCAAGGAACATGAAAGGCACTGCAGACTACTTCAACCAGAGAAGTCAGCCATAGCAGAGCACCTGAGGAACCAACCTGGACACAGCATATTATTTGAAAACACAGAAATGCTGAACCACTCAAACAACCACCACATACTACACAGAGAAGCCATTGAAATCCACAAGTATGTGGACAACAGAAAGGAGGAAACCATGAAATTGAACAAAATCTGGCTACCAGTATTTAAAAACTCTAAAATTACAACAGCACAACAACAGAGAGGAAACAATCAGGGACAGCTTATTACAACGATATTATTATTATTATTATTATTATTATTATTATTATTATTATTATTACACAAAACACAGTATGTCACAGCAAATGAGATCTATATGCTGGATTTTGTATCACAAAATCTCAAATCGAACACTTCCCAAGCATCTAGGACTGTGTGATGTATTTTCGAATGATGCACGCAGATCCAGGTAAGGTGGCCTTTTGCAGTTGAGAGATCATGATTTTGTCAATGTTTATTGTTTCCAAATGCCGGATGAGATCTTTTGGCATGGCACCCAGTGTGCCCATTACCACTGGGACCACCTGTACTGGTTGATGCCAGAGCCTTTGCAGATCGATTTTGATAACATTTTTCCTTTTCCCCCCCTCAATGCAACTGTCACCTGGTATGGCGACATCAATAATCAGTGACCAGGGGAGCATTTGCACAGTTAAAACTCGTGTGCCAGCTGTGCCTGTACCTTGGGAAGTTTGACTTGGCCATGGTAGTCCATGCTCTGGTTACATCCCATATAGACTACTGCAATGCTCTCTACATGGGGTTGCCTTCGAAGACTGTCCGGAAGCTTCAAATGGTCCAACACTCGGCAGCCAGGTTACTAACAGGAGCCGCACTCAGGGAGCATACAACTCCTCTGTTGCGCCAGCTCCACTGGCTGCCAGTTTGCTACCAGGCACAATTCAAAGTGCTGGCCTTAGCCTATAAAGCCCTAAACGGTTCTGGCCTAACTTCCCTGTCCAAGCGTATCTCCTCCTATGAACCAGCTAGGACATTAAGATCGTCTGGGAAGGCCCTGCTCTCGGTCCCGCCTGCATCACAAGTACGGTTGGCGGGGACGAGAGACAGGGCCTTCTCAGTGGTGGCCCCTCAGCTGTGCAATGCCCTTCCCACAGAAATTAGACCAGCCCCCTCCCTGTTCACATTTCGGAGGAAAGTGAAGACCTGGTTGTTTGAGCAGGCATATGAATAGGCAGTGTAACTAATATAGAAATATGGAACATTTGGATGATGAGACTGGATCTTGATTTTAACTATGAGACGAGATGAGATGTTATGATGTTTATTGATTGTTATAATGTTATTCTTTTAACTTGTTTTTAACTGCTTTTATCATGTTTAAGTATTGTATTTGCTTTGTTAACCGCTCTGAGTCGCCCTGAGGGATGAGAAGAGCGGTATACAAAAATAGTAAATAAATAAATAATCCAAACATTTTTCTTTTCCACAATCGTGATGTCTGGTGTATTGTGCTGCAAAGCTTTGTCAGTCTGGATTCGAAAGTCCCACAGTATTTTTGCGTGTTCGTTTTTCACGACCTTTGCAGGTTTATGATCCCACCAGTTCTTTACTACTGACAGGTGGTACTTGTGACATAAGTTCCGATGAATCATTTCGGCCACAGAGTTGTGCCTCTGTTTGTAGTCCGTCTGTGCGATTTTCTTGCTGCTGAGGATATGATCCATGGTTTCATCAGCTTCCTTGCACAGTCTGCATTTTGGGTCATCAATCCTGGTCTTGATGGCACTGGTTCTGATGGCTTACTCCTGGGCTGCAAGAATCAGGCCTTCTTCTGTCTCCTTCTTCAGGGTTCCATTCGTGAGCCATCACCAGGTCTTCTCCTTATCCACTTTTCATAGAATCATAGAATCCATAGAGTTGGAAGAGACCTCATGGGCCATCCAGTCCAACCCCATTCTGCCAAGAAGCAGGAATATTGCATTCAAATCACCCCTGACAGATGGCCATCCAGCCTCTGTTTAAAAGCTTCTAAAGAAGAAGCCTCCACCACAGTCTGGGGCAGAGAGTTCCACTGCTGAACGGCTCTCACAGTCAGGAAGTTCTTCCTCATGTTCAGATGGAAACACTTTTCCTTCAGTTTTGTCAAGAAACTGCCCGTGCAATCCTTTGTTGTGCCAGCTGTCAGCTCTGGTTTGTACTGCAGTTATCTTGTACTGATTTTTGGTCTGCTTATTATTACTATTATTATTATTATTATTATTATTATTATTATTATTCACATTTAAAAAATCTTCAAAAATAGAAAATTGGACAGTAATTATTATCCCAAGTGACTCTTTCCCCCCAAAATGGCTACAATTAAAAATGAATCAGACCCCAAAGAAAGCCTCATCTGCACTGGCATATAATGCAGTTTGAAACTGTATGATATGGTTAGTGTAGTTTCATACAATGCAATTGAACTGCATTATATGAGTCTATATTGACTATATAATGTAGTTTCAAACTGCATTATCTGCCAGTGTAGATGGTACCAAAGATGCTAGAGTTAAAATGCATTTTAGGTCCTTGTGGACCTGCAAAGCAATGCATTATGTTCAGTGTCATTCCTAACACTGTGTTCCCTCCACACTTACCTTGTTGCATGAGCTCCCACACTGGGCACACAAGTGTGTCGTCCCCAGCCTATAATCACTTCACATTTCCCCCTCGGCGTATTTTGAACCCCAGCCACGTGGCGAACGTATGTGTGTGTTTTAATGTATTAATTAACTGTCTATGCATAAGCAAATTATCGTATCAATTTGTTTTGATCTTCCATTAAACATCAACAGTAATTAAGTCATTAAAAAAAGCGGGGATGGGGGAAGGCAGTTGCTCAGCTAAGCGATGGCGGAGGGAGCTCATTAATGTACGTATGCTGAATGAACAGCAGCGGTCTAGATCAAAACACAGGACGTAATTTCCTTTGAAGCCAGCCTGCAGAAGTTTGGCATGAGTCACGTCTTCATGCGCAGATGGATGAATCAGCCAGTTCATGCTGCTCCGGAAAGGTATGTTCCCTGTCAGGTGAAGAGGGAGCCCGGGCGGGAGGCACATTCGATTGGAAAGCAACATCAGGCAATGAGAAATGTTGAATATTTGGAATAGATGTGGAATAGATGAATCCACAACTGGTTGGAAAACAGTGCTTCAAAAGGCATCACCAATGGATGTGTTTCCAAAGTAAACTTATTGTATTGTCGAAGGCTTTCATGGTCGGAACATCAAATCATCCGGGCGTCCCCTGGGCAACGTCCTTGTAGATGGCCAATTCTCTCACACAAGAAGCGACTTGCAGTTTCTCAAGTCGCTCCTGACACAACAACAAAAAAAAATGGCCGGAATCACTGGGTTGTTGTAGGTTTTTTCAGGCTATATGGCCATAGTCTAGAGGCATTCTCTCCTAAACTCTTATTCTTCAATGACTTAGGGTGCATCATAGAATCACAGAGATGGAAAAGACCTTGTGGGCCATCCAGTCCAACCCCCTGCCAAGAAGCAAGAAAATCACATCCAAAGCACCCCCGACTGATGGCCATCCAGCCTCTGCTTCAAAGCCTTCAAAGAAGGCACCTCCACCACACTCTGGGGCAGAGAGTTCCACTGCTGAACATCTCTCACAGTCAGGAAGTTTGTGCTCATGTTCTGAGGGAATCTCTTTTCCTGTAGTTTGAAGCCATTATTTCACATCCTAGTCTCCAGGGCAGAAGAAAACAAGCTTGCTCCCCACTTCCTATGACTTCCCCTCACATATTTATACATGGCCAGGATGTTTCCTCTCAGCCTTCTCTTCTGCAGGCTAAACATGCCCAGCTCTTTAACCTACTCTCATAGGACTTGTTCTCCATGCTTCAAAGGGCATCACTAATGGATGTGCTTCCAAAATAGACTCTATGAAGGCTATTACTCTTCAATGACTTTGCATGCATCATAGAATCCTTGAGTTGGAAGAGATCTCGTGGGCCATCCAGTCCAACCCCACTCTGCCAAGAAGCAGGAAAATCACATTCAAAGGACCCCCAAACACCTCTGTTTCAAAGCCTTCAAAGAAGGAGCCTCCACCACACTCTAGGGCAGAGAGTTCCACTGCTGAACAGTTCTCACAGTTAGGAAGTTCTTCCTCATGTTCCGGTGGAATCTCCTGTCCTGTAATTTGAAGCCATTGTTCCACATCCTAATCTCCAGAGCAGCAGAAATCAAGCTTGCTTCCTCCTCCCTGTGACATCCCCTCACATGTTGATCCATGGCCCTCACCATGTCTCCTCTCAGCATTCTTCAGGCTAAACATGTCCAGCTCTTTCAGACACTCCTCATAGGGCTTGTTCTCCAGATTCTTGATCATTTTAGTCACCCTCCTCTGGTCACATTCCACCTTGTCAACATCTCCCTTCAACTGTGGTGCCCTGAAGTGGACACAGTGTGATTCCAGGTGTGGTCTGACCAAGGCAGAATAGAGCATGGGTAGCATGACTACCCTGGATCTAGACACTATGCTCCTATTTATACAGGCCAAATTGATACTAAAATTAATGCAGTTTGGCACCACTTGAACTGCCATCACTCAATGATTAAAACTCTGTACGTGCTATCTCCGTGTTGACTGTGGAGTGCCTTGACTACTGTTATTAAGTTCTGGCTGCAGTGTCTTGACACTCACTAAGGCCGTGGTAGACCTTCCTAAACTTGCAATGTCATGTATTTAATGGGCTAACTCATCTCAGGGTAGTCACCTGTAAAATGATAAGGAGGACAGGGAGGAGGAAGACGGGGAGGAGGAAGACAGGGAGGAGGAGGACGGGGAGGAGGAGGACGGGAAGGAGGAGGACGGGGAGGAGTAGGAGAAGGAGGAGAAGGAGAAGGAGGAGGAGGAGGGGGGAGGAGGAGGAGGAGGAGGAGGAGGAGGAGAAGGAGGAGGAAGAGGAGAAGGAGCAGGAGGAGGAGAAGGAGGAGGAGGAGAAGGAGGAGAGAGGAGGAGGAGGAGAGAGGAGGAGGAGGAGGAGGAGGAGAGAAAGAGGAGGAGGAAGAGGAGAGAAGGAGAAGGAGGAAGAGTAGAGAAGGAGAAGGAGGAAGAGGAGAGAAGGAGAAGAGAGAAGGAGAAGGAGGAGGAGGAAGAGGAGAGAAGGAGGAGGAGGATGAGGAGCGAAGGAGAAGGAGGAAGAAGAGTGAAGGAGAAGGAGGAAGAGGAGCGAAGGAGAAGGAGGAAGAGGAGAGAAGGAGAAGGAGGAAGAGGAGAGAAGGAGAAGGAGGAAGAGGAGAGAAGGAGAAGGAGGAAGAGGAAGAGGAGAGAAGGAGAAGAAGGAAGAGGAGAGAAGGAGAAGGAGGAAGAGGAGAGAAGGAGAAGGAGGAAGAGGAGAGAAGGAGAAGAAGGAAGAGGAGAGAAGGAGAAGAAGGATGAGGAGAGAAGGAGAAGAAGGATGAGGAGAGAAGGAGGAGAAAAGGAAAAGAAAGAAGAACAAAGGGAAGAAGGAGAAGAACGAGGAGAAGAACAAAGAGGAGAAGGAGCAGGAACGGGAGAAGAAGAATTGGTGGAAAATGTCACAGCATGAAACCTGGGGTCCTCAAGATGCATCGTTGCAGCACGAAACTGCAAAAATACCCCACAACCTACCCACACATGGAATATTCATAAAAAGCATTTGAAAATGTAAATTGGAAAAGATTCTTCCAGTTCCATTTCCTACTGCCTACCTAGTAATTTCTGAGAACCTGGCATTTTCCCATCACAGGGTGCAGGACACAAATAGGTAGGTCCTGGCACCTTTACGGTTGTCCACTTTTGCCTTACACCTAGAGACAAGTGAGCTGTTGTGCTGTAAATCCGTTCTCCCCAATAAACAGAAATAAGAGTGTAGATCTCTCCCCCTCCCCTTCCTCCTCCTCCTCTTCAAAAACAAGGGCTTTGCTTCCAACCTGATTATTCACACCTGCAATTCCCTTGGGTCATCCTGGTTATAAATCCTCCAAACAACAACAGCAGAAAGGGGTGTGTCTTTTTTTCTCTCTCTCTCTCCTCTCCCTTTCCGCCTTTGAGGTTTTGAACAGAAAACATCCAAAGAGGTGTTAAATTTCATCTCAGGGGCCCAAAAGTACAGCAGGCATGCAAATCCCTGCATATAAAGAAGGAGCATGATAGTTCCAGGAATGTTCAATGACAGTTTCATAGTGTCGAAGTTGCTTCTAGGAAAGGATGACCCGCATGAGTGGGTGGCCCCTTGAAGAGGGATCCTTCAAGTTCCTAACCCAGGATGGGCAAATCTGAGTAGTCCGGGTGTTTTGGACGTCAGCTCCCATAATTCATAACAGTCTTAGGCCCCTTCCCCCTCAGCCGCTTAAGCTGTTAGGAATTGTGGGAGTTGAAATCCAAAACACCTGGATGGCCCAAGTTTGCCCAGAAGGGAAAGTCTTCACCTTTATTTGTATTTTGTTGTTTCTAGGTAGTGAATGTTTGTCTTTGTGTTGTGTGTGCTGGAGTCCGTCTTGAGTCTCCTCGGGAAGATGATGGCGGGATGTAAGAATAAAGTTGTTGTTACTATTATTCGTAGTATTATTTGAAACACAACAAGATTAGTACACAGCAAACAAGATCATTATGCTGGTTTTTGTATTTGATCACACATCAGACACTTCCCAAGTGTCTAGGGCTGTTGGATGTATCAGTGAATAATGCGTGCAGATCCCAGTAGGGTGGGTGGCTTTTTGCAGCTGACAGATGGTAATTTTGTCAGCGCTGATTGTTTTTAAGTGCAGGCCAAGCCCTTAGGCACTGCACCCAGTGTGCTGATCACTACTGGGACCACCTTGACTGGCTTGTGCCAGAGTTGTCATCGTCTTCTTCTTCTTCTCTTGCTACTACTTGTCAGCAGGCCAAATGGTGGTGATTTGGACCATATGGAATTGGAAGACCTCTAATAATAATAATAATAATAATAATAATAATAATAATAATAACAACAACAACAACAACAACAAAATCACGATCTGTCAACTACAACTTCAGTCTGCGCGCATCATTCGAAAATACATCACACAGTCCTAGGTGCTTGGGAAGTGTTCGACTTGTGATTTTGTGATATGAAATCCAGCATATAGATCTCATTTGCTGTGTCATACTGTGTTTTTGTGTCAGAATAATAATAATAATAATAATAATAATAATAATAATAATAATATCATTCAAAAATACATCACACAGTCCTAGACACTTGGGAAGTGTTTGACTTGTGATTTTGTGATATGAAATCTAGCATATATATCTCATTTGCTGTGACATACTGTGCTTTTGTGCCAGAATAATAATAATAATAATAATAATAATAATAATAATAATAATAATATATAATTATAATAATAATTAGTTTTCTTAGATCTACAGAGCCACTCGCTGGAACACCCCAGCAAGCGAGAGTCCAAAAGTGGCAGGCCCAAACCCAGCTCCTCAATCCATGGGTGATACCAGATGAGAGAGTCCCCCCTGGGCACACAGAGGAAGGCGCTGAACAGACTGCGCTCTGGCACCACGAGATGCAGAGCCAATCTTAAGAAATGGGGCTACAGGGTGGAATCCTCGACATGCGAGTGCGGAGAAGAGCAAACCACTGACCACCTGCTGCAATGCACCCTGAGCCCTGCTACATGCACAAGGGAGGGCCTTCTTGCGGCAACCCCAGAGGCACTCCAAGTGGCCAGATACTGGTCAAAGGACATTTAACCAATTACCAAGTTTGCAAAATCTGTGTGTGTTTTTTCCTTTTCTTTTTAATCTGTATGTTTGTTTTTCTCTGTTAGAATTGTAATACAATGGTATGGTTGCTGATGACACGATAAATATAATAATAATAATAATAATAATAATAATAATAATAATGTCATTCAAAAATACATCACACAGTCCTAGACACTTGGGAAGTGTTCGACTTGTGATTTTGTGATACGAAATCCAGCATATAGATCTCGTTTGCTGTAACATACTGTGCTTTTGTGTCAGTAAAATAATAATAATAATAATAATAATAATAATAATAATAATAATATACTCCTCTGGGGCTTCCGGATTCAGACAGACAGAGTTTTGGAGCATAATACTCCTGACCTCACAATCGTGTTAAAAAACAAAGTATGGATTGTCAATGTCGCAATCCCAGGTGACAGCAGTATTGCAGAGAAACAACGGGAAAAGCTGACACAATATGAGGATTTAAAGATCGAACGGCAATACTCTGGCACAAGGCAGTCAAGGTGGTCCCAGTGGTGATCGGCACACTGAGTGCAGTATCTAAAGACCTTGGCCAGCACTTACACACAATCGGCACTGACAAAATTACCATCTGCTAGCTGCAAAAGGTCACCTTATTGGGATCTGCACGCATTATTTCCGATACATCACACAGTCCTAGACACTTGAGAAGGGTCCGACGTGTCATCCAATTCAACAGCCAGCAGAGTGCCTGCTTTGGACTCATCTTGTTGTGTTTCAAATAATAATAATAATAATAATAATAATAATAATAATAATAATAATAATACATGACTTATTTGCATTGTAACCTGTTTCCCTAGAGCAGTGGTTCTCAACCTGGTGTTTTGGCCTACAACTCCAAGAAATCCCAGCCAGTTTAGCATATCTGGGAGTTGAAAGCCAAAGTATGTGGGAACCCACCGGTTGAGAACCACTGCCCTAGAGCCTTATGTCTGTTGTATTTGTGTAACTTCAGTTCACCTGTTGACTTATGATGATCCTATGAATTTCATGTCTTCTTAGGCAAGAGATACCTGAGGGTGGATTTGCCAGTTCTTTCCTTTGAAATATTGCCTATGTCACCTGTGCTGTCGCACGCTGGACCTGTGCATCAGACTGTATACAGGACATAAATTCTGTGTGCCCAATGGGATGCCAGGGCTGCCTCAGATTAAAGGCCCTTGGACCTCCCCAAAACAAAGTCTTTAGATTGCTTAAAGGTTCAACAATGTTCTTTATTAAGTAAAACAAACAGGTACTTTAAAGCTTTCTTAACAGTCTATTGGCTCTTTCAATTTTGTCCACAGGGAACAGGCACTATCTTCTTAACTGTAACTAATGGGGAAATCCTTAACTTCTAATCTGGGCGGTCTGTCTTTGCTTCTGTTGGCGTGGAGACCCTGCACCCGGTACCAAATGCGTCTGGCTTCCGCGAGAGACCCTTACCAAGCAGAGTTTTGTAGACTTCCAGGGAAAAAGGAGTTCAGGTTTCGGTGATGGCTGACTGAAGTCCCTCAGCAAAGGAGCTGTAAGGCTGTATGATCCTCGGCCAAGCTGTAGGCTGTATATCTCCCCGGCCAAGCTGTGGGCTGTATATCTCCCCGGCCAAGCCGTAGAAGACGAAGCTTTCTACAGGAGCTCTTGGTTTTATGTCCTGTGCGAAAGGCTTCTCTGTGTGGACAGACCCAAAAAGGCTCCTATTCCCTCCAAAAACCCAAAAAGGGGTGGGAGCAGGGAACCTAACTGTAATTGACAGGTGGCTTGCCCTATGATTGCAGCCAAAAGAAGCCACCTATCTGCAGAGTCCCAGAAACTTAGGACTATAACAAACATTCAATGCAAAGCAAACAAAATTGGAGCTCCTGGTACAGCTGTACCTGCACAGCACCAGGTATACATTGGTAGTTTCTGTTGGGGTTCAGCCTGAGTTTGAACTTGAACCTGATTCTCTGTTTGTTCCTCCTGATGCTAATGAAAGTATATTTACTGATGCTCCTGAAATTAGTGAGGAAGAATCTGCTGTAGGTTTGGAAAATGCCAATGTTCCTGAAATTAGTGAGGAAGGAACTTCTGTAGATTTGGAAAATGAAAGTACCAGTGTTCCTGAGAATGTTGCAGAGGGAGACCTTGAACTTTCCCTCCCTTCTGCACCTGGTAACTGTAATGACAACAGAAGGGGCCAAATTTGGGAAGACAGAAGTAAAACACTCAGTTTGCGTCGATCCTCCCGAATTCAAGAATTAAAAACATTGGCTTCAAAACAGAAGGGCGGTTCACGGAACCGATTCTTGAGTTTTAATTGCAATACGCCGAGCTGATTGTCTCAGTTCAGGCATCGTTTCAGAATTGATGAAGACCTTGGCAGTTCTCCCGGTTCCCTGGCCATAGTATGGAAAGATTTCTAGGATATCAAGTACGGTTAGTGGATTGTTAACAGATTCAAGTATTTCCCAGAGAGGCTTTTGGTTTTGCTTTGTCCATTTAAATTCATGTTTGCTGATTTTGCTGTGGCTTTTGACTTGCATTTTTCCTTTATTTTGTAACCATTTTTCTTCAATAAAAAAGGATTGTTTTTCACAGCCAAGTGTGGTGGATAGTTATCTGAGGGCCTCGTTCTCTGCTCTGGATTGCAACAGTTTCCCATGTAAATACTAACAAGGGCTTACGCTGCTTAGCTTCCAAGATCAGATGGGATCTGCTGCCTTTCGTTTTGAAGCACAGCACGTGAAGACATGTGCCTTCAAATTGCCTGTTGACTTTGCCAAGTCTATGAATTTTATAGTCTTTTCTTAGACAAGGAATACTCAAGAGGTGGATAGGTTCCATTTAAACCACCCTGTCTTTCTTCCAGGCCTATGAATATAGGAATGGCTTGTGTTACCAAAACAGTCAATCATCTTGTCTTTGACAAAGTCTTAACTGTGGTTTCAATAAATGGCTTGCAATAAAGATGCAACCCCCCCCCCCCCCCCGCTTCCTCCAATCGCCCTCCCTGGGAACACAAGGCTGGGCTGAGGTTTACAACATCATTATTTGGTTTTATTTGCCAAATGTCTTACCTGGTATATTATCTGCTTTTACAGATGTGTACCACGTTTGATTTTTTAATTGGTCTTATTTACCAAATGTCTTACTCATTAGACTATCTACTTTTTCAGATGTGTCCTCTTTGATTTCGCGGGGAAGAGAACCGGCATAACAAATCAGTCCCGTGATTAGTGCCGGGAGAGTTTTCCGGCATTCTGTTCCCTCTCCCGCATCCAACGTCGCTGAATATCACACCTACTGTACAACAAATATCCCCTTCTGTCCTTCAGTCCCCTCTGCTCAGCACTGAATGCATAATCATCCCGGCCAATTAAACAAGCAAAGTTAATAAGAGGCAACTATTAGGGGAAGCTGTGTGTGTGTGTTCGTGTGTATCGGGATTCCGATAAAGCATCTCCAATTCTTTAACTGAGATATTTTAAATAGGAGTGATCAAATGTGGGAGACGAGAGGAGTGCATTAGGCCACAGGAGACCACGGAAAGGCATGAACCTCACTGCACCTTGATGCAAATAAATACAGAAATATAGAAACCTCCAAATACATTCCAGGAGGCATCCCCCATACTCTCCAACTGTCATAATATAGGAAGCACAGTCAGGATTTATTTACTTTACTTTACTTACTTACTTAGGCGATCCCTCGCAGTCTGAGGATGATGGTCCTCCAAGTTCAGTGTCCTGGGGGTGGATTCGTAGGTAGCTGTGGAGCCGTATTCTTGACCTGCATCTTCTCTCACAGTGAGGACATTGGTTTCCAGGTGGGAGGCGGTCTCGGTCGGGGTTGGCTTGACGCGCCTTCCTCTTGGCACGTTTCTCTCTTCCTCCTTCCATTCGTGCCTCTTCAAATTCCACAGCACTGCTGGTCACAGCTGATCTCCAGCTGGAGTGCTCAAGGGCCAGGGCTTCCCAGTTCTCAGTGTCTATGCCAGAGTTTTCAAGGTTGGCTTTGAGCCCATCTTTAAATCTCTTTTCCTGTCCACCAACATTTCGTTTTCCGTTCTTAAGTTCAGAGTAGAGCAACTGCTTTGGGAGATGGTGGTCAGGCATCCGGACAACGTGGCTGGTTGATGGCAAAGGACCATTGCTTCAATGCTGGCGGTCTTTGCTTCTTCTAGCACACTGACGTTTGTCCGCTTGTCTTCCCAAGATATTTGCAGGATTTTCTGGAGGCAGCGCTGATGGAATCGTTCCAGGAGTTGCATGTGACGTCTGTAGACAGTCCATGTTTCGCAGGCATAGAGCAGGAATTTATTTACTAGCTGTACCCAGCCACATGTTGCTGTGGCCCTCAGAAAACAGAGGATTTGCAGAAATGAAGCAATCTGGGCTAGGGAACCCCTCCCACCAAAGGTTTCCTGCTGGCTAGTTGAAGCCAGGCTCTTAAGGTGCAAGGTGTATGGAAAATAAAGTAATGAGAAGCAGCCACTGAAGCTGCAAGGCTTTTCAGTTATATTATAGAATCATAGAATCATAGAATCAAAGAGTTGGAAGAGACCTCTTGGGCCATCCAGTCCAACCCAATTCTGCCAAGAAGCAGGAGTATTGCATTCAAATCACCCCTGACAGATGGCCATCCAGCCTCTGTTTAAAAGCTTCCAAAGAAGGAGCCTCCACCACACTCCGGGGCAGAGAGTTCCACTGCTGAACGGCTCTCACAGTCAGGAAGTTCTTCCTCATGTTCAGATGGAATCTCCTCTCTTGTAGTTTGAAGCCATTCTTCCATTGCGTCCTAGTCTCCAGGGAAGCAGAAAACATGCTTGCTCCCTCCTCCCTGTGGCTCCCTCTCACATATTTATACATGGCTATCATATCCCCTCTCAGCCTTCTCTTCTTCAGGCTAAACATGCCCAGCTCCTTAAGCCGCTCCTCATAGGGCTTGTTCTCCAGAACTTGTGATCATTTTAGTCGCCCCTCCTCTGGACACATTCCAGCTTGTCAATATCTCTCTTGAACTGTGGTGCCCAGAATTGGACACAATATTCCAGATGTGGTCTAACCAGAGCAGAATAGAGGGGTAGCATTACTTCCCTAGATCTAGACACTATGCTCCTATTAATGCAGGCCAAAGTCCCATTGGCTTTTTTGCTGCCACATCACATTGTTGGCTCATGTTTAACTTGTTGTCCAGGAGGACTCCAAGATCTTTTTCACACGTACTGCTCTCGAGCCAGGCATCATCGTCCCCCATTCTGTATCTTTGCATTTCGTTTTTCCTGCCAAAGTGGAGTATCTTGCATTTGTCACTGTTAGGAAGCACAATCAGGATTTATTTATTTACTAGCTGTACCCGGCCACGCATTACTGTGGCCCTCAGAAAACAGAGGATTTGCAGACATGAAGCAATCTGAGCTACGGAACTCCTCCCACCAAAGGTTTCCTACAGGCTAGTAGAAGCCAAGCTCTTAAGGTGCAAGGTGTATGGAAAATAAAGTAATGAGAAGCAGCCACTGAAGCTGCAAGGCTTTTCAGTTATATTCATGCTGGCCAAAACACTCAAAAAAGCCTCTTTGAAACAGAGGCTGGGTGGCCATCTCTTGGGGGCGCTTTGAATGTGATTTTCCTGCTTCTTCACAGAATGGGGTTGGCCTGGATGGCCCAACTCTAGGGCTCTCTGATTCTATATTCTTCTCTTCCATTCACCAGTTTCCCCTTCCTTCCTTCCTTCCTTCCTTCCTTCCTTCCTTCCTTCCTTCCTTCCTTCCTTCCTCTCTTTCTTTCTTTCTTTCTTTCTTTCTTTCTTTCTTTTTTCCTCCCTTCCCTGCCTCTTCCCTTCCTTTCCTCTCCCATCCCTGCCTCCTTTCCCTTCCTTCCTCTTTCTTTCCTTCTACCTTTCCTTCCATTCATAATCTCCTCTTCTCTTCACCAATCCTTTTCTTCCTTTCTTCTCTCCTTTCCCTTTCTTTCCCCTCCTAACTCCGGGACAGTTTGTAAGGGTTTTTAAATGGTTTTTTGCGGGGGGGGGGGGGGGAGGGGGGAAGTGGACCCAAGTGGGCGAGGATAAGGTTCAGGGTTGGCATACCTCATATTTTAGGCTTAACTATCCAAGGTGCGGCCCGGTGGCGCAGTGGGTTAAAGCCCTGAGCTGCTGAGCTTGCCGGCCACATGACCTTGGAGGTGTCTACGGACAACGCTGGCTCTTCGGCTTAGAAATGAAGATGAGCACCACACCCCAGAGTCAGACATGACTGGACTTCATGTCAGGGGACTACCTTTACCTTTACCTATCCAAGGTGCTGAACCCTACCACCAGAACAGAGCTCAGTAATTCCAACAATACTTTTAAAGTTCAGAATAGAACTGACAGAGGTTGTATTTGTGTAGGAGTGCAGCTACACCAGTGGTTCTCAACCTGTGGGTCTCCAGGTGTTTTGGCCTACAACCCCCAGAAATGTTAGGATTTCTGGGAATGGAAGGCCAAAATATCTGGGGATCCACAGGTGGTAGAACTTGAGCTACACTGTAGACATGATGTAGTTTGACACCACTTTAACTACCATGGCTCAAGCCTATGGAATCTTGGGAGTTGTTGTTTGATGAGGCACTAGCACTCTTTGACAGAGATGGCTAAATGGCTCACAACCTCTGAGGATGCTTGCCATAGATGCAGGCGAAACGTCAGGAGAAAATGCCTCTAGAACAGTGGTTCTCAACCTGGGGTCCCCAGATGTTTTTGGCCTCCAATTCCCAGAAATCCTAACAGCTGGTAAACTGGGTTGTTGTATGTTTTTTCGGGCTGTATGACCATGGTCTAGAGGCATTCTGTCCTGACGTTTCGCCTGCATCTATGGCAAGCATCCTCAGAGGTAAACTGGCTAGGATTTCTGGGAGTTGTAGGCCAAAAACATCTGGGGACCCCAGGTTGAGAACCACTGCTCTAGAACATGGCCCTGTAGCCCAAAAAAACCTACAACAACCTGATGACTGAAGTCTTTGTAAAATCACAACTCACTTTATTCCATAGGATTTAATCATTGTAGTGAAAGTGGTGTCAAACTGCAATAATTCTACAGTGCAGATCAGTGGTTCCCAACCTTTCTATGGCCATGCCCCACCTAAGCACCTCTAAAATCCTTAACCACCGCCCTCTAATTTCTAATGAAATAGAACAACTATCACATAGGCAGTAGTAATATTTGATACACAAGAGATTGGAGTCATCTGCATCCAATACAGAGTAACTTAAATGTCCAATTTCATTGCAAAGTGTATTTGGTGAGAAGGTGTGCAAATATTCCATCACCTGAGGGTAATTTTCTTGTGGCTGATAAACTTATTTATTTATTTTTCATACAAAAATATTGACTTATTGATGAACGTAATGATTGTTCTTTTGGGTTTTTTTTTCACAGATTTCTTTTTTTTTACTTTATTTGTACCCCGCTAGCATCTCCTGAAGGACTCAATGTGGCTTACAAAGGCCAAGGCCTCAAAACAAAACATAACAATACAAAACCTAAAGCAAATTAAAAACAATTAAAGCAATATTAAACAACAAGCAATAAACAATACACCAAGACACAGCAAAACTGGGCCGGGCCAGAGTAATGGGTACAGAATTAAAAGTGCTGATGTGACAGGTGATATGTAAGGATTATGGGGTAAGTGCAGTGTGCAGTGTTCAGCAATCTTAATTCTAATAAGGTACTTCTGGGACTTGTTATTGGAGTTTTCCTATTGTGGAAAGGCACATCGGAACAGCCAGGTCTTCAAGTTCTTTCTAAAGACTGCCAATGTAGGGGCCTGTCTAAGATCTTTGGGGAGGGTGTTCCAGAGTCGGGGGGCACCACAGAAAAGGCCCTGTCTCGCGTCCCCACCAAACGCGCCTGTGACGCAGGCGGAATCACGAGCAGGGCCTCTCTGGATGAACGAAGTGAGCGCATGGGTTCATAAATGGAGATGCGGTCACACAGGTAGGACGGTCCCAAACCATTTAGGGCTTTGTAGGTAAGCACCTGCACCTTAAATTGGGCTCGGTAAATAAACGGCAGCCAGTGGAGCTCCTTGAACAGGAGGGTTGACCTCTCTCTGTAAGGAGCACCAGTTAACATCCTGGCCGCTGCCCGTTGGACCAGTTGGAATTTCTGAGCCGTTTTCAAGGGCAGCCCCACGTAGAGCGCATTACAGTAGTCCAATCTAGAGGTGACTAAGGCATGGACCACCCCGGCCAGATCAGCCTTTGCGAGGTACGGTCGCAGTTGGCGCACGAGTCTCAATTGTGCAAAAGCCCTCCTGGTCACCGCCGACGCCTGAGCCTCAAGCGTGAGCGATGAATCCAAGAGGACTCTCAAACTGCGGACCTGTGACTTCAGGGGGAGTGTAACCCCATCCAGCACAGGTTGCCACCCTATACCCCGATCCGGTTTATGATCGACCAGGAGGACCTCTGTCTTGTTGGGATTGATCTTCAGCTTGTTCCTCCTCATCCAGATAGACACAGTGGCCAGGCACTCGTCCAGCACTCGAGAGGCCTCCTTGGAGTTGGGTGGAAATGAGTAGTAGAGTTGTGTGTCACCTTGCTACATTCACATGCAGAACAGTATATATTTATATACTGTATATGAGGCCCCTAGAACCATAAGAAATGCAAAAATATTCAGTTAATGACTCATTCTCCAATTGCTCCCCTTTAAAATTAGATTCCCCCCCCCCTCCAGTGGGGCCTATGCATTGGGAACCAGGGGTGTAGATGCCCTTTAGATCTTTGCAATGTTCTGACTGCAGCCTAAGGTGGATTCACCATCACCCGGTTGGCCTGGAAATCCCTAACTGGCTCTTTTCCTGGGGTGGATTCTGCATATCCCTTACCAAAGCAAAAAAAATTAGGGCTGTCACACAATTAACACCCTCCTTGAAAAACACCCTTGCTTGATGAATAACACACATTTTAATCAATTGATGGATTTATCAATCAATTAAATCTACAGCCATTTGCATATGAATAAAACATAAGTTCTGAGGGGGAAACACACTGTCTCCCTCTCTCTTCCTTTTTAAAAAAATAGATAATAAACATGTTGCTGATGCCAGTCAAATCCTTTTAAGAGCAAACTTCCCTCCTGTGTCAGGGTTGCGTCTTCCAAAGCGACACTTGCAACTTCTTCGTTTTGTAAGAGAAAATCATTCTGCCGGGTTGATTAATACATGCTTGGATATTAGAGTTTCAGGGGACCCTGGGGATCATCTAAACCAACCAGGAAATCTAGAAGTCTTCACCCCACGCATTGCACTGCTTCTGCAAAATATATATATCAATTTTTGTTCTATGTTGTCTACAAAAAAAACAGCATTTTCTGAACAGAAAATAACATCTCTGCACACAAAGGGATGTTTTCTGTGTAAGGAACTGGTTTTCTGTGCTGAAATTATATTTTCTGCATAGGAAGTGCCATTGTCTGCATATATAAAAAAAACAATAACCCATTACTCCTGAATGGTGGCGCAGTGGGTTAAACCCCTGTGCCGGCAGGCCTGAAGTCGCAGGTTCGAATCCAGGGAGAGGCAGATGAGCTCCCTCTATCAGCTCCAGCTCCTCATGTGGGGACATGAGAGAAGCCTCCCACAAGGATGATAAAACATCAAATCATCTGGGCATCCCCTGGGCAATGTCCTTGCAGATGCCCAATTCTCTCACACCAGAAGTGACTTGCAGTTTCTCAGGTCGCTCCTAAAACGACAAAAAAAAAGTGAGTAGTTTCAACTACAGTGCAGCTTATTACTTTCTCTAACAATGGCCTCTATTTTAATGCCGGTGAAGGTATTTTAACCATTGGTAATGGAGAGAAACCTTGGGTGCATATACTCAGCAGGATTGATTTTTTTTCTGTGTCAGAAGCAACTTGAGAAACTGCAAGTCGCTTCTGGTGTGAGAGAATTGGTTGTCTGCAAGGATGTTGCGCAAGGGACAACCAGATGTTTGGATGTTTTACCATCCTTGTGGGAGGCATCTCTCATGTCCCAGCATGGGGAGCTAGAGCTGACAGAGGAAGCTCATCCACGCTCTCCCCGGATTCAAACCTCCAACCTGATGGCTCAAGAGTTTGATACAGTATGACAACATTTATTTATTTATTATTTATTTACTGTATTTGTATACCGCCTTTCTCAGCCTGTCGGCGACTCAAGGCGGTTTCCAACAAAACAGTATACAGAGTATCATAAAACAATTTAAAACATTACAATTACATAACCCACAACAACAATAAAAACAACATCATTAGCGTCTCCTTATTGTCAAGCATTGTCCAGTTCCATCGTCAATCGTCCATTCCTATATCATTGATCCATATCCATTACTCTGTGTTTGAGAACGCTTGCTCAAACAGCCATATTTTGACTTGCTTCCGAAACGTGAGGAGGGAGGAAGCAGATCTAATCTCTCTAGGGAGGGCGTTCCATAGCCGAGGGGGCCACTGCTGAGAAGGCCCTGTCTCTCGTCCCCACCAAACGTACCTGAGATGAAGGTGGGACCGAGAGCAGTGCCTCCCCGGATGATCTCAAGGTCCTTGATGGTTCATAAGGGACGATACGTTCGGACAGGTAAGTTGGGCCAGAACCGTTTAGGGCTTTATAGGCCAAGACCAGCACTTTGAATTGGGCCCGGTAGCAAACCGGCAACCAGTGGAGCTGACGCAACAAGGGGGTTGTATGCTCCCTGAGAGCTCAATGCTATGGAATCATGGGATTTATAGTTTGGAGAGGAAAAGTACTGTTTGGAAGAGAGAGCTAAAGACTTTTTAAAACTACAGCTCTTGCAATTCCAGAGCATTGAGACGTGGCAGTTAAAGTGGTATCAAAATACATTGTACTGTGTAGATGCACCCTTTGGGAAACTGGGGAAATGCCAAAGAGTGGGTCATAGGAAAGGGGGTGTGAATATCTGGGGAATGCTATAGGACCAGAGTGAGAGACAAGGGGATGCATTCTTCTCTATGGGATGATGTTTTTTCATACATCCCTTCAAATGTTCAGCTACAATCTCCTTGTTTTCTGCTTTCAAGTAGTTTCAGATCTATTCTTATCATGGGGTTTGCGGGGGCTGAAAGTGTTTGACTAAGCCAAGATCAGCCAGCGAAACCCAGGTGATTGTCCTTTGGTCTCCTGAGTCGTAGTCAAATGCTCCAACCACTATATCAGAACTTTTGGAGCCCTTGGTGGTGCAATGGGTGAAACCCTTGTGCTGGCAGGACTGGTTGACCAACAGATTGGTGGTCTGATTCTAGGGAGCGGGGTAATCTCTCATCTGCCGAGCTTCAGCTCCCCATGCGGGAACATGAGAGAAGCCTCCCATGTCATGAATGACTTTTCAATAACTTTGAAGCATAGGTTATTTTTATTGTAATTTCCAGTGTGAGAGGGTATATTGGATTACAGAAAAACATTTAGACAAAGAATGGCATTGGACATACAGATTCCATGCAACTACATTGGATTTACAATTACATTGGTTAACAAACAAAGGGGAATTACATTTTCACTCAACATTCACACCACATGTACACTCATTCATCCTCAGGCATTCAAATACTACCATATCCTTTTCTCCCTCCTTGGAGAAGCACCTGTTAGGTCAGACCCTGCTTCCCTGCAGCCTGTCAACGTACAGTTCCAAAACTTCCATGACTTCAAAATGCCGAAATGCATCCTTTCCCTAAGCACAATGCCAAGGATCAGATCTCTGTTTTCCATACAGCAGAACTTGACTCCCTGCACAAAATCCAAGACTCCAAAAGTGCACGTCTTCCTCTTCCCTTGAGAAAGAAGCCCCAAAGTGACCAGACTGCCCCTTGCAAATCTGCCACTCTCCATAGGTACACTATCTCTCTCCTTCCCATGGAGCAGAGCATAGTGGTTGGAACAGACTCCTCAGGTCTGCCACACTTTGAGCATTATTAGACTGAGTCTTTTATAAGAATATTCTGCTGATGTAGTCCCAAAGTTGTAAATTAATGATAGACGTCTTCCATCCTGGATCCATCTCGGTTTCCTGGCCAGATGTTGACTCTTCTTGATTGGTGTTGATCTTATGTTGACTTCCTTCTTAACATTGTAAACGTTTCTGTTATCACTATCCCAATTCTTATCAGAGTTTACTTTTCAGGTCTCATTAGCAACTTTTAATTATAGTCCAGCAAGCAGGTAGTTAGTCACTGCAAGCCTTAGTATTTTACTGGTGTCTCCAAAATTATTAACTCCACTCATACAACTGCCATTCTTCCATTCATCCCGCACATCATTATTAAATTCACATTTCTCAAATCTGCAATAATATTTTTGTGACACCCACAGGATGGTGAAACATTAATCATCCGGCCGTTCCCTGAGCAATGTCTTTGCAGATGACCAATTCTCTCATACCAGAAGCGACTTGCAGTTTCTCAACTTGCTTCTGACATGGAAAAAAATCAGAACTTTCAAAACATTTCATGTTGGTGACACACTTTTGAGACATGCATCATTTTGCAACACAGTAATTCAGTATTATTAGCAAACCAGAGGCTAAACCATCCCCTTATAAGAGATACAGGCACATCCATAAATTGCAATAACAAAATCCATGGTGACACAATGCATCCCATGAAAAGCTTTCGTTTATATATTTAACTAGCCATCCCCTGCCACGCGTTGCTGTGGCCCACATGGGGGTTCTGTGTGGGAGGTTTGGCCCAATTCTATCATTGGTGGGGTTCAGAATGCTCTGTGATTGTAGGGGAACTATAAATATCAGCAACTACAACTCCCAAATGTCAAGATTCTATTTTCCCCAAACTCCACCAGTGTTCACATTTGGGCATATTGAGTATTCGTGGAGAGTTTGGTCCAGATCCATCATTGTTTGAGTCCACAGTGATCTCTGGATGTAGCTGAACTACAACTCCAAAGTGGAATCCATGACATGCGAGTGTGGAGAAGAGCAAACCACTGACCACCTGCTGCAATGCAACCTGAGCCCTGCCACATGCACAAGGGAGGACCTTCTTATAGTAACACCAGAGGAACTCCAAGTGGCCAGATACTGGTCACAGGACATTTAATCAACTACCAAGCTTGCAAACTTTGTTTTTTGTCTGTTTGTTTGTTTGTTTTGTTAAAAATGTAATACAAATGTCTGGTTGCTCCTGACACGATAAATAAATAAATAAATAAATAAATCCAAAACCAAAGGATGCTGCCCACCAAACCCTTCCAGTATTTTCTGTTGGTCATGGGAGAACTGTATGCCAAGTTTGGTTCAATTCCAACGTTGGTGGGGTTCAAAATGCTATTTGATTTTAGGTGAGCCATAAATCCCAGCAACTACAACTCCCAAATGACAAAATCAATTTTTTAAGTGAAGGACATACATTAGGTCATTAGGTGTCTTGTGTCCAAATTGGGTGTCAATTCGTCCAGTGGTTTTTGAGTTCTGATAATCCCACAAATAAACACTACATTTTTACTTATATAGAAGATATAAGATTTATTTTTTATTTCACATAGAGATTTCATGTTATGTTTGTGAGACACACCTACACACCACAGCCAATGCATGAACAAGTCATCTTAATTGGAGCTCGAAAAGTTACTTTTTTGGACAACAGTTCCAAAAAGAAAAGGAAAACAACCAGCATGGCCATTTTCTAAGCAATATGTTAAGTTGTTGGAAAAGTTTTTAATAAAGAATTCTAACTTGGCCATAATGCTGAGCCCACTAATAAAGTAATAAAGCTCATTAAGCTTACAGTGGAACTTACTCCAGAGTAAACATACAGTTGGTGACTTGCCACCCCCTACTGTTTGTGTAATTGCACAGGCCGGCCAAAATGGAAAGCAAGTTGTGGTTTTTTGTACGTCTTTCAACTTTTCCACAACAAACAGAGACAAAAGTGTAGTGCTGTGAGCCGATGAATGCAACAAGCCGAACTTTGACCTGTGGCAATAGATTAACATGTCACTACTGGTGGGTTTTCTTTTGTTTTCATCTCTCTCTTTTTTTCTTAATTCTAAATGAAAAGAGTTTTGATGATATGCAATGAAAAGTCAGCATTCCGAAGAGAACCGCCGTTCCCTTGGCCCGAACGAAGGAAAGATCATGAGTTGGAATAACAGAGAATTCTTGAGGCCGGCCAAGTTGGTGAAAGGTTAAAGAAGCAAACAGTAATGAGGGGGGATGTCTAAAGGGAGAGAGCCAAAGAATGGGAACTTGACTTCTAAATTAAATTCCAGTTATGAACTTTGATTAACACTCAGGCACACATGCTCACAACTTGAGAGGTAAACTGCAGTGGAACTATCCATAGTTTTGTTGTACATCAAGGTTTGCAAATGCGTGATGGCCAGAAGACAATTTTCTCCATTTGGACCACTCTTTTGGGCTGCACTGTACTTACTTACTTATGTAGGCGATCCCTCGTTGGCCAAGTAGGATAGTCTTCCAGGATCAGTATTCTGGTGGGTCCGTAGGTGACTGTGGAGCCCTATTCTTGATCTGCATCTTCTCCCACAGTGAGGGCATTGGTTTCCAGGTGGAAGGCGGTCTCAGTTGGGGTTGGCTTGATGCGCCTTCCTCTTGGCATGTTCCTCTCTGCACTGTACACACCACAAGCAAAAATGCTACCAATTTCCTTTGCCTGTCCCTTTCAAAATAGCAACAGAATATGGTGGTTTTGCACTAAGGCCCAGAAGTATTGGACTGAAATACATATTATGTTGGAAAAATTGGTTAAGTTTCCAATTATGATAAAACCAGATTTTTATTTGTTGGGGATGCTGGACAATCAACTTGAAAGAATTATTATTATTATTATTATTATTATTATTATTATTAGAGCAGAGGTGAGCACTTAGCAACATATTGGGCTCAATGGCGGGTCTATATTGGATGTCTTGAAACCTGGTTGTTGAGTTGCTTTGTTGTTGCTGCTACTATTACTGTCCCAGTATGACATCAACCCACATTTGGTAGCCACAACAGAGTGTGTCTTGATGCCAGATTTGTTGCTTCAGTTCTGAGAGAGGTGTCGTGTTTTATCTCACAATTCAGCAGCAGATCAGTTGCACAACTTCAGCGCTTTCCAGTAGCTTCTTCCTGCACAGTATTTTCAGTCAACTGCTCCCACAGCCTGCAGTCACTCTGGAACTCTTTACAGACACTTGAGCACATGCCCGGTTATTGTCAGTTTTACCATTGTTAACCCCCCCCCCCCCCCCAATCTAGATGACACTACAAACTTTCCACAGCATACGGTTATATCTTGTCTTAGCAGACAGGTTCTTTTAATCAGTTACACAGAGCCTTCAGCAAACAGCATCACAGCACAAGGAGAGAGAGAATACACTGTACATGACTTCCTTATATACAATTCTGTACATTTACACATAGCAATCTCTGATTGGTTCCCAACTCATTGACTTAACTCAAACCCAGGATTGCATCATTAACACTCATTTGGACCAGGCCAGAACACATTCCCCAAATGATGTCCTATATACAGATAATGCATGACTCAGCATTTCCAATAGAAGCCTATTAGCAGTGCATGACTCAGCTATATTACATTACAATATATTGTAAAACCTGACAGGAGGAATGGGGCCTGTCTTATTTCCCTTGGAAGGTTGTTTCAGAGGCAGGGGGCAACCACCGAGAAGGCCCTCTCTCTCATCCCCACCAACCGTGCTTTGGAGTCTGGTGTGGTACTTAGACTTTTCAGGCAGAGAGTTCTAGTGTATCCTTAAACTACAAATGTTGGGTACTCATAAAAAGCATAGGATCAATCACTAGAATCATGTTGTATGAAAGACACCCTATTCTCTGTTGTTCCAGAAATATGGGATTATTTTTTATAGGTCTTGGCCTATAAAACCCTATACGGCTCCGGCCCAGCTTACTTATCCGAACGTATCTCTCTCTACATTCCACCTCATAATTTAAGATCTACTGAGGAGGCCCTGCTTCGGTCCCATCAGTGTCACAAACGCATCTGGTATGGACGAGGGACAGGGCCTTCTCAGTGGTGGCCCCTCGCTTGTGGAATTCGCTCCCCAGTGAGATTAGATCCGCATCCTCCCTCCTCACTTTTAGGAAAAAACTAAAATTGTGGTTTTGGAGTCAGGCTTTTGGCTAGTGGACTTAGCAGCACTTAGACACTGAACCGGACCACAGGATTATGACAATAGGAAACGGATATGTGATTTTGATTAGGCGACTATGTTAGTATATGAGTATGTGATTTTAATTAATGTTATTGTTACATTTTTATGTATTTGATTTTATGTTGTTGTATTGATATTATGGCATTGAATTGTTGCCCATGTAAGCCGCCCTGAGTCCCCCCTCGGGGGTGAGAAGGGCGGGGTAGAAGCAATGTAAATAAATAATAAATAAATAAATATTTCAGAAGACAGGGAAGAAAAGGCAAGGAAACAGATTGTAGATGGTACAGTGCAGGCCCTCCAACTCCAAGAATTCCTGACCAGTTTACAGGCTGGCTAGGATTTCTGGGAGTTGGAGGCCCAAAGGGTCAGTTTGAGGATGCCTAGAATAGTGGTTTGGGTGTTGGATTATGACTCCAGAGGCCAGGGTTTAGTTTGCTGCTCAGCCATGGAAACCCCACTGAGTGACCTCAAATGAGCCATATACTCATAGCCCTAGAAAACCCCATGTTAGGTTTGCCTATAAGCTGGAAATGGCTTGAAGGCACAAAACAACAATATGGACAAATCTACTTCTGCAAACCAGGGACCCCACTGACCCCGGGATGTGGCTCGCTTCTGCCATCGAACAATGGGAATTGTTGGAGGAGGATACTGAGACGGGAAAAACTGCATAAGTGTACTTTGCCATTGCCTCTGATTTAAAAGACGGAATGCCTACCATGCAAAACTGATATCAGAGTCTGCATAGGCTGACCTACTTTTAGCCAGAACAAAAGCAGGATTAAAAGCATTTTTCCCCCTGACAAAAACATGTTCTTGTTTTTTTCGTTCCCTCTTGGGAGGGAAGAGGAGGGAAGGGAGAAAGAGAGTGGGCAGTTGCGGGTTCTGTTGTTGTTTGTTTCGCCTGTAAAAGTGCCTGGGGAACTTCAAAGCAATCATGGAAGGTGGCCTCAATGTCCATAGAGTGCGTGTGAATTCATTCCAGGCCCTAATCAGAACTTTAAAGGAGTTACACAAGGGTGATGAACACGCATGTCTCTCGTCTTATCTGTGGTTAATGCTTAAGGTTATCATGTTTAATGACATCAGCAGGGACTGCCCCTATTAATGGAACATTTGTGATGTCAGCAGGGCACTTCCGCTGCGACATCACAACAGGTCATCCTGTTGTGACCATGAAATCTAAGGGCTCTAAACGGGGGGTCATCTGGGGAAGCCCTGCCCTCGGTCCCACCTCCCTGGCATGGACGAGAGAGACAGGGCCTTCTCAGTGGTGGCTCCTCAACTGTTGAACTCCCTTCCCAGGAATATTAAATCAACCCCCTCCCTCCTGACCTTCCACAAGAGAGTGAAAACGTGGCTTTGTGACCAAGCCTTTGGAGAACTTGTGCAATAGATAGACTTGGAACAATGTGCAATGACCACTGGAATGGTCCAGTGTCAGGAGCTAACCAAACAGTTGTATTAAATTTAAAAAATGCGCACACACACACAAAGTTTGCAAACTTGGCATTTTATTAAATGTCCTTTGATCAGTAGCTGGCCAATTGGAGTGCCTCTGGTGTTGCTATAAGAAGGTCATCCATTGTGCATGTGGCAGGGTTCAGGTTGCATTGTAGGAGGTGGTCTGTGGTTTGCTCTTCTCTACACCTGCATGTGGTGGATTCCACTTTGTGGCCCCATTTCTTAAAGTTGGCTCTGCTTCTTATGGTGCCAGAGTGCAGTCTGTTCAGCACCTTCCAAGTCGCCCAGTCTTCTGTGTGCCTAGGAAGGAGTCTCTCATTTGGTATCAGCCATTGATTGAGGTTCTGGATTTTAGCCTGCCACTTTTGGACTCTTGCTTGCTGAGGTGTTCCAGCAAGTGTCTCTGTAGATTTTAGAAAACTATTTTTTGATTATCCAAATGGGGGGTGGGCTGAAGATGTCACTGCCTTGGTCGACTATTGGCTGCTATTTCCCAGTGAATGTCAGGTGGTGCAATACCAGCTAGACAGTGTAATTTGTCCAGTGGTGTAGGGTGCAGACACCCCATGATAATGTGGCATGTCTCATTAAGAGCCACATACACTGTTTTAATGTGATGAGATGTGTTCCACATCGGGCATGCGTACTCAGCAGCAGAGTAGTAGCAAAGCGCAAGGGCAGATGTCTTCACTGTATCTGGTTGTGATCCCCAGGTTGTGCCAGTCAGCTTTTGTATGATGTTGTTTCTAGCGCCCAGATTATGCTCATGGATTATGTGTTTAACTCTGAATGTATTGTTTTTAAATGTTTTATTTTTTTAATGTACTTTTGAATTCTAATTTAATATTTATTTAAGTGTACATTGTGTTTTAAGGGATCAAATTATTGCCTGTATGTAAAGCCACCTTGCGTCCCCTCCAGGGTGAGAAATGCGGGGTAGAAATGTCATTAATAAATAAATAGAAGGGTCCAGACTTAGAAACCCTACTTCTAAGGCAGCAATGGGAATTGTGCATCCCAGAATCACTCAACATTAGCTATGGAGCCAAGGGCTTCTGGGATTTGCCATCCAATACTTCCAGGAAGATCCCATTATTTACATTACTTTCTGAAAGGGATGCATTCATAACACAGTATGACCACGACAATCATACTCTCAGACATTACATAGATATGTGAAAGCGTGGGCAATAGCAAACCATTAAAATGAAGGAATTCTGGTCCAAGAATACCATACAGCCATGTTGGAGGACCTAGAAAACGCCTACAAGTGACATATTTTGTCATACATGGATACCGTTTCTGTGGATATGGGGTCATAGTGTAGTCATCAAAAAATGCACAGTTTTTGAAGTTTTTCTCACACCGAGAAGAAAGTTGTTAAGATTACTCATTCCTTCCTTTGAGGAGAAAATTAGTAGAGTGCCATCGCTATGGAGGAGGCAATCTTTCAGATATCCTGGCTCCAAACTGTTTAAGATTCAGTTGTCAGCTCAGGAAGAAAACAATTTGCCACTACTTTTCTTCCTGAAGAAAGTAGTGAATAATTTTAGCAATGTTCTCCCTATTTTATGAAAAACTTCCAAAACCACACAGCTTTGTGAAGTCAATTCACAATCCAGGGTTTATAAGGGTAATTTAGGAAGAGAGATACGGAAGGAAGAATGGGAAGAGGTATGGAACTAAAATATTCAAAAGCAATGAAACTCAAAGAAAATTGGATTAAGATGGCCCATAACCCCACACAGATTAGGGAAATTTAACAAAAACGCAAACACAAAATGCTGGAAATGCGGAGAACAGGAAGGGACATATTTCCATCTATGGTGGACCTGTCCAAAAGCTATAACATACTGGAAAAAGATACAAAAAACACTACAAAAAATATTAGAGATCGACATACCATGAAAAGCAGAAACCTTCCTATTAGGAATACACAATATTAAAATGGATAGAAATAAAGATAAAATTTTCTTTTTACTAACAACGGCTGCAAGAATAATATATACAAAACACTGGAAGAAAAAAGACCCACCGAAGAAGAGGAATGGATGACAAAAATACTCGACATAAGAAACATGGATAAACTGACTTATATACTATCCAAGAAAAAGGGTACTCCAATGGCAGAAATAGATTGGAATCAAGTAACAACATACTTAGCAAGAGAAAAGAACATGAAAATAATTACATAAAAGAAAAGACGGAAAACACAAATCAGGGGTGAGCAAGATAAAAAAGAAGGAAAAATGACAGAGAAGAAGAAGAAGAGAAGGAAGAGGAAAGAACCTCTTAGAAGATACCAGGAAGTCAAATCCACATCCACAATAAACAAACCCCTCCCTCACTGTGTATTCTTTATTTCTATTTCTTCACTATATACTTAACACAATTCCAATATCCACCGGAAGAAAGTGGATTTGGATATTTGATAAAAAGGAACATCTTGATGGAAGAAACCAGATACGGTTTTTTTTCTTTTTGTTATCTCTATTTTATCTTTTTTGCTATCCCCCTCTTTTTCTCTTTCCCATTCCAGATCCTTATACTTTTCCCCTCTCAGTTTTATCTTTTTATTTTTATTTTTGGCATTATATGTTTTTATGGAAAATCAATAAAATTATATTTTTTAAAAAACAATCCAGGGTTTATTTCTACACAAAATTAATGCATGGTTGATTTGCACCTAAGACAACTTTTTCAACACAGGAAGCAAGTTTTTCCCCACTGAAAACAATATACAGAAATATACTTTTCTGCACACAAAAAAACAATATTTTCATGAAGAAAATAATAGGTTTCAGAGGAAAAACAGATGTTTTCAATGCAAATGAAGCACATACAAATTTTGCATGGATTATCCCAAATGGCAGAATTTTCTGCATGAGAAACAACTTTGTATGTGCAGAAAATAATATTTCTCTGCAGAAGAATTTTTGAGGCAGAAAATAGTTTTTGATATAATTTTGTGCAGAATTAAGTTCCAGATTGTGAAAATGCTCCTCAATCCAGAATTCTTTGCATACTTTGTTGTACTTTTCATTTAAAATATATCATTAAATATTCTTTCCATTTTTACAGTCCAGTGAGTTTCCATACTTGAGATGAGAAAGGGTAGCAAAATATCATAGGTCAGGCATTTATAATTTACCTTTCCACCATAACTGGGATACATCAAGACTTGTGGTTGTTAAAGCAGTTACAATAAGGAACACATGTAAGTTAAAAACTTGCACAAAGTTATATTTAAAAATGAAAGTAAATTACCTATAGAATTAAACCAGGGAAACCATGAATCTCTATGAGGAGCAGCTTAGAGAACTGGGTAAGTCTATCTTGGAGTTAATTAGAACCAGAGATCCTGAGGAGTGAGGTTGAATGGGCCTTAAAAAGCATTGCTAATAACAAGGCAGCAGGAGACGACGGGATCCTAGCTGAACTGTTTAAAATCTTGAAAGATGATGCTGTTGAGGTGATGCTTGCCATATACCAGCAAATATGGAAAACACAAGAATGGTAATCAGACTGGAAAAAAATCAACTTATATCCCCATACCAAAAAAGGGAAATGCTAAAGATTGCTCAAACTTTCATACAGTGGCCCTTATTTCTCATGCCAATAAGGTAATGCTCAAGATCCTGCAAGGACGACTCCAGCAATATATGGAGCGAGAGTTGCCAGATGTACAAGCTGAGTTTAGAAAAGGCAGAGGAACAAGACACCAAATTGCCAATATCCGCTGGATAATGGAGAAAGGCAGGGAGTTTCAGGGGGAAAAAATCTATTTCTGCTTCATTGACTATTCTAAAGCCTTTGACTGTGTGGATCATAATAAATTGTGGCAAGTTCTTGGTGGGATGGGCATACCAAGCCACCTTCCCTCTCTCCTGAGGAATCTGTACAAGGACCAAGAAGCAACAGTCAGAACTGACCACGGAATCACAGACTGGTTCAAGATTGAGTATGGCAGGGATGTCTACTCTCACCTAACCTATTCAACTTGTATGCACAACACATCACGTGATGTGCGGGGCTTGACAAATGCAAGGCTGGGGTGAAAATTGCTGGAAGAAACATTAACAACCTTAGATATGCAGATGATACCACTTTGATGGCTGAAAGTGAGGAAGAGCTGAGGAGTCTGATCATCAAGGTGAAAAAAGAAAAGGCAAAAGCTAGGCTGCAGTTAAACATCAAAAAAACCAAGATTGATAACTGGCAAATAGAGGGAGAAAACTTGGAGGCAGTGACAGACTTTATATTTCTAGGTGCAAAGATTACTACAGACACAGACTGCAACCAGGAAATCAGAAGACGTTTCCTTCTTGGGAGGAGAGCAATGACCAACCTCAATAAAATAGTGAAGAGTAGAGACATCACACTGGCAACAAAGATCCGAATAGTTAAAGCAATGGACCATAAGGAAGGCCGAGCAAAGGAAGATAGATGCTTTTGAACTGTGGTGTTGGAGGAAAATGCTGAGAGTGCCTTGGACCACAAGAAGATCCAACCAGTCCATACTTCAGGAAATAAAGCCCAACTGCTCACTGGAGGGAAGGATATTAGAGGCAAAGAGGAAGTCCTTTGCCACATCATGAGAATGAAAGGAAAGCTTGAAGAAGACAATGGAAGGAAAAAGGAAGAGGGGCCAAGGGCAAGATGGATGGATGGCATCCTTGAAGGGACTGGCTTGACTCTGAAGGAGCTGGAGGTGGTGACAGCTGACAGGGAGCTCTGGTCCATGAGGTCACAAAGAATCAGAAGTGACTGAACTAATAAACAACAAAATCTTGGAGAAGAGAAGGCTGAGAGGTGACCGGTAAGATGTTTAAAGTCTGAATGACTGTGTGTTAAGAAGGTTTTGATTGTGTCTTCCTGAATGGTAGAATGGGGTTGAACTGGATGGCCAGGAAGGCTTTGTCTAGTTAATATTTGGATGGGAGACCACCTGGTTGGTGTTGGGGAGGGGGTTAAATCCAGCAGATATTGCTGGTTTTTCGCTCCTTCTGTGGCAAAGTCAGTAGTAGCAGTTGGAATGGATATGTAATGCATCTTTGCATTTCACTAAAAGAGTTTCTAAGCACAAAGTTATCAATCACTGTGATCGAGGATTTAGGCCTTTGTCTTCTGGTCAGGATTCAAGCCTGATTTGCTCTTTGACCCAGTCTGTGGTATCTCCATAAAACTCTTCTCCAGAGCCACATTTCACATGAACTGATTTTCTTTCTATCAGGTTTCGTTCATCACTATCCATCTTTCCCACTCATGCATGGAAATTAGAAAATATGATGGCCTAGATTATCCTGATTGTGATGTTTAATTATATATCTTTACACTTCCAGATCTTATCTGGCTCCTTCACAGCTGGACGAAGGAGACATTAATGCAGTTTGGCACCACTTGAACTGCCATGGTGCAATGCTATGGAATCATGGGAACGGTGGTTTTACAATGCCAATGGCTTTTTTACTTAAGAGTTGGTGGTGCCACACAAAACCTCAGATCTCAGGATTCCATAGCTTTGAGTCAAGGCAACTAAGGTGGGATCAAACTGTACCAATTCTACATTTTAGAGCCAAGCTCAAGCTTGGAATGAGTTAACCACCTCATCACATTGAGAGGGGAAAGCATGGGTGACTGTCCCTTGAAGAGTAGAGAATTGCCCCTCTGCCTTCCCACCACACTCACAGTGGAAACTGAAGAGCTGGCTATACATCCATCTCACACTAGCCGTCCCCTGCCACGCATTGCTGTGGCCCAGTCTGGTGATCTGGAAAATAAAGTAATGAGAAAGTGTTGGTTTCTAATATATGTAATTCCTTTCTGCTTGTGAGTAAACAGTCTTTCTTGTTTGTTTGTCAGTGTTGATGTGGAGAGTGTCTGGTTTGCCTACTCTGGAACATGCAACATATCATTGTCCTTCTTTAGGGGTCCCTTTCACATCTATGATACTATATCGGTGTGTCTGTGTGAATCATATCTATCTATTAGGCTTGGGCAATCCATGGTTCTAAATGGTTCTAAAGTACTTACAAAACTAAAGTTCTGGTGGTGAAAATTTCAGAACTCTAACAAAACTTTCAAAATTTAATTATTATTTCATTATTGGTGATTTTAATGACAGAACCAATTAGGAACTGCCATTTATTATGAAATTTTGAGAGTTTTGTTAGAGTTCTGAAATGTGCACCACCAGAACTTTAGTTTTGTAAGTACTTTAGAACCATTTAGAACCATGGATTGCCCAAGCCTACTATCTATCTATGGCTGGATGGCTCTTTGTCAGGAGGGCTCTGATTACATTTTATTGCCCTGGTGAAGGGAGTTGGACTGATGGCCTTAAGTATGGGGGTTCTGTATGGGAAGTTTGCCCCAATTCTGTCATTTGTGGGATTCAGAATGCTCTTTGATTGTAGGTGAACTATAAATCCCAGTAACTACAAATCCCAAAGGTCTATTTCCCCCAAACGCCACCTGTGTTCATATTTGGGCATATTGAGGATTTGTGCCAAGTTTGGTCCAGATCCATCATTGTTTGAGTCCATAGTTCTCCCTGGATGTAGGTGAACTACAACTCCCAAACTCAAGGTCAATGCCCACCAAACTCTTCTAGTGTTTTCTGTTGGTCATGAGACACCTGTGTGCCACATTTGGTTCAATGCCATCATTGGTGGAGTTCAGAATGCTCTTTGATTGTAGGTTAATCCCAGCAACTACAACTCCCAAATGACAAAATCAAAAAATTTTGAGTGAAGGACATACATTGGGTTGTTAGGTGCATGCTGTCGAAATTTGGTGTCAATTGGCCCACTGGTTTTTGAGTTCTGTTAATCCCACAAACGAACATTACATTAATCACAAGGTCAGTTTTTAATCAGAAGAAACAACAATATTCAAAAACCAAGAGATCCCTTGTCCTGCCCAAAGCCCCTTACATTAAAGGAGACTGACACCAGTTTAAAACTATGTCTTTCCATGGATCCTGTGGTTCTATATCAAAGCCCCTAGGATACAAGAGGCAGTGATCCAGGTTTAAACTGTTTCTTTCTATGGGATTCTATGGTTCTGAATCAAACCCCATAGGATCCAAGAGACTGCTGATACTTGGGCAATGAAACGGGACAGGCTCAAGTTGGCCAATGCCTGGTTTGGTGCATAATTATTCCTGAATTGGTCTCCATCCCCAAATATCTACTTGTCCAAGGAACAGCCACAAAATTATTTGGTGACATAATGAGATGACAGGAAAGCTTGGAGAAGACAATGATGCTGGTGAAAAGGAAAGGAAAAAGGAAGAGCGGCTGACCAAGAGCAAGATGGATGGATGATATCCTTGAAATGACTGGCTTGACTATGAAGGAGCTGGGGGTGGCCACGGCTGACAAGGAGCTCTGGCATGGGCTGGTCCATGAGGTCATGAAGAGTTGGAAGTGATTGAACAAATAAACAACACCTGCTTGGCATCTGTTCAACCAGCAACAAGATGGTGATTGATCTTTGCTTTGTTTGAGTGCTTTGAATACTTGGGTTATGACCATGAAGGAGCTGGGGGTGGCCACAGCTGGCAAGGAGCTCTGGTGTGGGCTGGTCCATGAAGTCACTAAGAGTCAGAAGCGACTGAACAACAACAAGGATTGAGCCATGGAGGACAAACAAGAATCCATCTGCTGATTTCCATGTCAGTGGGACATTAACCACATTATCACATTGAGAAATTTCCCAGTCGTAGGACACTTCAGCATCTTCTCAAGCACGGAGAGGCACTGAGCTCATCACAGTTAAACTACTTCTGGCCATCATGCATAGTCCTCCATGGTAGAAAAGAGGCAGAAGTGTCCTGAAAGGAGGGAACTCTGACAATTGACCTCATCACATTGTGGCTGGACCTTGAACAAGTAGATATTTGGGGATGGAGACCAATTCAGGGACAATTATGCACTAAACCAGGCATTGGCCAACTTGAATCCTCCAGGTATTTTGGACTTCAACTCCCACAATTCCTAACAGCTGGAAGCCCAAAACACCTGAAGGACCCAAGTTGGCCCAGACCTGATTTAAACTTATGATGGATTCTACTGCATATTGTTTGAAAGGATGGAACTAGTCTTCAAAGAAGTTAGAAGACACCCCAAGGGCCATCCAGTCAACTTGAGCCCTCCAGGTGTTTTGGACTTCACCTCCCACAATTCCTAACAGCCTACTGGCTGTTAGGAATTGTGGGAGTTGAAGTACAAAACACCTGGAGGGCCCAAATTGGCCCAGGCCTGAACTAAACTCATGTTGGATTCTATTGCATCTTGTTTGAAAGGATGGAACTGGTCTTCATAGAAGTTGGAAGACCCCCCCAAGGGCCATCTAATCCAAATCCATTCTGTCATGCAGGATGCCACAGCCCAAACCTCCTAACAGATGGCCATCCAGCCTCTGCTCAGAAGCCTCCAGAGAAGAAGACTCTATTGGACTCTCAGGCAGCAGCGCCATCCACTGTTGGGACTGCTCATCCCATTAGGAAGTTCTTCTTAGAGGGTCCAAGTAAGCCCAGGCCCGATTTAATCTCATGTTGGATTCTATTGCATCTTGCTTGGAGTGATGGAACTGGTCTTCATAGAAGTTGGAAGACCCCCCAAGGGCCATCCAATCCAACTCCATTCTGTCATGCAGGATGTCACAGCCCAAACCTCCCAACAGATAGCCATCCAGCCTCTGCTCAGAAGCCTCCAGAGAAGAAGACTCTATTGGACTCTAGGGCAGCAGCGCCATCCACTGTTGGCACAGCTCTTCCCATCAGGAACTTCTTAATATCCAGGTGGATCCATGGCGACTTAGAATCATAGAATCATAGAATCAAAGAGTTGGAAGAGACCTCATGGGCCATCCAGTCCAACCCCCTGCCAAGAAGCAGGAATATTGCATTCAAAGCACCCCTGACAGATGGCCATCCAGCTTCTGTTTAAAAGCTTCCAAAGAACAAGCCTCCACCACACTCCGGGGCAGAGAGTTCCACTGCTGAACGGCTCTCACAGTCAGGAAGTTCTTCCTCATGTTCAGATGGAATCTCCTCTCTTGTAGTTTGAAGCCATTGTTCCATTGCGTCCTAGTCTCCAGGGAAGCAGAAAACAAGCTGGCTCCCTCCTCCCTGTGGCTTCCTCGCACATATTTATACATGGCTATCATATCCCCTCTCAGCCTTCTCTTCTTCAGGCTAAACATGCCCAGCTCCTTAAGCCGCTCCTCATAGGGTTTGTTCTCCAGACCTTTTATCATTTTAGTCGCTCTCCTCTGGACACATTCTAGCTTGTCAATCTCTCTCTTGAATTGTGGTGCCCAGAATTGGACACAATATTCCAGGTGTGGTCTAACCAAAGCAGAATAGAGGGGTGGTGCTGGAGGAAAGTTCTGAGAGTGCCTTGGACTGCGACAAGATCCAACCAGTCCATCCTCCAGGAAATAAAGCCCGACTGCTCACTGGAGGGAAGGAGACTAGAGACAAAGTTGAAGTACTTTGGCCACATCATGAGGAGACAGCAAAGCCTGGAGAAGACAATGATGCTGGGGAAAGTGGAAGGCAAAAGGAAGAGGGGCCAACCAAGGGCAAGATGGATGGATGGCATCCTTGAAGTGACTGGACTGACCTTAAAGGAGCTGGGGGTGGTGACGGCCGACAGGGAGCTCTGGTGTGGGCTGGTCCATGAGGTCACGAAGAGTCGGAGACGACTGAACGAATGAACAACAACAATGACTTCCCTGGATCTAGACACTATGCTCCTCTTGATGCAGGCCAAAATCCCATTGGGTTTTTTTGCCGCCACATCACATTGTTGGCTCATGTTTAACTTGTTGTCCACGAGGACTCCAAGATCTTTTTCACACGTACTGCTCTCGAGCCAGGCATTGTCCCCCATTCTGTGTCTTTGCATTTCGTTTTTCCTGCCAAAGTGGAGTATCTTGCATTTGTCACTTCCTTTATCTTGATAATTCTTGGAGGCTCTTTCTAAATCTTAAGATTCAATGGAACTTAGACATGCTTAAAAAACATCTTTCCCCATGAGCCTAGAAGTGAGCCTGGTATTTACAATGCTGTTGGAGGAAAAGGTCAAAGATTTGTCCTTTGCCAAAGAGTGATGATGTATTTCCAGGCCTCTCTCCTTCTCTCTCTCTCTGTCTCTCTCTCTCTCTTGAAACCCAATGTTTTGGGAGGGTTGGGGTGAAGGCTCCTGCTGGCACATCAGCCCAGCAGACTACAAAGGGGGCCACAAAGGCAAAGAGCGCCACCCAGAGGTTTTTCATTCAACGCCTGTCATTCCAATTGCAGCGGGTTAGAGATCAGAGGGAGCCTGCAATATCTACTGAAGAGACATCAGACGGTGTAGTAAAAAGGGTAATCCATTTATTTTTAGAGAAGTTTTCCACTCGGAGATCATACACATGACAGATCACAGAAACACATGCAAGCATGAAATTTAATTTTTGAGAATTCTTTTCCCGGGGCTTCCATGTAAAATGACAGTGAATGAAGCAGAAGGAGAGGGGAGAAGAGGAAGGGGGGAGAAAGAATACCCATAATCACAACAAGACAATTACTGTAAGTCATTTTTTCCCTCTTTGAAGGCAAAGGAGGAGCCTTTCAAAAATTAGAACGGAACAAAGGAAGGAGTTTCTTTAAAGGCCTCTCATTGATGGAAACTTTTCAGCAGGACTCATCCTTAAATTTTGGGAAGAGAGAGGAAGTAGAAAACAATAAAAATTGTAGATAATTCATTTATTCCCAAATATTTATTTATCGTGTCATCAGCAACCATACCATTGTATTACAGTTCTAGCAGAGCAAAGCAAACACACAAATTAAAAAGGAAAAGGAAAAGGAAAAAAAAAAAACCACAGATTTTGCAAACTTGGTAGCTGACTAAATGTCCTTTGACCAGTATCTGGCCACTTGGAGTGCCTCTGATGTTGCCGCAAGAAGGTCCTCCATTGTGCATGTGGCAGGGCTCAGGTTGCATTGCAGCAGGTGGTCTGTGGTTTGCTCTTCTCCACACTCGCATGCCAAGGATTCCACCCTGTAGCCCCATTTCTTAAGGTTGGCTCTGCATCTCGTGGTGCCAGAGCGCAGTCTGTTCAGCGCTTTCCAAGTCGCCCAGTCTTCTGTGTGCCCAGGGGGGAGTCTCTCATCTGGTATCACCCATGGATTGAGGTGCTGGGTTTGGGCCTGCCACTTTTGGACTCTTGCTTGCTGGGGTGTTCCAGCGAGTGTCTCTGTAGATCTTAGAAAACTATGTCTAGATTTAAGTCATTGACGTGCTGGCTGATACCCAAACAGGGGATGAGCTGGAGATGTCTCTGCCTTGGTCCTTTCACTATTGGCTGCCACTTCCCGGCGGATGTCAGGTGGTGCAATATCGGCTGAGCAGTGTAATTTCTCCAGTGGTGTAGGGCGCAGACACCCCGTGATAATGCGGCATGTCTCATTAAGAGCCACATCCACTGTTTTAGTGTGGTGAGATGTGTTCCACACTGGGCATGCATACTCAGCAGCAGAGTAGCATAGCCCAAGGGCAGATGTCTTCACTGTGTCTGGTTGTGATCATTTGTATTCCCAAATGATAGGATGCATTGAAAAATTGTGAAAACAACTATGGTGTTGTGGTTTGAGGGTTGGGTAAGGATGCCAGGACATCAGGGTTTGAATCTCTTATTGGCTGTAGAAACCCATTGGGTATTTATTTATTTATCATGTCAGGAGCAACCAGACAGTTGTATTACATTTTTAACAAAACAAACAAACAGACAGACAAAACACAAAGTTTGCAAGCTTGGTAGTTGATTAAATGTCCTTTGACCAGTATCTGGCCACTTGGAGTGCCTCTGGTGTTGCTGCAAGAAGGTCCTCCATTGTGCATGTAGCAGGGCTCAGGTTAAATTGCAGCAGGTGGTCAGTGGTTTGCTCTTCAACCCATTGGGTGACCTTGGTCAAGTCATCTTTTCTCAACCATGGAGAAAACCTTGGATTGAGGTTCTGGGTTTGAGCCTGCCACTTTGGACCTCAGTAAGCGAGAGTCCAAAAGTGGCAGGCTCAAACCCAGAACCTCAATCCATGGCTGATACCAAATGAGAAACTCCCCCCTGGGCACACAGAAAACTGGGCAACTTGGAAGGCGCTGAACAGACTGCGCTCTGGGACCACGAGATGCAGAGCCAACCTCAAGAAATGGGGCTACAAAGTGGAATCTACGACATGCGAGTGTGGAGAGGAGCAAACCACTGACCACCTGCTGCAATGCAACCTGAGCCCTGCCACATGCACAATTGAGGACCTTCTTGCAGCAACACCAGAAGCACTCCAAGTGGCCAGATACTGGTGAAAGGACATTTAATCAACTACCAAACTCACAAATTTTGTATTTTGTCTGTTTGTTTGCTTTGGTCTGTTAGAAATGTAATATAAGTGACTGGTTGCCCTGACACGACAAATAAAATAAACCTTGGAGAAAGATAATGGGAAACCTCTTCAGAAAAATGCTGCCGTTATTGAGTCTGCTGGATATCATGGTTTCCATATTGAACTGGGAGCCCCTGGTGGTGCAGCATGTAAAACAGCTGAGCTGCTGAACTTGCTGACCAAAATGTTGGTGTTTGAATCCAGGGAGCGGAGTGAGCTCCCACTGTTAGCCCCAGCTTCTGCCAAACTGGCAGTTCAAAAACATGCAAATGTGACTAGATCAATAGGTACTGCTTCTGCAGGAAGGTAACGGTGCTCCATGCAATCATGATGGCCACATGACCTTGGAGGTGTCCATGGACAATGCCGGCTCTGAGGCTTAGAAATGGAGATGAGCACCATCTCCCAGAGTTGGACATGATGAGAATGTCAAGGGGAAATCTTCATCTTTTTAGCAGGTGGTCAGTGGTTTGCTCTTCTCCACACTTACATGTTGTGGATTCCATTTTGTAGCCCCATTTCTTAAGATTGGCTCTGCACCTCGTGGTGCCAGTCTGTTCAGCGCCTTCTAAGTCGCCCAGTTTTCTGTCTCTCATTTGGTGTCAGCCAAATGGGTTTTACTCATTAATAGCTAGGAATGGGAGAAACCAGGAGTAGGATGCACATGGCATCATGTGATAGGGAGCATCACCATAGGTGACTTTTGGATAGCTTTGGGTAAGATTCGTTGTGTCCCTGGATGATCAGGTGCTGGTTAATTGAGTATAGGCATTACAATCTAGTATTTAGCCAATCTAGTATTTAACCAGGCAAGGTGTTCCAGCTGGGAGAAGAAAACCTGGTTCTGAAGTCCAGCAGAACATTGGGAAATCATCCATCCAAGCCCCGTTTTTGGAGCTCTGACTTTTTGGGGTCTGGTTCTTGCACAACAGCCTTACTAAGAAATCCTAGATGTTTGCATGTATGTAAACACTCCCACAGAGGAAGACAGTGTCATCCCCACTCTGAACAAACCTTGATGAGAAAAACCCATGACAGATCTACCCAGGGTGCATCACTCTCCACCATAGTTACTTTGAGGACATCCACCTCAGGGCCAACAATAACATAGATCAAAGCCAACTTCAGAATCATAGAATCATAGAATCTAAGAGTTGGAAGAGACCTCATGGGCCATCCAGTCCAACCCCATTCTGCCAAGAAGCAGGAACATCGCATTCAAATAACCCCCAACAGATGGCCATCCAGCCTCTGTTTAAAAGCTTCCAAAGAAGGAGCCTCCACCACACTCTGGGGCAGAGAGTTCCACTGCTGAATGGCTCTCACAGTCAGGAAGTTCTTCCTCATGTTCAGATGGAATCTCCTCTCTTGTAGTTTGAAGCCATTGTTCCGCGTCCTAGTCTCCAGGGAAGCAGAAAACAAGCTTGCTCCCTCCTCCCTGTGGCTTCCTCTCACATATTTATACATGGCTATCATATCCCCTCTCAGCCTTCTCTTCTTCAGGCTAAACATGCCCAGCTCCTTAAGCCGTTCCTCATAGGGCTTGTTCTCCAGACCCTTGATCATTTTAGTCGCTCTCCTCTGGACACATTCCAGCTTGTCAATATCTCTCTTCAATTGTGGGGCCCAGAATTGGACACAATAATAACTTCTAGACTACTTCTCCCTGTGGCTTTTAGCCATCTTAGCTGGAGGGGAGGATGGGAAGTGTAGTCCAAAAAAGCTTTTCCTGAATTTGACTGAATTCTAGATTGCTTTCATTGTAGCCAGCTCCAGAATACCAAAAGAAAAATCAAGTGATTTGCCCATGGGGCCAGAGATGGACATGGCTGAGAACAAACAAACAAAATTGTTTCGCTTTGTCTCTTTGACACAGCCTTAATCTCATGGCTGGAGACTGTAAACATGATGGGTGGATTGACAGCCTGCCTAAAAATCAATCCTGGCAGCTTCATTAGGCATCTTCCGCCTGACCGATTAAACTTCATTTCAGACTTGCTTGCTTGCTTTCAGAAAAAGAGCAAAAAGAACAAGGATGTAGCCATTTCACATGGAGCGAAATCCCACCTTATACTGTCTTTTTATCCCAGGATCTGATGCAAGTTTATCCGCTTATCCCAAATGTTATGGCAGTGGAGACTCATATAATCCATTAGATAAGCTTGGATCAGATCCTGGAATATAAGAACAATGTAGAAGGGGCATTAGGGGCCTTCTACACTGCTATATAAAATCCAGATTGTCTGATTTGAACTGGATTATATGGCAGTTTAGACTCATATAATCCAGTTCAAAGCAGATAATGTGGATTATTTACTTTGATAATCTGGATTATATGGCAGTGTAGAAAGGGTGAGGGCCATGTATCAAGATGTGAGAGGAAGCCACAGGGAGGAGGGAGCACGCTTGTTTCCTGCTGCCCTGGAGACTAGGATGCAATGGAACAATGACTGAAAACTGCAAGAAAGGAGATTCCATCTGAACATTAGGAAGAACTTCCTGACTGTGAGAGCTGTTCAGCAGTGGAACTCTCTGTCCTGGAGCTGTTCAGCAGTTGAACTCTCTGCTGTTCAGCAGTGGAACTCTCTGCCCCTGGTGAAGGCTCCTTCTTTGGAGGCTTTGAAACAGAGGCTGGATGGCCATCTGTTGGAGGTGCTTTAAATGCAATTTTCCTGCTTCTTGGAGCATGGGGTTGGACTGGATGGCCCATGAGGTCTCTTCCAACTCTATGATTCTCAATTATTCAACTAGCATGTTGAATTCACAAATTCTCCAGGAATACACAATTGCTACATTTGTGGACTTCTGCTTATATACCTTTGAACAGAAGGCAGTTGTTATGCTTGAGCCAAAAAAGTACAATTCCATGAATAAGGGAGCTATTGCCAACACAATAGTAGTTTATGTTAAGTCTGGAATGGATGTCGTCTACATATGTGAATTCCCTTATAGAAGTGGTTGGACATTTTGGG
Source organism: Anolis sagrei (assembly GCF_037176765.1). Taxonomy (NCBI): domain Eukaryota; kingdom Metazoa; phylum Chordata; class Lepidosauria; order Squamata; family Anolidae; genus Anolis; species Anolis sagrei. The sequence goes on from NC_090021.1 coordinate 335,930,421, forward strand.
TCTGATGTGACATTCATAGAATCATAGAGGTGGAACAGACCTCATGGGCCATCCAGTCCAACCCCTTGCAAGAAGCAGGAAAATCGAATTCAAAGCATCCCTGACAGATGGCCATCCAGCCACTGCTTAAAAGCCTCCAAAGAAGAAGCCTCCACCACACTCCGGGGAAGAGAGTTCCACTGCTGAACAGCTCTCACAGTCAGGATGTTCTTCCAAATGTTCAGATGGAATCTCCTTTCTTGTAGTTTGAAGCCATTGTTCCGCGTCCTACTCTCCAGGGGAGCAGAAAACAACTTGCCTCCTCCCTATGACTTCCTCTCACATAGTTATACATGGCTCTCATGACGTCTCCTCTCAGCCTACTCTTCTTCAGACTAAACATGCCCAGCTCTTTAAACCTCTCCTCATAGGGCTTGTTCTCCAGATCCTTGATTATTTTGGTCACCCTCCTCTGGACACCTTCCAGCTTGTCAACATCTCCCTTCAGTTGTGGTGCCCAGAATTGGACACAGTATTCCAGGCGTGGTCTAACCAAGGCAGAATAGAGCATGGGGAGCATGACTTCTCTGGATATAGACACTAGACTCCTATTGATGCAGGCCAAAGTCCTATTGACTTTTTTTTTTTTTTTTGCAGCCACATCACATTGTTGGTTCATGTTTAACTTGTTGTCTACAAGGTTGACGAAGTGAAGTTGCTTGTGGATGAGATATTATAACAAGGAAAAGCAAGAGAATGGTGACTTCCCACAGTTATCAGATAAGCTGTGAGTGTCGAAGTGTGTGAATTTGATGGTTGAGTGCCACTATTTTGACATCTCAACAAATGCCTAAATAAGAGGAACTGAAATGACCCTTGGTGATGGGTCCTTCTTTTGGCTGTTAGGTTGCCTTTCTCCTTACCTGGCCTAAATGCGATATGATATTATTCCCAGTCCCTCTAAATAAGGGATGGGGAACACAGGGAATTAATGATCCTTTCAGAAAGATAACAGCCCTGGGCTGCCCTGCAAAGAGCTGGGGAGGGGATTAGATTTGGCAGGGGCCCCTCCCAGGCTTTCCCCTGCTGTTGCCTTTTTCAATTATAATTAAATCCCCTCCAATCATCAAGGGCTGGTCATTGAAAACCTCCACCAAGCATCAGTGACTTTAAGTGAACAGAGTTAGTGAACCATATTGAAGGAACGGTGTTGCCCTATTCATCGTTTTTTTTCTCAATGGGATTTGGTTGATGTGAACCTAATTTGCATATCGATTCCACCAAAAAGGAGAGAGGGAAGCAGAGAAGGAGAGGCAGAGAGAATGGAGGACATGGTCTAAGAGGGCAGGAGCTATGGCGAGTGAGATGAGACACAGGTTCGCAGCTTGGGTGTGATCTTGGACTCAACGCTGAGCCTGGAACCCCAGGTTTCAGCGGTGACCAGGGGAGCATTTGCCCAATTAAAACTTGTGCGCCAGCTGCACCCGTACCTTGGGAAGTCTGACTTGGCCACGGTAGTCCATGCTCTGGTCACATACCGTATAGACTACTGCAATGCTCTCTATGTGGGGTTGCCTCTGAAGACTGCTCGGAAGCTTCAATTGGTCCAACGATCAGCAGCCAGGATGCTAACAGGAGCGGCACTCAGGAAGCATACAACTCCTCTGCTGCGCCAGCTCCACTGGCTGCCAATTTGCTACCAGGCACAATTCAAAGTGCTGGCTTTAGCCTTTAAAGGCCTAAACGGTTCTGGCCTGACCTACCTGTTCGAACGCATCTCCTCCTGTGAACCAGTTAGGACATTAAGATCATCTGGGGAGGCCCTGCTCTCGATCCCGCCTGCATCACAGGCGCGCCTGGCGGGAACAAGAGACAGGACCTTCTCAGTGGTGGCCCCTCGGCTGTGGAACACCCTTCCTACAGAAATCAGATCGGCCCCCTCACTATTGGCATCTCGGAGGAAAGTGAAGACCTGGCTGTTTGAACAGGCATTTGATTAGGCAGTGTAATCAATTATTGGAACACGGAATAAAGGATAATGAAACTGGATTCTGATTCTATCGATGAGACGTGATGGATTTGTTATATTGATGTTGATGTTTAATTAATTGTTATGCTATTGCGTTTAAATGTCCAATGATTTTGTACTGTGTATATTCAAACTGTTATTGTTAACCGCTCTGAGTCACCTATGGGCTGAGAAGAGCGGTATACAAGCGAAGTAAATAAATAAATAAATAAATAAGAGTGGATGTTGAAGATGTGGGACTCTTGAAGGTGTGGAGAAGGTCCCTCAAGTGATACAAATGGAAGGCAAAGAGGTATCACAGAGCAGAAGAGGGAGAAATATACATATATTGCATGTATATAATTGTGTAAAAGACCAAGGCATTGACATCTCCTGCCCATCCTTTGATTGGGTATCAGTCAGCATACCAACAACTTAAATCAAGAAACAGCTTCCTAAGATTTACAGAGATGCTTGCAGGAACACCTTAGCAAGCAAGAGTCCAAAAGTGGCAGGCTAAAACCCGGAACCTCGGTTAGTGGCTGATACTGGATGAGTGATTCCCCTGGGCACACAGAAGACTGGGCTACTTGGAAGGTGATGAACAGGCTGCACTCTGGCACCATGAGATGCAGAGCCAATTTTCAGAAATAAGGCTACAAAGATCATCTGGAGAGGCCCTGCTCACGTTCCCACCTCCATCGCAGGCGCGATTGGTGGGGACGAGGGAAAGGGCTTTCTTGGTGGTGGCCCCCCGACTCTGGAACTCACTCCCCAAGGACATCAGGCATAGCCCAACTCTGGCAGTCTTTAGGAGAAGCCTGAAAACATGGTTGTTCCAGTGTGCCTTCCCAGAATAAGGAAATTTCCAGCAATATGTCCCTAAATGCACTTTATTAGTGACCTAGGACTGTCTGCACACCCTATCCCTCTCCGAAAATTTTCTATCCCACCTGGTCATGCTCAGCATTATTTTTAAAATTTTAATTATTGCATTTGGCCCAGCCATAGGTCTTTAAACGTCGTCGTGTTATTGTTAATGTGTACTGCTTATTTTTATTATGAGTTATGTATTGATTTGTATTATTGTTGTTGTTTTGCTGATGTATTGTGGGCTCAGCCTCATGTAAGCCACACCTTAGGGAGATGGTAGCGGGGTATAAATAAAGTATTATTATTATTATTAATATTATTATTATTAAAGTGGAGTTCATGACATGCGAGTGTGGAGAAGAGCAAACCACACATCACTTACTACAGTGCATGTGAGCCCTGCCACATGCACAATGGAGGACCTTCTTACAGTGATACCAGAGGCACTCCAAGTAGCCAGCTTCTAGTCAAAGGAAATTTAGTATAATGTCAAGCTTTTGTCTTTGTTTGTGGTTTTTTAATACATTATAATTCTCAATTTGCTTCTGACACGATAAATAAATACAAATATATAATTGCATGTTCCTACATGCCAGGAGGTTGAACTGGATGGCCTTTGTGGTCTTTTCCAACTCTGTCTATGAAAGCATATGTGCCTTCACATCATCTGTCATTTATGGCAACCCAATGAAGAGTTTTCTTAGGCAAGGAATTCTCAGGGGTGGCTTTTCTAGTTCCTTCCTCTGAAATATACAGAACCTTGCATTTGTAAGTAGTCCAAGGATGTTCCAGAGCTGAATCTGCTCAGATTCCAAAACCACATGGGATCTGGTGCCTACAGAGGATTTAGGTTCTATTGAGACAATTGTGTGTAAATGCACACCTTCAAGTTACCTGCTGATTTATGGTGATCCCTTGAATTTCACAGGATATTCTTAACCAAGGAATAGTCTGAAATGGTTTTGAGAGTGCCAGGCATTTGTTGGTGTTTCCTATCAAGAGCTGACCCTGATTATCTCCCAAGGTCAGACAAAATCTGTTGCCTTTTAAGTACTTACATCCATCTGAACATGAGGAAGAACTTCCTCACTGTGAGAGCGAGCTGTTCAGCGGTGGAACTCTCTCTCTGCCCTGGAGTGTGGTGGAGGCTCCTTCTTTGGAGGCCTTTAAGCAGAGGCTGGATGGCCATCTGTTGGGGGTGCTTTTAATGCGATTTTCCTGCTTCTTGGCAGAATGGGATTGGACTGTTTGGCCTATGAGGTATCTTCCAAGTCTATGATTCTATGATTGATATACATACATTATATATAATTGTTCTGTCGTGCGCTGGGCTTGAAATGAATTGCCTTTTAAAACAGGACGTGCAACTTTAGCCCAGCGGGAAGCCAGGGGACCCAAAGAGAAATTCTTAAGGATTTTCACCATAAACAGTCTCCAGAGGGCTTGTAAAATATAACAAAGTCTTTTATTGGTGAACAATCAACAGAAACTTCCTTTGTCTTCAAAAGGTGGCTTCTAACTGTTACTTTACTCTAATGGAAAATCCCTTTCCAAACTTCTCCCAGGCTAACTGTGATCCTAAACCTAATTGATGTGGGCTCCACTACCGGGTTGAACTGCATCTCAAAGCACCGAGTGGACCTACCAGTAGGCCTGTAGTCACTTCAGCTGGAGTTCTTAGATGTTCAAAGCTGCTTTTCCCTCCAAAATTCCTCAGAGCTTTAGGGCTGTTTCCCTGGGAATCTTTGGGAATCCTTTTGCTTTTAAGACTGTTCTCCCCCGGGAGGTCTTAAGGGTTGAAGCCTTTGTACAGGAGATAGTCTGTACACGTCCTGTACTTTGACTTTCCTTGCTGAGACTGACTGAAAATGGCTCCCTTCTGTCTTGAACAGGGGGTGGAACCAAACTTAACAATGATGGACACGGGGCCTGCCCTATAACTGCAAACTTTAACAGGAAGCCACCCTTCTGCAGAATCCCAAGCCTTGGGCTGCAAGCAAACACTTAATACAAGGCAAATAAAGTGGGAGCTTCTGGTACAGCTGTACCAGCACAATAATATAATATATAATATAACTAGCTGCCCCCCTGCCATGCGTTGCTGTGGCCCAGTCTGGTGATCTGCAATATAAAGTAAAGAGAAAGTGTTGGTTTCTAATATATGTAATTTCTTTATGCTTGTGGGTAAACAGTATTTCTTGCTGTTTCTTTGTCAGTGTTGATGTGGAGAATGTCTGATTTGCCTAATCAGGAACATGCAACATATAATTGTCCTTCTTTAGTGGTTCCTTTCACATCTATGATACTATATCTGTGTGTGTGAATCATATCTATCTCTATCTATGGCTGGATGGCTCTTTGTCAGGAGGGCTTTGATTACGTTTTTTTGCACTGGTGAAGGGAGTAGGACTGGATGTTGGTCATAGGGGTTCTGTGTGGGAAGTTTGCCCCAATTCTGTCATCGGTGGGGTTAAGAATGCTGATTGTAGGTGAACTATAAATCCCAGTAACTACAACTTGCAAATGTCAAGGTCTATTTCCCCAAAACTCCATATGTGTTCATATTTTGGCGTATTGAGTGCTTGTGCCAAGTTTGGTCCAGATCCATCATTGTTTGAGTCCACAGTGCTTTCTGGATGTAGGTGAACTATAATTCCCAAGCTCAAGGTCAATGCCCACCAAACACTTCCAGTATTTTCTGTTGGTCATGAGAGTTCTGTGTGCCAAGTTTGGTTCAATTCTATTGTTGATGGAGTTCAGATTGTAGGTGAATTATAAATCCCAGCAACTACAACTCTCAAATGACAAAATCATAATTTTTGAGTGATGGTCACTCCTTGTGTTGTGAGACGTTTTGTTGCCAAATTTGGTGTGATTTCGTTCATTGGTTCTTTTGTTTTTAAGGTACTCATTATGCACAGAGCATTTTTATATATATAGGTAGAAGATGTATAAACATTTATTGGGGTTTCACGAGAAAATTTTGCTTCATAAAGGACTCCACGGCTGAAGAAGTTGGAGTACCTCTGGTGTAGAGTGCAACAATCCCAGATTCTAAATTTCTAAATCCTAAATCCCTGGGTTCCCCTACAGTGCACCAAGCTTTTTTCATTTAATCATTCTCAGCTATAACACAATCTGTCTTTCTTGTCCTGCCACTTCCAGATTCTTGTGTCTGAGAGGAAGACCTTGAATTCCGTCAGGCTTTTTGAAGGGTCGCTGTTTTGAGATGCATTTATTAGTTCTGTACTCACTCGAGACACTCAGAGTTTATTCAAGGAATTTGTTTCCTTCCCTAGATATTGTGCTAATTAATATTCCCTGTCACTAATTAAGAGAAATAAATGGGACTCATTACTGAATATTGCTGGTGAGTTAAAAACAAAAGACTGGCATCCCATTGCCATTTTATGCACGTGCAAGTTCTTTTACATGTGCAGTTGAAAACAGTAGAAGTCAACCACAGAGTTATGGTGAAGGACTTACAAATGCCTCTCTATCTAGCCATTGGTAGGTCTTCCAGTGCAATTCTATGCTCAATTTCTGGTGAAAGTTGGTCACAGAGTCACATTGGATAACCTAACAATGCCTAGAAAAGCGCTATTTTCTCCAGTATGATTAAATGTCTGCCAGAACCTACACATTTTTAATGTGAACCTATTTTTTTTCCAGTCATATGTAGGGCAGCAGAGGAGGAGATTTCAAATACACCAATCCCTGAATGCAATCTAAAATGTTAAACTCACAAACTTCCCAGTTTTCCTGGATATTTTGTTCAATAAGGCAACTTCTGAAAATTTGGCAAGGCGACACTCGTGATAATATTTTTATGGCTTTGTGCAGTTTTTATATTATATGCTAAATGTTTTAATAGTATTTTATGATTGTTTAATTGTTTTATAATTGTTGAGGCATGAATTGTTGCCAACTGTGAACCATCTTGAGTCGCCTCCGGGCTGAGAAAGGCGGAATACAAATATGGTAAGTAAATAAATAAATAACATGCCCATCTCCACCAATGAGCTTACATTCATTTTTTGCCCCACCAAACTGAGTCCAGCTAGTTCTTCATGTTCTGAATCATGTCTGAACCAAAAAACTGGATTAATGCAGATTTGGGCAGGCACATCACTGCTTGCAATCCTCGAGTTAGAAACAGCTGACTTACAAATGACTCATAGTTAAAAATGGGGATGAGACAACCGGAAGTGTGGGAAATCTATTCATAGAATCATAGAATCAAAGAGTAGAATCATCCAGTCCAACCCCCTGCCAAGAAGCAGGAATATTACATTTAAATCACCCTTGACAGATGGTCATCCAGCCTCTGTTTAAAAGCTTCCAAGGAAGGAGCCTCCACCACACTTCGGGGCAGAGAGTTCCACTGCTGAACGGCTCTCACAGTCAGGAAGTTCTTCCTCATGTTCAGATGGAATCTCCTTTCTTGTAGTTTGAAGCCATTGTTCCGCGTCCTAGTCTCCAGGGAAGCAGAAAACAAGCTTGCTCCCTCCTCCCTGTGGCTTCCTCTCACATATTTATACATGGCTATCATATCTCCTCTCAGCCTTCTCTTCTTCAGGCTAAACATGTCCAGCTATTTAAGCCGCTCCTCATAGGGCTTGTTCTCCAGACCCTTGATCATTTTAGTCACCCTCCCCTGGACACATTCCAGCTTGTCAATATCTCTCTTGAATTGTGGTGCCCAGAATTGGACACAATATTCCAGGTGTGGTCCAACCAAGGCGGAATAGAGCATGGGTAGCATTACTTCCCTGGATCTAGACACTATGTTCCTATTGATGCAGGCCAAAATCCCATTGGCTTTTTTGCTGCCACATCACATTGTTGGCTCATGTTTAACTTGTTGTCCACAAGGACTCCAAGATCTTTTTCACACGTACTGCTCTCGAGCGAGGCGTCCCCCATTCTGTATCTTTGCATTTCGTTTTTCCTGCCAAAGTGGAGTATATTCCTAGGAAAGAAGAGAAATCTGCTCCTGAAAGCGTTACTATGGTAGGGAAAATGTGTCTCAACTGAAGCTTTATCATAAGTTTTGTTTCCACAACAAGCCCAATTTTCCGAAATCCAATTGTCACAGGGACAGAGATTGAGGGGAAATCTTCTGAACAGGGGCACAGGCAGCAAAGGAAACACATCGAGTCACCTACTGCTTGTGACAGTGGGGGGATTACTCGGGCATCGCGGCAAATCCGTGGGGCAGCAGGGTAATCTGGCATCCCATACACACTGTAGCGTCAACAGCACCACCTTCCCCATTACATAGGAGAAAGCGTTGCTGTCTGGCTTTCCTCCATACTCGCTCCGTTGCTGGCAACAAGAACATGGGAAGCTTCCCATGTTCTCATTGCTCCCTTGTACTATGCTTTCAGCACAGTTGGGGGACGGATCCCCACCAGAAGTAGCTGCACATCGTTTGGTGGGATCAAGCAGGCTCTGTTCTCGAACTGTGCTGAAAGTGTAGTATGATGCCGATGTGAAGAAGTCCTTAGTAGATATTTACAATCAACTGAGGAGGGCCTACTTGCTGATCCATCCCTCATTCACACGTGTTTGGTAGGATCATGGCACAACAGGCCTTTTCAGTGGCTGCTCCACCCAGACTGTGGAACTCACTCCCAAAAGAGACCAGGATGGCTCCATCTCTGCTGGCCTTTCACAAGCTGCTCAAGAGAAGGATAGAAGGCACATTCATAGAATCAAAGAGTTGGAAGAGACCTCATGGGCCATCCAGTCCAACCCCCTGCCAAGAAGCAGGAATATTGCATTTAAAGCACCCCTGACAGATGGCCATCCCTTCTTCCTGATTGCTCAGGTGCCTCCATCAATTTCAGAAAAGGATGTCTGCATTATCAGTCAGAAGGAGGGTGGAGATCACCCCAACTTTCTCGTTGGGCACCCAATTCTAACCCAAGCTCCTGCAATGGTCAGGAGCTTGGATGGTGGTCCATGGGTGGTTAGAAGCACAGACATGGAAAAGATGAGTGGTGGACCATTCCTGCAGAGTGGATGTGTTCCCACCTGGAAAATGGCACTGGATTCAGCATGAATGTGCTAGATCTGGGGCAGCTCCGGGGTATGTTTATATGGACTAAACAGAGCCCTGTATCCATGAAGTATCAATTTCCTGCTTCTTGGCAGGGGGTTGGACTGGATGGCCTATAAGGTCTCTTCCAAGTCTATGATTCTATGATTCTAAGTAACTTCCAATGGCAATAGACTGTGTGATTTTCTTCTTAAAACTAAACAAAAAAGGGAGATGCAGGCACTTTGGGGTTTTTGTTAAGGGTCTATGGAGTGACAGCCATACATGGACTGTAGGTTGTCTATGATTGGACCTAAACTGCCCAATACTCCAGGATCTGATTCCAGATTATCTGCTTTGAACTGGATTGTATGAGTCTTTACTGCCATATAATCTGGATTAGGAAGATAATCTAGGATCAGATGTTGGGATATACGGCAGTGTAGAAGGAGCCTATATTTACTCTGTGTTGCTGAGCTTGGCCTTCAAGGAAGGATTCATGAGAAAAGAAACCTTGGATTAACAGATCAGGGGGAAAGCTGGTGGATAAAGGGACCTATCTGTGATGCCGAGGCTGGCTGACATCCAAACGGAGCCAGTTTTGTTCCATTGAGCAAACATCAGCCATAGATATTTTTTCAAGAGTTGGCATTGCCTGATAAGAAATTGCTGAGTTCATTCTCCTTCTGTTTTGTTCCTCTGGCTGCTCTCTGTCCATAGATACTAATTAATAATTGTAGTCTTCTTAAACTGTTCTGGCTTAGGTTTCAAAAAGCTAGGGCTTAAGCCTTCGCTGCTGTCTTGAGTGCGATTGCCTCTCTGCCTCTTCTCTCTGAGACTCCAGATATGAGATTTGGATTCTGGATGTGAATGTGGCTTTAGATGCCGTCACTAAAGGAGATTGGTGGTGCATTTATACTGCAGAATGAATGCAGTTTGACACTACTTTACCTGGCATGACTCAAGGCTGTGGAATCCTGGGGCACCTGCACACTTTATAAAACTGTAACTCCCAATTTTCCATAGATTGAACCAAGGGAGACAATGTGGTAACAAACACTGTATGCCAGTGAAAGAGGGATGGACATGACATCTTTCCCCAGGGGGTTGCTTCTTGCCCTCCTTTAGGAACTGGAACTCCCAAGGACCAAAACACTGTAGATAACTCAAAATAGGGTTTATTGTTCACAAAGAGTTCTCCCTTTAAGGTAATAAGCTGGAAGTTTCAAAGGGGTAAAGGAAAAATATACATTACAGTCTCTGGTTGTCTTGGGTCCAAGGAGTTTTGCAGCTGAGAAGCTTTTCCAGGTCACTCTTTCTCAATGGCTGTGAATGCCGGAGCAATTCACAACCCCAGTCCAAATGGCCTATGTTTGAAGACACAAAGTCTTCCTCTGGTGCCAAAGGACTGGTTTGAAGGTGCTTGAGACTTCTCAACGTCATCCAGGTTGATCTGAACATGAAGCGTAAGTCTCAAGGGTAAGAACCTCAGAATTGGTGCTGAGAGGTAACTTAATCAAGGGCTTTTAGAGCCAAGTCTCTCTCTCACGTCTATCTGATAGAAAGTTTGATGGTGGAATGAAAAAGGAAACACTGTCCTGCTCCAGGAAGAGGTGGAGCCAAACAATTGAGCTGAGGAAGCAATATAACTGGTGCAAACAACATTGATTTACAGCTATAAATAACCAGTTAATCCAACTATACATTTACAGGGTAAAAAGGCAAAATCAGGCAATTCAAATCTTGCAACTTACAGTTCTACATATAGGTGGCATCACTCGCACCGTCACACATTGATTCTACAATATAGATTAGGCATGGACAAACTTCGGCCCTCCAGATGTTTTTGGACTCCAACTCCCACAGTTCCTAACAGTCTCAGACCCTTTCCTTTCCCCCCTCAGCCAAAGCAGCTAAGGGGGGAAAGGAAAGGGCCTGATGCTGTTAGGAATTGTGGGAACTGAAATCCAAAACGCCTGGAGGGTTGAAGTTTGCCCATGCCTGGTATATCATGCCTGGAAGGCCGGAGGTTTAGCACAGCTGGTAAATCATCAGCAATTGGTTGCTAGCAATAAGATCTAGCAACCAAAAAGATTGAAAGTTTGAAGCCTCGGATTGGCGTGAGCTGTCAACTGTCAGCCTAGCTCATTGTTTACCTAAGCAATTCAATTTCTCTAAGCTGTGATTAGAAAAATCAGGTACCGCTAAAAGCAGGTGAGGTGTTTTATGACACCATTAAGAAAGAAGATCAGAAAATGTTGTACGACCAAAAGAAAGGAGGAAGTCCTGACAGCTCTTCGTCATAGAGGATAGAGCAACAGCACTCCCTGGACTCGAGCCCAATCTTCAATGGCACCTCCTTCTGTTCTGTCTGTGTATTGTCTATACAAAGTGGCATTGAATGTTTATCGTGTATGTGTACTGTGATCTGCCCTGAGTCCCCTTCATGGTGAGAAGGGCGGAATATAAATAAAGTGTTGTTGTTGTTGTTGTTGTTGTTGTTGTTGTTGTTGTTGTTACTGTATGCCAGGTGCATCAATGCACTGCTCTGCAGAATGTGCATTCTTCCGTAATGTGTATTCATGACCAATGGCACCCCATGTGGAACTCTTCTGCCCTTTCTGTATCCAAACTGCTGGGCTGCTCTGGAGTTTCATCCAAACTTTGGGGTATTCCCCAACTTTTGTTACCTCAGGGATTGAACTAGTTTAACCCTGCAATAAGGACCAGAAATCTCTAGACACCCTCCCCAAAGACATTAGACTAGCACCCACGTTGGCAGTCTTTAGGAAGAGCTTGAAGACCTGGCTATTCTGATGTGCCTTTCCAGAATAGGATAACCCCCAGCACTATGTCCCAGAAGCACTTTATTAGAGTTAAGACTCTCTGCACATTGCACTTGCCCAGAAATCCAACATATCACCTCTCACACCCAGCACTTTTCACCTGTACCCATCATTGGCCCGGTCCTGGTTTTACTGCGTAATAGTGTAATGTTTTGTTATTGCTTATGTTTTTAATTTGCTTTGTATTGTATTGTTACTGTCTGTTGTTGTTGTTGTGTTGAGGCCTTGGCCTTTGTAAGCCACATCGAATCCTTCGGGAGATGCTAGCGGGGTACAATTAAAGTTTAATAATAATAATAATAATAATAATAATAATAATAATAATAGATATCCAGGATTGAGTTTGTGTTCATTGCAGGTTCCACAGCTAATATAAAGAAGCCCTAAGAGTCCTCCTATTTTTTTCCCACAGGGTGAGCACCCCTTATCCAGAAATCTGAAATAATTCCAAAATCTAAAATTGTTTTCATGGGTTGTTGAGAAAGTAACACTTTTGATTTCCAATGGCTCAATAGATATAAAGTTTGCTTTATGCACAAATTTAAAATATTGTAAACATTTACCTTCAGGTTATGTGTATAATGTTTCTAGAAAACATAAAGGCATTTTGTGTTCAGTGGCGTCCCTTCTCCAAGATAGCTCATTATGTATGTATTTGCAAATACAGGTATTCCAAAATCTGAAATGCAGAACACTCTTGGTCCAAGCATTTCCAATAAGGGATACGTAACCTGTAGCAGACATTTTACTGTATCTTTGGGTCTTGTCCTCAGTCTCCAAACGCATAGAGGAGAGCAGTGCTCCAAGGGCTGGTGTGCAGCAAAGGGGGGAGAATCGAGACAAGTGACAGCCGCCCAGTCTCCCTGCCTTTCAAATCATTTTCTCTGTTGCGCTCGGCTAGAACAAATGCTCGTCAAAAAACAAACAGCAGCTCAGAAGAAAACAGAGGCCCTGGCATGGAAAAAACAACACTGAACATTTTCCCCCTCTCCTTTCTTGTTGCTTGCTTTCTTGCAGCAGAACCGAGCAGATGGCTTTCTGGTAATGATGGAGTAAAAATTAATTACTTCTGTGTGTGTTTGTGTATGTGTGCTTGTATATGTGTGTGGGGTTTTTTTAAAAAAAAATTTATATATTAAGCAGCAATGATTGTAACTCAGGATAGGAGTTAAAATATTCAGTTGCCAGGACTACAGGAAGTATAAGGCTTTTGCAAATAAACAAGGAAGTAGACTGGGCAGTCGCCACTGTTTCAGTGCCAAAATTGAAAATATCTGTACATATATGTTGAAGTAGCCCAATACATGGCTGTTTTTTGAAAAATGGATGACTGGCATCCTGACAGTGCCTTATGCATGTAGAAGTATCCCATGGAAATGGTACTTTTTGTCTGATTTGCAATAGCATATTTGGTTCTAAGTTGTAGAAAAAGAGTTGTGCATGTAGTGCCTTTTGTTTTGACTGTCTATGGAACATGGTTCCATGCTGACACATGTATTATTTACTGGATTATGTACCAACATCATACCTGGATCACAGTGGCTGGTGAAAAGATATTCCTCTTTCTTCCAAGTGTCATTGCTCTGGTCTCAGAGGGAGAGAAGAACAGCCAAGTACACCTCCATCATACCTGAAGCACAGTGGCTGGTGAGAGGACATTCCTCTTTCTTCCAAGTGTCATTGCTTTGGCTTCACATGGAGAGAAGAACAGCCAAGCATATCATCATGTCTGGACCACAGCGGTTGGTGACAAGACATTCATCTTTCTTCCAAGTGTCATTGCTCTGGTCTCAGAAGGAGAGAAGAACAGCCAAGTACACCTCCATCATACCTGAAGCACAGTGGCTGGGGAGAGGACATTCCTCTTTCTTCCAAGTGTCATTGCTTTGGCTTCACATGGAGAGAAGAACAGCCAAGCATATCATCATGTCTGGACCACAATGGTTGGGGAGAAGACATTCCTCTTTCTTCCATCTGCCATTGCTTTGGCTTCAGAGGGAGAGAAGAGCAGCCAAGCACACCTCCATCATGCATGGACCACAGTAGCTGGTGAGAAGATGCGCCTCGTTCTTCCAAGTGTCATTGCTTTGGCTTCAGAGGTAGAAAAGAGCAGCCAAGCAAACCTCCATCATGCCTGGACCACAGTGGCTTATGAGAAGATGTTTCTTTTTCTTCCAAGTGTCATTGCTCTGGCTTCAGAGGGAAAGAAGAACAGCCAAGCATACCAACATGTTTGAGCCACAGTGGTTGGTGAGAAGACATTCCTCTTTCTTCCAAGTGTAATTGCTCTGGCTTCAGAGAGAGAGAAGAATAGCTAAACACAACTCCATCATGCCTGGAACACAGTGACTGGTGAGAGGATGTTCCTCTTTCTTACAAGTGTCATTGCTCTGGCTTCAGAGAGAGAGAAGAGCAGCTAAGCACAACTCTATCATGCCTGGAACACAGTGGCTGGTGAGAAAACTCTTTCTTCCAAGTTCCATTGCTCTGGCTTCAGAGGGAGAGAAGAGCAGCCAAGCACACCTCCATCATGTCTGAACCACAGTGGTTGGTGAGAAAACATTCCTCTTTCTTCCAAGTGGCATTGCTTCAGCTTCAGAGAGAGAGAACAGCTAAACACATCTCCATCATGCCTGGGCCACAATGGCTGGTGAGAAAACATTCCTCTTTTTTCCAAGTGTCATGGCATTGGCTTCAGAGGGAGAGAAGAACAGCCAAACACATCTACATCACACCTGGACCACAGTGGCTAGTGAGATGATGTTTCTCTTTCTTCCAAGTGTCATTGCTCTGGCCTAAGTTGGAGAAAAGAGCAGTCAGTCACTACATTTTGCCTCGGCCCAGTTACTGGTAAGAGGCCATCTCTTCATATACTAACTGCCATTACTGTGGCCTTTGAGAAACAATGAGGAGCCAGACACAGCTTCATGGTTGAAGGATTGCTGATTGTGGCCATTCTGCATTGTCCAAATAATCACTCTGGATGCATAGCACAATATACAAGTCACTAACAAAATGCCAGCCTCAAGATAGTTCTTGGCCCCTATCCATTTTAACCCCATCAAAATATGTCTATGCGTTGACTCACCATTCAACAGTTGAATCTACTCAAATGGGAAGTAACCATGAAGATGCAGGTTCTTGGGGTCCTATTGACAAATGGTTTATCAACCTCCATGATATAGCATGTAATATATAGAGTTTAAGAAAACTATTTCTTTGAGTGCCAAGTCCCCAAATCCTCAGCAAGAATGGCTACTATCCATGGTCACAAGCGAACACGTTGGCCAAGCTAGGTGAAGGATTCTGGGTACTGTTTTTTTTCAAAAATGTAATATTGTCAAGCCCTACCTGAAAGTGATTTCTAGATCAAGGTCAAAATGGCTGAGGACATATTTCTTTGACAGCATATTCTACTTTGTTTCCTGGCCCCTGAGCGTCCTGTTCCATCAATAAAAATGCCACCCAAGGACACAATGCTGCCACTTGTTACAGCTGGGAGACATTTTCTTCCTTCTGGTGGGTGGTGGGTGAGGGTTACTAATCCCAGCTCCTTGAGGTTAACTCAAAACAAGGATTAAGCTAAAGTTCCAGAAAATGTTAATCTTCCATTTATAAGAGTAGAGTTTAGTGCTGCTATCCAACCTCATTGGTTTACAGTTCTTGGAAACAATGGGCCAATTTAACTTAAGGGAATCTAAGGCATGGGGCCGGGGGAGGTGGGAAAGGGGGTCTCAATTCACATCTATTGATAGCTGCCTAAGACTTCCAGTTCTTTCCATTTTTAATTATTTGTGATGTCAAAGAGGCAGGAAAGGCATCCCCAGGAGTGAATGGTAGCTATCAGAGATGCTTCAAACCAGGTGCTTTAGTTAAAGTATGCATACTTCCCAGTCTCAAAAGATGTCAACTGAAAAGATAAACTCATAGGTATTGGTGGCCTTTCTATCCCAAATGTCTATGTATAGGGCTGGGTTTGATCCGGTCCTCCAGAACACTACAAACTACAAGAGAGGAGATTCCATCTGAACACGAGGAAGAACTTCCTGACTGTGAGAGCCGTTCAGCTGTGGAACTCTCTGCCCCGGAGTGTGGTGGAGGCTCCTTCTTTGGAAGCTTTGAAACAGAGGCTGGATGGCCATCTGTCAGGGGTGATTTGAATGCAATATTCCTGCTTCTTGGCAGAATGGGGTTGGACTGGTTTGCCCATGAGGTCTCTTCCAACTCTTTGATTCTATGATTCTATGACATGTCAAACTCAAGTCCCGTAGGCCAAGTTTGGCCCACCATGTCAGTGTATCTGACCCTCCAGATGCTGGACTGTTGTTGTTGTTCATTCGTTCAGTCGTTTCCAACTCTTAGTGACTTCATGGACCAGCCCACGCCAGGGCTCCCTGTCGGTCGTCACCACCCCCAGCTCCTTCAAGGTCAATCCAGTCACTTCAAGAATACCATCCATCCATCTTGCCCTTGGTCAGCCCCTCTTCCTTTTTCCTTCCATTTTCCCCAGCATCATGAAGTACTTATAGTCTCGTACATGTGGCTTCAATAATTGAACAACATGGAACAATAGGAGATTTACTAGTTTATTAAGAACCAAAGTGAACGTAGCTGCATATCCCCCTTTTGTCAGAAGCTATATGCCAAACAAGTTGGTGAAGTTGTGACATGAATAATATGTTTCCAATTCACACAGACAACCCCCACATATGTTGTTGTTCATTCGTTCAGTCGTTTCCGACTCTTCGTGACCTCATGGACCAGCCCACGCCAGAGCGCTCTGTCGCCCGTCACCACCCCCAGCTCCTTCAAGGTCAATCCAGTCACTTCAAGGATGCCATCCATCCATCTTGCCCTTGGTCGGCCCCTCTTCCTTCTTCCTTCCATTTTTCCCAGCATCATTGTCTTCTCTAAGCTTTCCTGTCTTCTCATGATGTGGCCAAAGTACTTCATCTTGGCCTCTACTATTCTTCCCTCCAATGAGCAGTCAGGCTTTATTTCTTGAAGTATGGACTGGTTGGATCTTCTCGCTGTCCAAAGCACTCTCTGAACTTTCCTCCAGCATCTGGACTACAATTCCTATATTTCTCATCATTAGGTATCATCACTAGAGCTGATGGGAGTTGTGATACAGGAACACCTGGAAAGATACAGTTTGTTCTTGTCCTGCTTTCCACGAAAGGAGAAAAAAGTTCACTCTGTCTGAAGGTGTTTCCATCATTAACACCAAAACAAGGAACTACACCCGGGATACCTTGTTGCAATCTGGTCCATGTAGAACTCTTCTCTGACACAACCTTGGATGCCACAAGTAGTCCTTTGAAACATCTACAAGTGACTCTTTAAATCATCAGACAGATTGGACCAGTGTGTGTATCTACATGAATATGAACATTTATCCATGACAAAGAGAAGTTGTTCCTCTATATCAGTGGTTCTCAACCTGGGGTCCCCAGATGTTTTTGGCCTTCAACTCCCAGAAATCCTAACAGCTGGTAAACTGGCTGGGATTTCTGGGAGTTGTAGGCCAAAAACATCTGGGGACCCCAGGTTGAGAACCACTGCTCTATATTGTGTTTATAAGTAATAAACCTGTCATATGACATCATATGGGGAAAGTGGAAGGTAAAAGGAAGAGGGGCCAACCAAGGGCAAGATGGATGGATGGCATCCTTGAAGTGACTGGATTGAGCTTGAAGGAGCTGGGGGTGGTGACGGCCGACAGGGAGCTCTGGCGTGGGCTGATCCATGAGGTCACGAAGAGTCGGAGACGACTGAACGAATGAACAACAACATGACATCATATTTGAAGTTTCAAAAACAATAACATACTGAAGCATCTGCTTCAGGATGGCCTAGCAATGAGATATGAACCTCTGCATGCAAATAAAATTGTTGTTGTGTGCCTTCAAGTTGCTTTCAATTCATAGCAACCCTAAGGTGCACCTATCACAGGGATTTTGTAGCAAGATTTGTTCAGAAGAGATGTGCCTTTGCTTTCATGTGAGGCTGAGGCAGTGGGACTCACCTAAATTCACCCAACGGGTTTCCATGGCTGAGCAGGGATTTGAAACCTGGCCTCCAGATTCATTAGACCAACACAGGAATCTCTAAGAATCTTTGAATCCTCCAATGCAAATCTATGGTCACCTTCTGGTGGAAGTTGATCACAGAGTTATGCTCGAAAATCAGAAGAATCCTAGAAATTATCCATTGATCAAATCTGCAAAAGCTAACCCCACAAATGTGAAAGGTCAAAAGTATTTTTCTGTACAGAAAATGTTCTTTCCTGCCTAGAAAAAAAACCTGTATTCTGTGCAAAACAAGAACATGTGAATTTTCTGCAAAACAAGTCCCAAACTGTGAAATTTTTCCTCAGTCCAGGACTTCATAAAATCAAAAGAGCCATGCAGTCCAACCCCTTGCCTTGCATGAAAAGCACAAACAAAGCATCCCTGGAAGATGTCACACCTGGATTTGTCACACCTGGATTTCTCAACACTCAGAAATATGTTTTTCAAACATTTTATTGAATAGCTATCCCCAGCCATGCGTAGTAGGCTTGGGCGGTTTCGTTCGTTAATTTCGTAATTTGTTATTAATTCGTATTTAAATTAGCTTACGATCCAATATTGAGCCATGCAGGACTACTGTGAGAAGTAATTAAAAATCGAAACAATTTTTCCAATTTATTTCGTATTGTTTCGTAATTGTTTCGAAATTGTTTCAAAATTGTTTCGTAATTATTTCGTAATTATTTCGTAATTATTTCCGTATGTCTGGTGCAAGTTTTATAGTTGTTTGTTTTATCAGTGATAAAAAATAAATTATCACACTAACAGTCAACAACAGAGGGAGAGGGAAGCTTCAGAAGTTCCCCCTGTCCCATTTGGAGGGTTTTTTAGCATTTTGCGCAATCACGTCCGCCATTAATGAATCGATTCGTAATTTTACGAAATTTCGTATATTTCGAACTTTTTTAAAGGAAAATTTCGGAATTCTTTAAAAAAAAAAACGAAATACAAGGGCCCCCTAAAAACGAAACAAGTTTAGAACCAAATTTTTCTGTGGTTACCCAAGCCTAATGCGTAGCTGTGGCCCAGTCTGTGTATATGTGTTTGTGTGTGTGTATGTATTTGTGTATATGTATATATATGTGGCTTTGTACAAGTGTTGTAATGTATTTTTAAATTTTTGGCTTTTTAAGTCTCTTCTACTGTGTTTTTCCATGTTTTTATGAGTGATGGCCACTCATTGGCCTGATAGGTGTATTGTGTCCAAATTTGGTGCCAATTCGCCTAGTGGTTTTTGAGTTATATTAATCCCACAAATGAACATTACATTTTTATTATATAGATGTATTGAATGAATAGCCTTTCTATCATTCCTTGAAGGTATGGGGTGTTGCTTCTAAGCCTATGATTCTATGACTTCTATTGTGCTCTAAGAGGCAAATTCCTAGAGATCGAAATACACATCTCCCCTTATGAACCATTTAGGACCTTAAGATCATCTGGGGAGGCCCTGCCGTCGTTACTGACTTTGTCACAAGTATGTTTGGTGGAGACGAGAGACAGGGCCTTCTCGGTGGTGCCCCTTGGCTGTGGAACGCCTTCTCTATAGGTATTTTTTTCTTTTTTCCGGAATGTTAAAAGGGAGGGAGCCAATCTAACATTCCGGAAAAAAGTCAAGACGTGGCTTTTTGAACAAGTGTTTGCAAATGCAGAGGAACTGACACAGGAAAATGGAACGACTAGACAATGAGTCCGGACAACATTTTAAAGAAGGAGATACTATGAATTTATATTTGATTGATTTGTTTAGTTTTTATTATATGTTATGTTTTTAATTGTATTTATGACATTGTAAGCATTGAATTTTGCCCTGTTAACAGCCTCGAGTCACCTTTGAGTGATCCTTTGCTGTGGTACATTTTCAGCATTTCCTTCAGTGGAATAAGGACAGATTAATTCTGTTGTGGTTCAGCGTGATTCTGGGCCTGAAATGTTCTCTGATGATGAGGATGATGGGATCCAGATTCCTGGCTCTTTTTCTGTGCCTCAGATCCCTGGGCCTGCTTCTAAGGCTCCTACAGACAGTGCAGAGTCAACACAGCGGTTTTCAGAAGAAAAGAATGTTAACGAAGTAGATAGCGAACAAGTGGAGAGGCCTTTGCCTTCCCACGCTGGTAGTGAAAGTGCAGAAAGCCTTGATAGTGACCTGACCCAGCAAGCCTGTGTTGATTTGCGGGTCAGGTGGAGTTCTCGCCTGACTAGCAGATGAGAAGCCAGCTCGGGGAAAGGTCATCACAATGCTTTCATGTTGGTGAGAGCATAATGTTTTGATGTTAGCAAAAAGTATTTAGCCTTCTTCCAACGAAGGGAAAGTGTCAGTTCAACGTAGCTTGTTAGCCTGGAAGCTCCATGCAATAACCTTAGCTAGAAAACAGCATGCTTGGGATTTCTTGCATTGTGATTTTTGGGGCAATTGTTTCACTGTTTGTACCATGGATTCTGTTTTGAACTTTGCCTAAAGGATTGTGCCTCTTGTTTTTACCTGAAGATCTTTGGAACTATATTCTGCATTTAGCCTAAATCTTTGGAACTTTGCAATGCTTATTCTTTATTTTTACTTGGACTTTTTCCTCGATAAACTATACAACTACAGCTCTTATGTGGTGGTGTTTGGAAGCAAGGCAAAGCTTACTCTGAGTTGCAACAAAATTTTCACTTTAAAACCTCAATGTTCTGCCAGAGGTGTTGCAACAAAGTTCACAAAGCAAGTTCATCACCAACAAATTCCCCCAAGTATAGATTTGTTGCCTTAGGTTTACAGTTCAGACTAAAACCCAGAATGGATTTACCACCTTCATGAAATGGAAATGTAACGGGCGCTCTTGAATAAGAAAGCAATCCTTGAAACACAGCCTCCCTCATTCATAACGGAGCCTTCGCATCACCTCCTCTTCCCTTTTGGTCCGTTAAGCATGTTTCACTTGCAGCCTGCCTTAAGACCACACACAAGTGAAAATGCAATGAAACAATTGCCCAATTCACAAATTAACACAAAGGTCAAGGCACTGGTTTAGGCCTGTGCAACTGACTAAAAACTATTCACTCCTTCTGCCACATGATCCAGGAGGCTCTGAGCTGCTACAGCTGAGCTGCTTTAATCCCCCTTAATTTGAGTGCAGAGAAACTCACATGGGATGCTAAGGATATTTGGAGAGAAGACTGTGCCCGTTTTGTTCCATTCTGCTCCTGACCTGATAGAGTGATGTATATCTATAACCATTCTTGGACCCGGCTCTGAGGCTCGGGTGGGAATTAAAATGGAGGGGAGGGGGCTTTCACATGACTTAGAAAGCCAATACTCCACAAAAGCATTGTCCAGGACTCACTAATTGTGAGAATTTTAAAAGAAATTGGAAAGCAATGACCAGAATTCATGATCATAGTGAGTGTATAGATGGGATAGAATCATAGCCATGATGTGCATATGCATGTGCAGCTCAACATGGCACAGAGAAAACGGATGATGAATATAACACTTTCCTGAACCAGAATCCTCTAAATCAGAGTTTCTCAACCTTCCTAATGCCGCTACCCCTTAACACTATTCTTCATATTATGGTGACCCCCAATTATAAAAGTATTTTTGTTGCTACTTCATAACTGTAATTTTGCTACTGTTGTGAATTATAATGTAAATATCTGTTATACAGGATACAGTTTCATTCGCTGGACCAAATTTGGCAAGAATATCCAATATACGCAAATTTGAATAGTGGTGGAGTTGGAGGGGGGGGGATTGATTTTGTCATTTGGGAGTTGTGTTGTTGTTCATTTGTTCAATCGTTTCCGACTCTTCGTGACCTCATGGAGCAGCCCACGCCAGAGCTCCCTGTCAGCCGTCACCACCTCCAGCTCCTTCAAGGTTAGTCCAGTCACTTCAAGGATGCCATCCATCCATCTTGCCCTTGGTCGGCCTCTCTTCCTTTTGCCTTCCACTTTCCCCAGCATCATTGTCTTCTCTAAGCTTTGCTGTCTCCTCATGATGTGGCCAAAGGACTTCAACTTTGTCTCTAGTCTCCTTCCCTCCAATGAGCAGCCGGGCTTTATTTCCTGGAGGATGGACTGGTTGGATCTTCTCGCAGTCCAAGGCACTCTCAGCACTTTCCTCCAACACCACAGCTCAAAAGCATCGATCTTCCTTCGCTCAGCCTTCCCTAGGGTCCAGCTCTCAGATCCGTAGGTTACTACAGGGAATACCATGGCTTTGACTAGGCAATGGATCTTGGTTGCCAGTCTGATGTCTATGATAGGTTGGCCTAAAACTGGATTTACACTTCCATATAATCCGGTATTTGAATCCAGTTTATCTGTTTTGAACTACAGGGAATACCATGGCTTTGACTATGCGGATCTCTGGTTGTACTGGTCCATTTAGTTTTCTTGGCAAGGATACTGGGGTGGTTTGCCATTGCCTTCTCCAGGGATCACGCTTGGTCTGACCTCTCTGCCACGACCGTCCCATCTTGGGTGGCCCTTCACGGTTTCGCTCATGACATCATTGAGGTGCTCAAGCTCCAGTGCCATGACAAGGCGGTGATCCTTTGCTGGAGTTGGGAGTTGTAGTTGCGGGGATTTATAGTTCACCTACAATAAGGAGTATTCTGAACTCCACCAACGATGGAATTGAACCAAACTTGGCACACAGATCTCCCACGACCAACAGAAAATACTGGAAGGGTTTGGTGGTCATTGACCTTGAGTTTGAGAGTTGTAGTTCACCTACATCCTGAGATCACTGTGGACTCAAACAATGATGTATCTGGATCAAACTTCGCACAAACCCTCAATATGCCAAAATGTGAACACTAGTGGAGTTTTGGGAAAACAGACATTGACATTTGGGAGTTGTAGTTGCTGGGATTTATAGTTCACCTACAATCAAAGAGCATTCTGAACCCCAACAACAATAGAATTGGGCCAGACTTCCCACACAGAATCCCCATGACCAACAGAAAATACCATGTTTTCTGATGAACTTTGGCGACCCCTCTGACACCCAATCGCGACCCCCACAGGGGTCCTGACCCCCAGGTTGAGAAACACTGCTCTAAATGTTTTAGCCTACAATACCCATAGTCTCCAATGATAGGGCGCACTGGTGTGAATTGTAGTGCAATGCATCTGAAGTATAGTGCCTGGTAGTGTGCTCAGTCTCAGCTGGTTGTTGTATTGGATCACACGTTAGACACTTCCAAAGTGTCTAGGACTGTGTGATGTATTGACAAATAATGAGTGCAGATCCCAGTAGGGTGGCCTTTGCAACTGACAGATGGTAATTTTGTCAGCGCCGATTGTGTTTAAGTGCAGGCCAAGGTCTTTAGGCACTGCACCCAGTGTGCCGATCATCACTGGAACCACTTTTACTGGTTTGTGCCAGAGTCTTTGCAGTTCGATCTTTAAATCCTCATATTGTGTCAGCTTTTTCAGTTGTCACCTGGGAATACAACATCAACAATCCATACTTGGTGTTTTAACACGATCATGAGGTCAGCAGTCTTGTGCTCCAAAACTCTGTCAGTCTGAATTCGGAAGTCCCAGAGTAACATTTTCAGTAACTTTTTCCAGCTTGTGATCCCACCAGTTCTTTGTCGCAGGCAGATGGTCTTTGTGGCACAAGTTCCAATGAATCATCTGAGCAACGGTGTTGTGCCTCTGCTTGTAGTCTGTCTATGTGATCTTCTTGTAGCAGCTGAGGATGTGATCTATTGTTTCATCTGCTTCCTTGCAGAGTCTATACTTGGGATCTGTCGTCGACTTTTCAATTTTGGTTTTTATGGCATTTGTTCTAATGGCGTTGTTGTTGTTGTTGTTGTTAGAAACACAACAAGATGAGTCCAGAGCAAACAAGATCACTCTACTGGCTGTTGTATTGGATCACACGTCAGACACTTCCCAAGTGTCTAGGACTGTGTGGTGTATCGATGAATAATGCATGCAAATCCCAGTAAGGTGGCCTTCTGTAGCTGGCAGATGGTAATTTTGTCAGCGCCAATTGTGTTTAAGTGCAGGCCAAGGTCTTTAGGTACTGCACCCAGTGTGCCAATTACCACTAGAACCACCTTTACTGGCTTGTTCCAGAGTCTTTGCAGTTCAATCTTTACATTCTCATATTGTGTCAGCTTTTTCCACTTGAAACAGATCCAGTCTAATTCCACTCACAGAGTTGCTGGACACCTCGTTGTTGGCTTCTGCTCCAATGACAGCTTCTAAGTTGACTCTTAAACAAGAGATTTTAATCTGCAAAATGCTAATTGAAGGCATCATAGTAAGCTAATGAAAGTTTGGTGGGGAGAGCATCCGAGTTAAACCTCCAGTTCAATGCAGTTGACTTCATTGAACTAAATTATATGGCAGGGTAAACCCATATACTCCAATTCAATGCAGTTTCACTGCATTCAGAAACTGGATTATATGGCAGTGTAAATGGGGCCTAAGAGTAATATCCAATTCACAAGCAAGTTACCTTTCTGGACTTCAGAAACAGTAAATAATAATGACCTATTAGAGCATTGGTTCTCAACCTTCCTAATGCCGTGACCCCTTGATACAATTCCTCATGTTGTGGTGACCCCCAACCATAACCCTAACATTATGAATCACCATGTAAATAATGATCTGCAGTATGTACTTTCATTCACTGGAGCAAATTTGGCACAAAGATTCGGTATGCCCAAATTTTAATACTGGTGGGGTTGGCGGGGGGAATGATTTTGTTATTTGGGAGTTGTCGTTGCTGGGATTTACAGTTAACCTGCAAAGAGCATTCTGAACCCCACCAACAATGGAATTGAACCAAAGTTGGCACACAGAACTCCCATGACCAACAGAAAATACTAGAAGGGATTGGTGGGTATTGACCTTGGGTTTGGGAGTTGTAGTTCGCCTACATCCAGACAGCACTGTGGGCTCAAACAATGATGGATCTGGACCAAAATTGGCACGGATACTCAATATGCCTAAATGTGAAAACTGATGGGGTTTGGGGAAATAGACTTTGACATTTGGGAGTTGTACTTGCTGGGATTTATAGTTCACCTACAATCAAGGAGCGTTCTGAACCCCACCAAGGATAGAATTGGGCCAAAGTTCCCACACAGAACCTCCATGACCAACAGAAAATACTGTGTTTTCTGATGGTCTTTGGCGACCCCTCTGACACACCTTCGTGACCCCCCCTAGGGGTCCTGACCCCCAGGTTGAGAAACACTGTATTAGATGATCACAGTAATGAGTAAAATAACCAATTCCTCTTTAACATTAGCATTCCAAATTTAGGTCTGTGACCATCTTTATTAAAAGGTTCAGCAAAGCTGTTGTCATTGTATATTTGTTGTTCTATCAGTAGCCTTGCTCATCAGCCATGGGGATGTTCGGATATTAAGCAAGCCACAGGAGTCTTCTGATACTGTTCCTTATATGCCAAAGAAACCTATCGGGTACTAAAGAAGCAAATTACCAATAAAAATGGGAGAGAAAGAGAAGGAACAATGAAGAGGCTAGAATGAAAGTTCAAACAAAGTATGCCTTTCAGTTCAGAAGATCCGCCTGCATGCAAAATTTTCCTGAAAATTAGACATCTTACGCTCGATTACATCCTCCTTCTTGAGCTCAAGGAGTCGCTCCGGCATTTTCATTAAACGTGGAGTATTTGGGGGGATGATAACGATAATTAATATAGCAAAGCCACTTAACATGCAGATAATAAAGTATACGGAGCATTCCTTCGAAAACTGTGACCCTCACGGCAGGAGATGAACTTGCTATTTTTGACAACATAATGAAAAATCTTTCGACTCCCTCCCACCTCCCCTTTAGGGAACTCCAGCGGTTCCCAAGTCCGTATCAAGATCTGCCTGGTGCGCTCACAAGTGCTCATGGAAATCAAGGCTAGGGGCAGGGAGGAAAGCACCAGTCTAATACCCAAGGAGAGCAGTGTGGGAAGGGGTGTTCAACCATCAAAACTTTTGTCCAGCAAGGAAGCCTTCTCAGCTTCCAATGACTTTATCACACAAAAGGCACTATTCCACACCAACTGCATGATCGTTGATACCAGTGACATACTGGAATGAACCCCCTCGCTATAGCAAACTTCTGTATTCATGTGGTGGAGGCTCCTTCTTTGGAGGCTTTTAAGCAGAGGCGAATGGTCATTTGTCAGGAGTGAGGGATAGCCAATACTCCAGAGGACAGGAGCAGAATTCAAAAGGATCTTGACAGATTAGAGAGATGGGCCAAAACTAACAAAATGAAGTTCAACAGTGACAAATGCAATATACTCCAAAATTTGGCAGAAAAAAACGAAATGCAAAGTTACAGAATGGGGGACAATGCCTGGCTCAAGAGCAGTACGTGTGAAGAAGATCTTGGAGTCATTGTGGACAACAAGTTAAACATGAGCCAACAATGTGATGTGGCGGCAAAAAAAGCCAATGGGATTTTGGCCTGCATCAATAGGAGCCTAGTGTCTAGATCTAGGGAAGTCATGCTCCCCATGCTCTATTCTGCTCTGGTTAGACCACACCTGGAATATTGTGTCCAATTCTGGGCACCACAATTCAAGAGAGATATTGACAAGCTGGAATGTGTCCAGAGGAGGGCGACTAAAATGATCAAGGGTCTGGAGAACAAGCCCTATGAGGAGTGGCTTCAAGAGCTGGGAATCTTTAGCCTGCAGAAGAGAAGGCTGAGAGGAGATATGATAGCCATGTATAAATATGTGAGAGGAAGCCACAGGGAGGAGGGAGCAAGCTTCCTTTCTGCTTCCCTGGAGACTAGAGCGTGAAACCATGGCTTCAAACTACAAGAGAGGAGATTCCATCTGAACATGAGGAAGAACTTCCTGACTGTGAGAGCCATTCAGCAGTGGAACTCTCTGCCCCGGAGTGTGGTGGAGGCTCCTTCTTTGGAAGCTTTTAAACAGAGGCTGGATGGCCATCTGTCAGGGGTGATTTGAATGCAATATTCCTGCTTCTTGGCAGGGGGTTGGACTGGACTTATCAGCTTTCCGCAGGGCATGTAAGACATACCTGTTTCGACAGGCCTTTGGTTTTTAATATTGCTGTTTTTAAATTGTTTTAAATTGTTATTAAATTTTGTTAGATTTTAACCATTCTTGTAAGCCGCTCCGGGCCCCAGGGGAGTGGCGGCATGTAAGTTTGAATAATAAATAAATAATTCTCCCCTTCTTAGGCAAGGTTCTAGAGAAGGTGGTGGCCTCTCAGCTCCTCATGTTGTGGTGACCCCAACCATAAAAATTATTTGTGTTGCTACTCCACAAGTGAAATTTTGCTACTGTTTTGAATTGTATTTATCTGATATGCAGGATGTATTTTCATTCACTGGACCAAATTTGGCACAAATACCCAATACGCCCAAATTTGAATACTGTGGTGGGGTTGTTGTGGGGGGGGGGGGAGGTTGATTTTGTCATTTGGGAATTGTAGTTGCTGGGATTTATAGTTCACCTGCAAGCAGGCATGTAGCCGGGGGGAGGGGGGCTTGAGGGGCGTCAGTCCACACCCCCCCCCCCGAAATTCTCATGGTGGTCCGCAAGTAGGCCTTAATGGTACATTATTTAAACTGTTATGTTTATTCATATCATGATCTGATCACTATTCTCAATATATCTCTTATGCATGGGGGTATTGGGGTAACGATACAAAAGGTTTGCTAGGGTAGACCCTCTTTCACTCAGACTCAGCACCCACCCACCCCACCCCCGTTGAATCAAAATCCTGGCTACAGCCCTGCCTACAAGCCAATGATGGAATTGAACCAAACTTGGCACACAGAAGTCCCATAACCAACAGAAAATCCTGGAAAAGTTTGGTGGGCATTGACCTTGAGTTTTGGAGTTGTAGTTCACCTACATCCAGAGAGCACTATGGACTCAAACAGTGATGGATCTGGACAAAACTTGGCACAAATACTCAATATGCCCAAATGTGAACACTGGTGGAGTTTGGGGAGAAATAGACCTTGACATTTGGGAGTTGTAGTTGCTGGAATTTATAGCTAACCTACTATGAAAGAGAACTCTGAACTCAGCCCTTAATGGATCTGCACCAAACTTGGCACACTACCTACATGGCCTGTCGCGATGAAGATGAATGCAGAGAGTCACAGATGCAGAAGCCTTTTGCCTTTGACCAAGGAACAAACTCTGTCGTTGTCTTGATCATATCTCAATTGGACAAAGGAAGCCTTCGGAAAGCCACACTTCGTCCTAATCTGTACTGATTCAACTTTTCATCCACCGAAACCACCGCCAAGATTCCCTCATTGTTTCTATATTTTATAAAATAACATATATACACAGAGTCCAAATGTTATCTTTGAGAGACAAGCCTTGTGTAACTCCAAACTCCTCCAACGGACCCACCTCCAACAACCCACAGCAAGGAGGAGTGCTTTGGTTCCTTTATTCCCCTTGCAGCTACCCCAACCTGGCTGTAACCACCCAATATTGGCTAGACTTCAGTGGTTCTCAACCTGGGGTCCCCAGACGTTTTTGGCCTACAATTCCCAGAAATCCCAGCCAGTTTACCAGCTGTTAGGATTTCTGGGAATTGAAGGCCAAAAACATCTGGGGACCCACTGGTTGAGAACCACTGGGCTAGGTGGTTTGGCTCATGCCCTGCTGCATTGATCCTTGCATCACTTACTAGGCTTGGGTAACCACGGAAAAATTTGGTTCTAAACTCGTTTTGTTTTTAGGGGGCCCTTGCGTTTCGTTTTTTTTAATAATTCCGAAATTTTCCTTTAAAAAATTTCGAAATTTACAAAATTTCATAAAATTATGAATCGATTCATTAATGGCGGATGAGATTGCGCAATATGCTAAAAAAAACCCTCCAAATGGGACAGGAGGAACTTCTGAAGCTTCCTTCTCCCTCTGTTGTTGACTGTTGGTGTGATAAAACAAACAACAACTATAAAACTTGCACCAGACATGCGAAAATAATTACGAAATAATTACGAAATAATTACGAAATAATTTCGAAATAATTACGAAATAATTACGAAATAATTTCGAAATAATTACGAAATAATTACGAAATAAATTGAAAAAAATGTTTCGAATCTCACACAATTCCTGCATGGCTCAATATTGGATCGTAAGCTAATTTAAATACGAATTAATAACGAATTACGAAATTAACGAACGAAACCGCCCAAGCCTATCACTTACATCACTTACTACTTGTTACTTCAGAAATGAACTCTAACTTGACCAACACTGAATACTGGTAGGGTTGGGGGAAAGTGTTGCAATCCAGAGCAGGGAACGAGGCCCTAAGATAACTATCCACCACACTTGGCTGTGAAAAACAATCCTTTTTTATTGAAGAAAAATGGTTACAGAATAAAGGAAAAATGCAAGTCAAAAGCCACAGCAAAATCAGCAAACATGAATTTAAATGGACAAAGCAAAACCAAAAGCCTCTCTGAGAAATACTTGAATCTGTTAGCAATCCACTAATCGTACTTGATATCCTAGAAATCTTTCCATACTATGGCCAGGGAACCGGGAGAACGGCCAAGGTCTTCATCAATTCTGAAACGATGCCTGAACTGAGGGAATCAGCCTGGCGTATTGCAATTAAAACTCAAGAATCGGTTCCGTGAACCGCCCTTCTGTTTTGAAGCCAATGTTTTTAATTCTTGAATTCGGGAGGATCGACGCAAACTGAGTGTTTTACTTCTGTCTTCCCAAATTTGGCTCCTTCTGTTGTCATTACAGTTAACAGGTGCAGAAGGGAGGGAAAGTTCAAGGTCTCCCTCTGAAACATTCTCATTAACACTGGTACTTTCATTTTCCAAATCTACAGAAGTTCCTTCCTCACTAATTTCAGGAACATTGGCATTTTCCAAACCTACAGCAGAAAGCTGTTTTTGAATTTTGGGAGTTGTAGTTCATCAATTCCAAAAAGGAAGAGAAAGACATGCAGAGAGATCTTCAGCCTTCTCTGCTAAAGGGGTTCCTAAGACCATCAGAAATGTGTGTTTTCTGATGGTCTTTGAAGACCCCCCTGAAACCCTCCTTGCGACCTACACTGAGGTCCCGACCCCCATGTTGAGGAACACTGGCCTAAATGGAGAAGAGGAAGGAGAAGAACAATCAACAATAACAACAGCAATAGGAGGAGGAGGACTAATAATGTCAAGATTTTTTCCCCCCATCCTGCGCACCCTTCTTGCGCATCTCTCCCTGCAGCAAGGAATGCATTTCAGTGTGTTTATCTGTTTGCATGAGCTCTTGGCCACCTTTTGCACAGCGGCTGCCGGAGTGGCGTGAAAGGTATTTCTTTAATCTCGTGACGGCAACTGAGCAGGGGTTTTGAAGGACGCATATTAAGTCTCTCAGCACTCCAGCCGTCCGAGGATGGAAGGTCAGGCGGTTTGACTCTTCCCAGAAGCCCTTGAACAATGCAATTATTCAGGAAGGAAATTTCAAATTATTTTCATTAGACTTCTGTTTTTCCAATCTAACCAATGTGATTAATTAGGGATTAAAATATTTACACTGCACATGCTGCCTTGGCACAGCGCTAGAATATTTAAGCGCTCTTCTAAAAGGGTCAGCTATTTTTCCAGGCCTCCTCATTGGAAGGAGGGGAAAAAAGATCCATTAATTTCTATGGGGTGAAAGGAGGCACTTGTGGATGTATATGTAAGCTGAGCTTCTAGAAGAATTCGACACACACACAATCATCACTGTTTGCCGCTGCTCATTTTTTTTGGTCCATTTTTAAGTACACGTGGATCAGAATAGACACAGAAACAAGGTCCCAGAGAAGTAAGTTCGACACTCTTTCTAACCTGTTGAGTCACCAAACTTTTCAGACTTTGCACTTCATCATAGCTTAAAGCAAAAGGAAACTTCACATTTGAAAAGGATTGTGGGCACTACATTGCAGACAAGCCATTTGTACTTCATCTTTTGGTACTTATGAAAGTTCTATAAGATGCTGAAATAATTCAGCAATAAAATGTTGATAATTAGAAAACAAAGCATTGGTGATTACTAAGCAAAGCAGTCCTCTGCTCTAATAATATCGAATGCTATCAATAGGTACAATAGGTACAACTACACTGTAGTTTGACATCACTTTAACTGCCTTGGCCCAATGCTCTGGGTCATGGGAGCTGTAGTTTTGCATGGTCTTCTCTGCCCCAAGGTGCAGTCAGGGGCGGTTCAACACATTATGCAAAGTAAGCATTTGCAGTATAGTTGATTTTGCCCAGGGGCGCTGTTGGGGTTCAGCCTGAGTTTGAACTTGAACCTGATTCTCTGTTTGTTCCTCCCGATGCTAATGAAAATATATTTACTGATGCTAATGAAAATGTACCTCTTGATGCCAATGCTCCTGAAATTAGTGAGGAAGGAACTTCTGTAGATTTGGAAAATGAAAGTACCAGTGTTCATGAGAATGTTTCAGAGGGAAGCCATGACTTTTCACTCCCTTCTGCACCTGGTAACTTTAATGAGAACAGAAGGGGCCAGATCTGGCAAGACAGAAGTAAATCACTCAGCTTGCGAAGGTCTTCCCGATTAAAAGAATTACAAACATTGGCTTCAAAGCAGAGGGGCGGTTCACGGAATCAATTCTTCGGCTTTAATTGCCTTCCGCCGGGCTGACTTTCTCAGTTCAGGCATCATTTCAGATTGATGAAGACCTTGGCAGTTCTCCCGGTTTCCCTGGCCATGGTCTTGAAAGATTTCTAGGATATCAAGTACGGTTAGTGGATTGCTAACAGGTTCCAGTATTTTACAGTGTGGCTTTGGGTTTTGCTTTGTCCATTTAAATTCATGTTTGCTGATTTTGCTGTGGCTTTTGACTTGTATTTTTCCTTTATTTTGTAATCATTTTTCTTCAATAAAAAAGGATTGTTTTTCACAGTCAAGTGTGGTGGATAGTTATCTTAGGGCCTCGTTCCCTGCTCTGGATTGCAACAGCCGCTCTTGAGGCGCTCTTGGGGGAAAATAAACCTTGACATATGCGAGTTGTAGTTACTGGGATGTATAGTTCACCTACAATCAAAGAGCATTCTGAACTCCACCAATGATGGAATTGAACCAAATATGGCACACGAAACTCCTACGACGAACAGAAAATATATATATCAGTGATTGGTTGGGGGTGGGGGCGCCAAAATACTGTTTGCTTACCGTTGAAAATTACCTAGGGCCGCCTCTGGGTGCAGTGCTTCACCAAACTATAAAACCCAGGATTTCTTTGCAGTGAGCCATAGCAGTTATAAAATTATAGTAAATAAATGAAAAAAAAATTAAAATAAAATAAGAGGAGAAAGAGGAAGAGGTAGAAGGGAAGAAGAGGAAGAAGAAGAAAAAAGAAAGAGGGAGGAAGAGGAGGAGGAGGAAGAAATGGAAGAGAAGTATAAGAACAGCAATAACTACAACAAAGAGTAAAAGGAGGAGGTGAAGGAGGAGTGGTAGCAGGGGGAGGACTAAATAAATAGATAAATAAATATGAATTGCTACTAGAATACCAAATGTGTTTCTATGACCTTTGAAGTTTAGGATAATCGATTTGCTTCACGTCTCAATCCTCTGCCATCTCTTTCGCTGCATCAAATGAGGTCAGATAAACTAAGCCAGCCTGGTAACACCAAGTCAACAGCTCCTTACCGCCTGGCTCTGGAAGTGTGCCATTTCCACTCCCCTCCTCCCCTTGAAACACTTTGTTTCATGACCACATATATATAAATATGGACTTAGGTTCTTTTCCACAAGGGCCCACAGAGGGATCAGGGAGTGCGCTATCTCCCCCTGCGGCTTTGCGCAGCGCATCCGCCGCAACTTTGCCCAAGATGAAAAAAGGAGATGGATAACAGGATTTGCATTCCTTTCCCCCAGAATGTGACTGCTGGGAGCCAAAGTTTTTCGGTGCTGATTTGTCGCCAATATTATCAGAAGCCTCGGCTCCATTTCCTGGCTGGGACATCTTCCCCCAGGTGACAAGAATCACCTGTCACTTCCCCATGTGACTTAATCGTTTTAGCCCAAGCGGCCAACCCACCGTCGCATGGAGCAGTCGAGCCCCTGGAATGCAACTCTCCTGTATGTGCATTTTCCATTGTAATGGGACTTCTATTCCTTTCCCTAGAACTAAACAAAGACTAAATGGGTTCCAATAAGCTTTTTATTACAGGTATAAATCACCTAATGAAGCAGCGGCATGTTTCTTGGTACGCCACTGCTTTAACATCTTTAACAGGAAATTTGGGATGGAGGCAGAACTGATATGGAGGGAACAGGGATGGGATCCTACATCTCACAGGAAAAGATGAGCAGTTTAATGTTTCAATAGTCAGATCAGAGAAACCTTGGATCGGCAAAACAAAAACATTTTGAAATGGCGAAAGACCATTTGGAGCCCCTCATGGCACAGTGGGTTAAACTACTGAGCTACTGAACTTGCTGACTGATAGGTCGGTGATTCAAATCCGGGGAGCACCATGAGCTGCCGCTGTCAGCCCTAGCTTCTGCCAACCTAGCAGTTTGAAAACATGCTGGTTTTGACCTACAAAACCCTATATGGCTCCGGCCCAGTGTATCAGTCCGAACGGATCTCCCTCTACGTCCCACCCCGGAGTCTAAGATCTTCTGGGGAGGCCCTGCTCTCGACCCCGCCTTTATCACAAGTGAGGTTGGCGGGGGCAAGGAGCAGGGCCTTCTCGGTGGTGGCCCCCCACCTGTGGAATTCGCTCCCCGGGGAGATTAGAGCGGCGACATCACTCCTTTCCTTTAGGAAAAAACTGAAGACATGGATTTGGGACCAGGCATTCAGTTAATCGGGCAGATAAAGAAAGGACTTTGACAATGGTCAGGAAATGGCTAATGGAATGGAATTATGGATCTTGGAAAGACGAACGCTGAGCATGTGAATAGTTTTTATATGATGTGTTATATACAGTTTGTTTTTATTGTTTTAACTGTGATAACTGTTTTAACTATGGTTTTTGTACATTATGTGTAATTTGTACAGGCATCGAATTATGCCTTTTTTGTAAGCCGCCCTGAGTCCCCCCCTCAGGGGTTGAGAAGAGCGGGGTAAAAGTACCCGAAATAATAAATAATAAATAAAAATGCAAATGTGAGTAGATCAAGAGGTACCACTTATGTGGGAAGGTTTTTGTTGTTGTTGTTGTTGTGTCAGGAGCGACATGAGAAACTGCAAGTCGCTTCTGGTGTGAGAGAATTGGCTATCTGCAAGGACGTTGCCCAGGGAACGCCCGGATGATTTGATGTTTTTATCATCCTTGTGGGAGGCTTCTCCCATATCCCCATATGAGGAGCTGGAGCTGATAGAGAGAGCTCATCCGCCTCTCCCTGGATTCGAACCTGCGACCTGTCATTCTTCAGTCCTGCCAGCACAGGGGGTTAACCCACTGCACCACTGAGGGCTCATGCAGGAAGGTAACGGTGATCCATGCAGTCATGCTGGCCACATGACCTTGGAGGTGCCTACGGATAACACCAGCTTTTTGACTTAGAAATGGAGATGGGCACCAACCCCCAGAGTTGGACACAACTAGACTTAATGTCAAGGGAAACCTTTACCTTTACCTTAA